>NW_012106474.1:7886815-7944099 GCF_000951045.1 Mandrillus leucophaeus
GTTATCTCTCTTATTCAATAACCTTAATTCTTATTTCAGTGAAAAATAGAAGTTACTAGAGTCCATCCCACCTCCCACTCTTCCAGATTAATATCTCATAGCTTCCTCTCTCTCTCCTCAAATCTCATTGACCTCCTCTACCATTAGCTCTCTTATTCAATAACCTGAATTCTTATTTCAGTGAAAAATAGAACTTACTAGAGGAGGCCCTCCAAGTGGCCCCACTCACACTCTATGTCACCCCAGCCTCCTTCACAGGCACCATGCTACCGTGGCTTAGGGTCCAGACTTCAGCTAAACTACCTATGTAAATCTTGCTTCTGCTAGACGGAGAGTCTTACTCCATTTGCAGGTCATCCTGTGCTTAATTTGTCATTTGTAAAACAGGGATAGACGATGATATTGTCTACCTTGTTGAGTAGTTGTTGAGAATGAAAAAGGAGTAATACATGCAAAGCGTATAAATAGCCTGGCGCACAATGTACCCCATATGTATTTCCTGCAGTTATGCCTTCTGTGCTGCAGACTCTGTCTCCTCTCCTGTTCCTATAGATCCAGTGCCTCACTGCTAGCAAAGGGAAACCTTGCCACCCAAGCACTGGCTCTTATCCCTTCTTGCCTAAGCAAGGACATCGCTCCTTTCTGCTGGATTTTTCCCAAAAGTATACAATATGCTGTTATTGTTTTTAATCTTGGAAAAACTCTCTTGATGCCCACATATCCAGCTTGCACTATTTTTTCTTCTGTTTATGGTCAGACTACCTAAAAGAGCTGCTCACCTCCTATCTTCAATTTATCTTCTCCAATATCCCCTCTCCAAGGAGACTTTGGCCCTTGCCACATGATACGGTTTGGCTGTTTCCCCACCCAAATCTCATCTTGAATTGTAGTTCCTATAATCCCCACGTCATAGGAGAGAACCAGTGTGGAGGTAACTGAATCATGGGGGCAGTTACCCTCATGTTGTTCTCATGATAGTGAGTGAGTTCTCAGGTGAGATCTGATGGCTTTATAAAGGGCTTTTCCCCCTTTCACTCTGCATCTCTCCTTGCTGCCACCGTGTGAAGAAAGATATGTTTGCTTCCCCTTCTGCTACGATTGTAAGTCTCCTGAGGCCTCCCCAGCCCTGCAGAACTGTGAGTTAATTAAACCTCTTTTCTTTATAAATTACCCAGTCTTGGATATGTCTTCATTAGCAGTGGGAGAATGGACTAATACAGTAAATTGGTACCAGTAGAGTGGGGCATTGCTGTAAAGATACCCGAAAATGTGGAAGCAACTTTGGAACTGGGTAACAGGCAGAGGCTGGAACAGTTTGGAGGGCTCAGAACAAGACAGGAAAATGTGGGAAAGTTTGGAACTTCCTAGAGACTTGTTGAATGGCTTTGACCAAAACGCTGAATAGTGATATGGACAATAAAGTCCAGGCTGAGGTAGTCTCAGATGCAGATGAGGAACTCATCGGAAACTGGAGCAAAGGTGACTCTTGCTATGCTTTAGCAAAGAGACTGGCAGCAATTTGCCCCTGCCCTAAAGATCTGTGGAACTTTGAACTTGAGAGAGATGATTTGGGATATCTGACGGAAGAAGTTTCTAAGCGGCAAAGTGTTCAAGAGAAAGCAGAGCATGAAAGTTTAGAAAATTTGCAGCCTGATGATGCAATAGAGAAGAAAAACCCATTTTCTGGGGAGAAATTCAAGCCTGCTGCAGAAATATTCATTAACAACAAGCAGTCTAATGTTAATCACCAAGACAATGGGGAAAATGTCTCCAGGGCGTGTCAGAGACCTTCACAGCAGGCCCTCCCCTCACAGGCCCTCAGTCCTAAGAGGGTAGAATGGCTTCATGGGCCGGGTTCAGGGTCCCCCTCCTGTGTGCAGCCTCAGGACTTGGTGTCCTGCATCCCAGCCGTTCTAGCCATAGCTAAAGGGGGCTAAGGTACAGCTCAGACCATGGCTTCAGAGGTGTGGCTTCAACCCCCAAACCTTGGCAGCTTCCACATGGTGTTGGTCCTGCGGGTGCACAGAAGACAAGAAATGAGTTTTGGGAACCTTCTCCTAGATGTCAGAGGATGTATGGAAATGCCTGGATGTCCAGGCAGAGGTGTGTTGCATGGGCAGAACCCTCATGGAGAACCTCTGCTAGGGCAGTGGAGAAGGGAAATGTGGGATTGGAACTCCCACACAGGGTCCCCACTGGGGCACTGCCTAGTGAAGCTCTGAGGAGAGGGCCACCATCCTCCAGACCCCAGAATGGTAGATCCACAGACAGCTTACACCGTGCACCTAGAAAAGCTGCAGACACTCAATGCCAGCCTGTGAAAAGCAGCCAGGAGAGGAGCTGTACCCTGCAAAGCCATAGGGCTAAAGCTGCCCAAGGCTATGGAAACCCACATCTCGCATCACTGTGACCCGGATGGGAGACATGGAGTCAAGGGAGATCATTTGGAACTTTAAAGTTGAATAACTGCCCTACTGGATTTTGAACTTGCGTGGACTCTTTGTTTTGGCCAATTTCTCTCATTTGGAATGGGTGTATTTATGCAATGTCTGTATCCCTATTGTATCTAGAAAGTAACTAACTTGCTTTTGATTTTACAGGCTCATAGGCAGAAGGACTTGCCTTGTCTCAGATGAGACTTTGGACTCGGACTTTTGAGTTAATGCTGGAATCAGTTAAGACTTTGTGGGACTGTTGGAAGGGCATGATTGTATTTTGAAATGTGAGAACATGAGATTTGGGAGGGGCCAGGGGTGGAATGATATGACTTGCCTTTGTGTCCCCTCTCAAATCTCATCTTGCATTATAGTTCCCATAATGCTTACATGTCATGGGAGAAAACCAGTGGGAGGTAATTGAATCATGGGGGCAGTTTCCTCATGCTGTTCTCATGATAGTGAGTGAGTTCTCATGAGATCTGATGGTTTTATAGGGGGCTTTTCCCCCTTTGGCTCTGCTGTTCTCCTTGCTGCCACCATGTGAAGAAGGACGTGTTTACTTCCCCTCCTGCCACGATTGTAAGTTTCCTGAGGTCTCCCCAGCCCTGCAGAACTGTAACTCAGCTAAACTTCTTTCCTTTATAAATCACCCAGGCTCAGATATGTCTTTATTAGCAGTATCAGAATGAACTAATATACCACACCACCCAAACTGCCTTGTCGAGGGCACCATGTTCTTTAAAATATTTTCCTCACTTGGATTTTAGGACACCCCAAACTCTTGCATCTTCTCCTCCCATTTCAGTTACTCTTTCTCGAACATATTTTATAATTCATCCTCCATTTTCTTAAACTCAAAATGAGGGAGCCCCTGGACTCCATTCCTGGGCTGTCTTCTGTCAACCCTCACTCCCCACGTGATCTCTCCCAATCTCATGGCTTTAAATATCATTGACCCAGTATGCCTCCTCAGCTGATATCTTCAGTCTGAACCTCTTTCCAACCTTCTGAAATCCTGCTGCCTCCATCCTCTATCCTCAATCTGCATCAAATTCAACACTCCTGAATGAAACTCTTCACTGTCCCCCCCAAGGCTACTTCTCCGACAGTCCTCAGCATCCCTACAAATGGTCATTCTTTTCTTTCAGGTTCGCAGGCTGAAAGTATTACATCTGACTCTTCTCTTTGTCTTGGGTACCACGTCTTATCCATCAAAAACTTCTCCCAGGTTTACTTTCAAATTACATTTGGAATCTAGCTGATTCTTACCCCCTCTACGTCCTCCTCTTTAGTCCAAGCCCTCAGCATCCATAGCTGCAGACTGCAGTGTCCCCAAGGGTCCTGTGCCTATCCAGGATCCCTCTAAGTCTGTTTCCAGCAGAGTTCCAAGGGGCTTATGATCCACTGTCATTTGGAGGATGTCCTCTCATGGCTTCTCATATCTATGAGACCAAAAGCCAAATGACAGTGACACATGGGGCCCCACGGGGTCTGCTTTCCTCATGCACAGTGCTGCTTCCCCAGCCTTGTTTTCCTTCTCCATTGTCCTTGTACCATGCTGCTCCTGGAACATCGCAGGCACATTTCTGTCTCCTAAAAGTTCTTCCCTGATGCCTGATGTCCACCTGCCTCTCTTCCTCACCTCCTTCAGATGTTTGCCAAATCCCTTCTTCTCACTGAAGCCTGTCTTGGTCACCAGATCTAAAATGTTACCATTCACCACCTCAATACCCTCTGTCTCCTCTCCTTATTTTTCCCCTGCTCGCTAATGTATCCAGGTGTGCAATCCATTTTCATCTATTTCACTTAGTCACTGTGCATCTCCACCCTAGAATATGAACCACACATAGGCCAGAACTTCAATTTGTTTACAGCTGTTTCCCCATCTGTGTAGTAAAGGAATTTGGCCCAAAGTGAGGTCTGGCCTTAAGCCCCAGCTCTTTGAGAGTAACCTCTGAACCCTTCGAATTTCTCAAGTGATGGCAGTGTTTTTAGTATTCATGATAGGCCCCGTGGATCACATCTAATAGTTCAAGCTAACAAGGTGACTCTTGTTACCTTAGAGGTGGGCCTCTCAGGCATGTGATATCTGCTTCACCTCCAAGAGTTCAACCATGTGGAAAATTAATCAATCAATCATGCCTACATAATGAAGCACATTAAAGACTCTGGAGACCAAAGATTGGGTGACCTTCCCAGTAGGTAATACTCCATGCATATCATCACACATTGATCTGGGAGGGTCACAAGTCTTGAGAACAACAGAAACTTTCTTCACTATTGGAATCTTCCCAGACTCTGTCCTATAAATCTCTATCCTTGGCTAATTTTAATGTACCTGTTTTCTGTAACAAATACAACCATGGGTATAATAGGTTCCCATGAGTTCTGGGAGTCATCCTAGTGCTTATCCAAACCATGAGTGTTTGCAGGAAACCCCCAATCTTGCAGTTGGTGTCAGGAGTGAGGATGGCCTCCTGTGTGCTCTTCCATCTAACTCCTTGCAGTTGGGGTGAGAAGTCTTAGGTTCACCTGGCCATCTGGGGACTGTGCTCCTAACTTCACATTTTTACTAACTCTGGGTACAGCGCTAAGACCTGTACTTGGCATACATAAATAGATGTTAGATGAAAAAATGAATGGCTGAATACAAAACTATAACTCAAGTTTACATTGGGAAACACTCAAGATAACGACTGTTAAGTTCCTCCATTCAGCACATTTTCTCCCTGGTTTCATTGCTTCTTACTTCTAATGGACGTGCAGGAAGTGTAAAACAAAAACCAACATTAACCCATGTGTGATCTATTCCAGAATATAGTCCTCTGTGAAAATTTGATATGTGAAACTAAAAATTGCATTCTTTAAGACGCCATGTTGTTATGAATAACTTTTGGAGAGAGCAATTTCAGGTATAAAATTATTGCCATGTGCTAAATGTGGAATAGAATAGATCCAACAAGTTTACAAAATTTTTTTTATTTGTATATATTTGGGGGCACAGGTGTAGTCGTGTTATTTGGATGTATTTCATAGGGATGATGTCTGGGCTTTTAGTATACCCATCACCCAGACAGTGTACACTGTATCCAATAGGTAGTATTTCATCCTGTACCCATCCCTTCCAGCTTTTGGAATCTCCAATGTCTATTATTCCACTCTGTATGTCTCTGTGTACCCAATGATTAGCTCCCACCTAAAAGTAAGAACATGTGGTTTTCTACTTCCTCTTTCTGAGTCATTTCATTAAGGATAATGGCCTCCAGTTCCACCCATGTTTCTGCAAAGGTCATGATTTCATTCTTTTTTTATGGCTGAGTGGTATTCCATGGTAAATATATATTACATCCAATCATAAATGGATAATTGGACTGTTTTATCCAGTCATCCACTGATGGGCACTTTGATTGACTTCACAAGTTTACTATTGTGAATAGTGCTGCAATAAACACAGGACTGCAGGTATCTTTTTGATATAATTATTTTCCTTTGAAATATCCAGTAATGAGACTGCTGGGTCAAAAGGCAGTTCTATTTTTAGATCTTTAAAAAATCTCCATCCTGTTTTCCATAGAGGTTATACTTGTTTACATTCCCACCAACAGCATCTAAGTGTTCCCTTTTCTCTGCACCCTCACCAACATCTGTCGCTTTTTGACTTTGTAATAATAGCTGTTCTGACTGGTATGAGATGGTACCTCATTGCGGTTTTAATTCACATTTCTCTGATGATCAGTGATGTTGAACATTTTTCACCTGTTTGATGGTTGCTTGTATGTCTTCTTTTGAAAAATTTTTCTTCATGTCCTCTGTCCACTTTTTAATGGAGGTATTTTGGGGGGAAGGATTTTTGAGTTGTTTGAGTTCCCTGTAAGTCTGGATATTAGCCTTCTGTCAGATGCACTGTTTGCAAATATTTTCTCCCATTCTGTAGGTTGTCTGTTTAGTTTTTCTCTTATTTCTTTGGCTATGCAGAAGCTTTTTAGTATAATTAAGTTCCACTTGTTTTTGGTTTTGTTACTTTTCTTTTGAGGACTTGGGCATAAATTCTTTGCCTAGACTAATATCTGAAAAAGTTTCTCATAGGTTTTCTTGTAGTGTTTTTATAGTTTTGGGCTTTACACTTAAGTCTTTGATTAATCCACTTGGAGTTAATTTTTATGTATGTTGAGAGAGAGGGGTCCAATTTCATTCTTCTGCATATGGCTTTCTGATTTTCCCAGCACCTTTTATGGAACAGAGTATCCTTTCCCTAGTGCACATTTTTGTTCACTTTGTCAAAAATCAGTTGGTTGTAGGCACATGGCTTTATTTCTGGGCTCTCCATTCTGTTCCATTGGTCTATGTGTCTGTTTTTATACCATGCCATGCTATTTTTGCCTTTGTTCACTGATTACCTGATCTTATACTTTAGGAAACCCTATATACTCCTCCAGAAGACTCCTCTATTTGAATAAAGACTTTAGTAAAGTTTCAGGATTCAAAATCAATATGTAAAAATCAGCAGCATTTCTACACAACAATAATGTTCAAGCTGAGAACCAAATCAAGAACTCAATCCTATTTATAATGGCTACAAAAATACAATAAAATACCTAGGAATACATTTAACCAAGGAGGCTAAAGAAAGGAGACTAAAGATCTCTACAAAGAGAACCACAAAACACTGGTGAAAGACATAATAGATAACACAAACAAATGGAAAAATACCCAATGCTCATGGATCAGAAGAATCAACATCGTTAAAATGGCCATACTGACAAAAGTAATCTACAGATTCTGTGCAAGTCCTATCAAATTACCAACATCATTCTTTGCAGAATTAGAACAAACAATCCTAAAATTCATATGGAACCAAAAAAAGAAAAAAAAAAAAACAACCAGAGCCTGAATAGACAAAGCAATTCTAAGCAAAAAAGAATAAAAGCATGAGGTATTTTATTTCCTGACTTCAAATTACATGACTTAAGGAATTTAATTGTGTCTTCTTCTCTAAAGAACATACATAGTAAACAAATGTATAGATTCCCTAACACTCTACCAATATGAAAATATCAATCTTAAGTTATGATTTTTTAACTTTCTTTTTAAACCCAAATCATTTAATTCATTGAGATTGAAAATCGTATTTATCACTTTAAAAAATACCACCTTTCAGTTTTCTTTAGTGGTATACTATACTCTTAGAAAATAGTGAACCCTAACCTCAAGTAGAGAGGAGCACAAGGGGATGACAATTTAAAAACTAATAATAAAACCCTCTGCTCCTGTGTGGGAAGCCTGGAAGAACTGCACAAGACCTTCCATTGAGAAGATACCCTTTGCACTTTAAAAAAATGCTGCAAAATGCTTATCTGCAGATGAAGGAAGAAAATCGAGTGATATGATTTTCTTTCAAATTAACGGCAAGTAAAGGCTTTCTGTTTCTATACAGATTTGACTTCTCCTTGAAAATATGTAGCCAATAGCAGGGAGACAAGGAGGCGGGGAGTTATAGGCAGCCCAGTTTGAGATTCGGTGCAAGTCAGGGTTTGCAAGATTTTCTGGCAGAGCTCGAAACACCATTTATACTCAGTGTGACACAAGTACAAGTTTCACTGAAAATGTAGTGTCAGTAATCAACAGTGAAATATTAAATTATGGCTTGGGGCTGAACAGGGACTCTTTATCAATTTTATTACTTTGCAAAATGTACATACACACACATTAATATTTCTCAGGCCCTTTTCCAGAAAAATGTCCAGCAATGAGAAATATATAAGATCAAAAAATAACTTTGACACAAGGATATTCCTGGACAACAGAACCAACCTAACATTTTCTAACCTGCCACTAAGGCCTGGTTCATTCATCTCCATTAGAAATATAAACTTGGATAATGAGATATTCCCTCAATGACATGTGAACTGAGCAAATCAAGATGTAATTAGAATGTAATGCAAATTCAAGATGTAATTTGAATGTAATGTCTTGTGCCTAAAATAAACAAAGCATCGTAAAAAGTTTAATGGTACACAGTGAATCAAGAAAATGCAGAAAGTACCCAAAAAAGTTTAATCCCAACAAGAGCATCTCTCTATTTACTGTGACATGTTGTCAGAAGAGCTGAGCTCATCATATTTCCGTGTGTGATCACAACACGGGCTTTCTCTCAACTTGCTGAGGTTGTCCTGATTGCTCTTTCTCGTCAGTTTTTCAATCATTTTACCAAGTATCCATGCTTCAAAGCCAACATTTCCATGTTTAAGAGGGATCTATCTTCTCTTGGCACAAAGCTTGGTATTTCAAAAGAAGCAACTTTATTATCCAAGGCAGAGATTCCTGAAGAACAGGTCTAGTACCATCATTTGAACAGAAAAACTCATCATCCCTCTGTGGGTGGGGTGAGCCACATGCCTTGTGGTTTCACTTAATTACTGTGCAGGAATTGTCCTCTTGGGCCAAGCTATAGGTGCATTTTGCTTTTTGTTGCAATGTCAACAGGAAATAAAGCCAGTGGACGTAAAAAATGGTGCCTGCCATTAATGAGCTCTATCTATGTCTCACAGAGGCAAGCCATGCAAACACTGGGTGTCATGGAGGTACAGGGGATTTTTCACTGTGAGTACACGGTCACAATTAAGTGGGCAGGCTTCAGAATCTTTGGATTTGAATCTCAGGGCCACCACTTAGTCTATCAACTTTTGGGATTTTAATTTTCTTACCTATAAAATGAGGATTATATACCTACATATAGGAGGGCTATATAGATGAAAGAAAATGATGTATTTAAAGTAGCTACTACTGTGATTATTGTATGATTCTCAATACATGATGATCAATTTTTACTATTAAAATGCACACAAGATAAATTTGCATATTTTCAATCATAACTTGGAAGCCAAGTGTGTGCTTACGTATCAAATATATTTTAACAAGAAATCTTTCATAATTCAGAGATAATAATAAATGTTGATAGATATTACCAATCTTTCAAGTAGGAGGTGCTTGTCCATTCTGTTTTACAAATGGAGAACCTGAAGCACAAAAAGTGAATTTCCCAGTATCACAAAAGAAAGTTTTCTGTTAGTGTTTTTAATAATAAAATGAGGTTCAAGGTTGAAGTTAAAGAACATGTTAAGTTGTATCATGACCAAAGCAGACATACAGGTTTCAACCTGCCACTAGTTCAGTCCCTGCTTTGCTGAAAGGGTCGACCTCCTCTTTTGAAGACAGGTATTGCTTCGGATTTGCAAAGATTCAGAAACAGTCAAGGATAGCGCCTTCCTGAAAAACAGCCGCAGCATTTGGCGCCAGATTGTGAAGACAGAGGAGGAAAATTACCTTTAGCAAACCTAACTATCTGGATGACATTCTGCATGCACAAACAGATAAACTGTTAGTTGAGAAACCAGAGTCGGTCCTCACAAATGAATTAATATAGCTGTCTAATTCGTCTCCTTGTTCTATAAATACAAGCAGCTATGAAGAATGTGTCCAGTGTCTGCCGTGGTGGCTTCTGTGTGCGCGTGTGTTCTTTCTCATGCGCTTCCTTGGTGGCAGGGTGCCCAGGGACCGTGGAGGGACATCCTGGCTGCCTCCCACTTCTCCTCCCCAGAACGCTTCACTGTTTCTACTGAAATCCCTCTATTTAAAGGTGAGATAATCAGCTTTTGTTCCATTGGCTTGGATTAAAGACAACCTCTGAGCTAAAAACAAAGCTAGCCCTAGGCTGGGGGCAGTCAGCCTCTGTATTTGCTAGCAAAGAAAAGGACTTTTTAAAAATTCTTTTTCCAGGACTGAAAATTCTCATGCCCTAGAAACCCCAGAAGTAGAACTTCAAGTGTTTCCCGAAGACAAACATCCCTATTAAGAAGGGGACAGGACTTTGGCAGCCATCTGCAAACTGCGGCGGGGAATTTGGCTCCAGCAGCCATCCTGGCTTGTAAAGAGATAGCAAACAATCCCTTTGTCCACAGCCCCTGGGCTTGCCTGGGCACCCCAGGCAGGAAGTGCTCTTTCAGCCCCCACCTTCCCCTCCATCAAAGCCTTCTTTTTCAACATAGTGCTTTCCTGATCATATTATCTGACTGCTCTAGTGAAACAGCCTTCCCTGTCCACCACACGGAGGAATACCCAGCCGTGGCGAGACCACTTCCATGCTCTGCCCTCACAGAGCAAAAGGCCAGACACCAGCATGGACGGCTCATAACTGGGGGTGTGTGTATAGAGAAGGTGCCCGAGGGTGAAAGGAGCTAATACTGAGTAGAACTAGTATGAATTGGATGTAACCTCACACAAAGCCATTGCAAATATCATGGTTATATGAAATCTCTGCAGTTTTTACATATTCCCTAAAATATAAAATGAAACAACTGGTGAGATGATTGGATGACCTCAAACTTTCCAGATCATCTCTGGTTTGTTATCTCTGTCTTTACATGTGAATCGTACTCAATTCCTTCCTTCTGTGTTAAAAGGAGTCTGGAAAGTCCTCCATACCCTGATGGCCAGGCTGGAAGGTCTTCCCACGGAGACAGCTGACAGCCACCCCACCAGCCAGGCTCTGCCGCCCTAGAAAGAGGGCCTGGAAGAGTGCAGGTCTGGGTTTCTTGATCTCCCCGCTCCTAAGCGAAAGGGAAAGAAAGCGAAAGGTCGATACAATGTCTTAACAAAAGGAACCTGTAGGCATTTCCATTGCACAAAGCATATTCCACAAATGCACTCACTGCTGATTAGCACCGGAGGCGCGCCCTTCCGAAGTCCTTTTCCCCACCAGATCTTCCTTATCCTGGGAAGCCGGACACTGCTGATTGTCAAACGCTGCTAAGAGACCCCAGTTAAGACCTCTCCCCATTTACCAGTTCCTGTGAAGCTGCTGATTGTGGCAAGCCCTCGTCTGCCACTGCTGTCATCCCGCGGCGGGACATTCTTAAAGAAAACAAGCTCTCCATTCTGCACTCTGTGGCATTCAAAAATAGGATTTCAAGCCTTCCCCTTCCCCAGATTCCTGTGATCCTCATTCAGCTGCCCTTGCATCGGTGTCTGAGTCTGAACCAGGAATGCTAAGATTCTCCTTCCTTCAATCTTCTTCCATTTTTGTAACTCTATTGGGGGGGAAAAATGCAATACACCCAGCTATGAAGACAGGGAAAGAAAGACAAAAAGAGAGGTAGAGAGACTGAGAGGCAGAGAACCCAATGGCTTGGCACATATTTCTATTAATATCATGGTCATAGTCTAATAGCTTAACCTTTCTATTTTACCAAATGATCATTGTTTTTACCAAACGATCATAGACACTATATCTAATCAAATATAAATTAAATCTAAACAACAGACCAACAGACTGTAGAATAAGAATTCTATGGTTTTAAGCTTTTAAAATTACATATATCAAAGTACTCAAATGCCATTGTAAAGCCATGTAAAGTGTATGCAACAGAGTTTTATCTAGCTTTCATGAGTACTGTGTTTCTCTTGTTTTTGTTTTCATTTTTTTGAGACAGAGTCACAGTCTGTCACCCAGGCTGGAGTGCAGTGGCGCGATCTCGGCTCACTGCAACCTCTGCCTCCCGTGTTCAAGCGATTCTCCTGCCTCAGCCTTCCGAGTAGCTGGGATTACAGGTGCCCACCTCCACGCCCGGCTAATTTTTGTATTTTTAGTAGAGACGGGGTTTCACCATGTTGGTCAGGCTGCTCTCAAACTCCTGACCTCAGGTGATTCGCCCACCTCGGCCTCCCAAAGTGCTGGCATTACAGGCTTGAGCCACCTTGCCTGGCAATCAGTACTGTTTTTAACCTTGAGGAGAAAGTTCTAAACTTTTTCCTGGGTAAGGTCTGCATTCATTTATTCAAAGTAGGTGACAAGCAATACTCTCACCTATATTATTAACTTAAGATGAACATTTGGAGGACATTTTTAGCAGTCTGTAAAAATCTTCTATGGACTCTTAGAGTGCCCCAAATGATATAAGGTTAGGAAATCAAACCAAGCCTTTTGATTTCACAGACTTTTGTTTGTTTTCCTTGTGACAAGCATAGGCCTGGGCTGGTCTGTGTGTTTTTTTGTTGTTTTTTTTTTGACCCTCCTGCTGTAATCAACATTAGTACACATTTGCTAAAATTTAACTATAACACATGTCCTTTTGGTCATTGCTCTCCATTAGTTAGATGAACAACAACAACATCAAATTGCCTGAGGCTATAAAAGAAACTGATGTCATTGGAGGTCTAGTCATAAATCCCTCCCATGCTGATACAAGTCATCTTCCCGAAATAGACTTACGCACATGCATCTGTGCATAAATATGCAGGCAGACAGATACAGCCCTCTACCCTCTTCCTTTTAGTCAGTTCTGACCTTGTCACCAGATACTTAGGAGTTAAAATTAGCAGCATCCCTCAAACCCAAAATATCTGCATTTTCTTGGAATATACAAAGCACCACCCACTAAGCTGAAATTCAATTCCATTTCTTCTCAATTCCAAAGAAAATCCCTCTCTTTCCACCACCTAATACATGTGCAATGAATGGAAGGACAAGAAAGAGAAAGTCATTTTTAATTTGGAAACGTCAGGATAGACAAAGTGACCACTGGAATGGAACAGAGTCTAAAAACAGACCCCACATGCAGGTGTCTTATTTTAAAGCAAAGCCTCCTTTGTGGTGTGGCAAGGAAAGGATTGGCCTCTAAAGGCTGGGTCGATAGGCTGTCCCAGTGGGAAACAAAATGTATTTGAACACCATACAGAAAAATCAATTTCTGATAGATTTCAGATCCAACTGGGAAAAGCAAACAATAAAGCTTTTAGAGGAAAATATAGAGGAAGTTTCTTGTGACCTTGGAGTAGGAAAAGATTTCTTAAACGGTAAGTAGGTAGATACGAACAATAAAAGAAAACTGAAAAATCATTCTATGTTAAAGTTAAGGTCAAAAGACACCATTCAGATAGTGAAAAGGTCAGGCAGAGAGTGCGAGAAGAGATTCGAAAATACATATATTTGACAAAAGACTTCATATCCACAATATGTAAAGAACTCCTACCAATGAATGGAAAAAAACATACAGTTGTCACTTGGTAACAGAAAGGAATTGGTTCCAGGACTTCCAGTGATACCAAAATTTGCAGGTGCTCAAGTCCCTGATATAAAATGGAGTGGTATTTACATATAACTATACAATCCTCCCATACACTTTAAATCATCTCTAGATTATTCTCCCTTATACATTAAATCATCTCCAGATTACTTATACTACCTAATACAATGTAAATGCTGTGCAATTGTCATACTGTATTTTTTGTATTTGTATTAGTCCATTTTCATACTGCTATGAAGAAATACCGGAGACTGGGAGATTTCTAAAGAAAAAGAGATTTAATGAACTCACAGTTTCACATGGCTGGGGAGGCCTCACAGTCACGGCAGAAGGGGAAGGAGGAGCAAAGGCTTATCTTACATGGTGGCAGGCAAGAGAGCATATGCAGGGGAATCGCACGTATAAAACCATCAGATTTTGTGAGACTTATTCACTGTCATGAGAACAGCACAGGAAAACTCGCCACCATGATTCCATTACCTCTCACGGGGTCCCTCCCACCACACGAGGGGATAATGGGAGCTACAATTCAATATGAGATTTGGGTGGGGACAGAGCCAAATCATGTGAGTATTATTTTGTATTGTTACTTTTTCCAAATATTTTTGATCTGTGCTTGTTTGAATCCACAGATACAGAGGGCCTACTATACCAGCAACCCAATGAAGAACTAAATAAAAGCGATGAACAAACTCTTCTCAAAAAGAGATCACCTGAAAAACCAACGAGCAAATGAAAAGTTACTCAACTTTATCAGTCAGCATGAAGATGCAAATTAAAATCACAGTGCCACAAGACTGCATACCCCAAGAATGACTAAAATGAAAAAGATGTAAATACTAGTGTCAAAAGGATGTGGAGAGAAGGGATCTCTCATATACTCCTTGTAAGAGAGTAAACTGTCACAACGATTTTGGAAAATCATCTAGCACTTTCATGTGAAAGAGACATGGGACTACACCATAATCCAGCACTTCTACTCCTATGTGTCTACTCCCAACAGAAATGCACACATTCATCCACCAAAAGTCATGAACTAGAATGTTCATAGCAACATTGCTCATAACAGCCAAAAACTTTCAACTATCCAAATAGTCATCAAGCATAGAATAGGCAAATAAATTGTGGTTTATGCACTTTTGGAACATTATGCAAGACTGAAAATAAATGTGAAACCATAGCAACTATTGAATAAAACAATGTTAGAGAAAGAAGCTAAACACAAAAGAATATATACTATATAAAATAATAAATCAAGACGACTAATCTATGTTGATAGAAGTAAGAAAACAAGGATTAGGGCCCTTGATGAGAGGGTGGGTAAAGCCTGGTTTGGAGGACAGAAGCCTCTCAAATGCAGTTAATGGTCCATTTACTTACCTGGGTGCTAGTTACACAGGTGTGTTTAATTCATGGAAATTTGCTGGTCTGTGCCCTTTGTATATATGATGCTTTTTAAAAGTGACATATGCCGTTAGGAAACACAGTAAAGTAAAAAGAAAAAAGTAACTGAATCACAACATTAGTAATGAATCTTATGTTTTCCAGAGTTTTTACCACAATTATAAACGTGTTTAATTGTATTCATTGAACTCAAATTAATACAATGTAATTCAAGGATAAAAATCAATTTATTTGCACTCTACGTCTACCATATGTTAAAACAATAAAAATTTCTTGCAGTATTTCCTGGTTTGTTGAGGGGAATTCTACCCTGGATATTCATAATCATTTGCTCATTGTGCATTAATACTTCTTTTTTTTTTTTTAAAAGATGGAGTCTCAATCTGTCACCTAGGCTGGAGTGCAGTGGTGCGATCCTGGCTCACTGCAACCTCCACCTCCTGGGTTCAAGAGATTCTCCTGCCTCAGCCTCCTGAGTAGCTGGGAGTACAGGCACACACCACCACACCCAGCTAATTTTTGTATTTTTAGTAGAGACGGGGTTTCACCATGTTGGTCAGGCCGGTCTCAAACTCCTGACCTCATGATCTGCCTGCCTCGGCCTCCCAAAGTGCTGGGATTACAGGCATGAGCCACCACGCCCAGTCCTGTGCATTAATACTTCTAAAAATATGTCCATCACTTTTTAAACCCATTGTCTTTCCTTTTTTCTGTGTCTTCAATTTTTATATTTTCCCTTGGTTACCTGGAGTTTATCTTCCAAACAGATTGTTTGGAAATTGCATGTTTATTGAATGTTTCTGATGCCATGTGTATAAGAAGAAGTTTCTGTCACCTTCTCTTAGGAAGGTAAAAGCTATTCCTACTTCATGAACTTTTCTTCACAAATATCTGTATGGCATGCCTTAAAATCTCTTGTATTTCATGTTGTAAGGAAGTATGATTCCAGTCTTTCCACCACCTCCCCCATTTCGAGAAAAGCTTATTGTTTTTCCTTGGGTATTTGTAATACTTCTTCTTCATCATTGTAAATCATAAAACATGCCGGAAGGGAAGGAAGTACAGCTGTCTTTTCAATTCAGATAAAGGTTGAACTCTATCTCCATTTCTCAGCATCTTTTTCATCTCTGAAGCGTTTTCTTCAGCACTTCACGTGATCGTTGCTTTTGTTCAAGTTGCCCCGAATCCTTGGGAACACCTCTTCATCTCTTTTCTCTTTTTTCCTAAGCTGTGAGAGATCTTTACAAGCCCCCGTTTGACATTGCCTGGGTTTTCCAAAGTCTATTTTACTTTTTACTGACTTTGGGGCCATAATTTCACACTTTTTTGTTTTCTTATCTCTCCTATTTCTCTTTTCAATTTAAGTAGCATTCTCGCACATGGGGCTACTGAGAATCTCACCGGCTCCGTTTCTACCTGCAAACTGCACTTGTGGAGTCTCTAACTCCGGGGGTAAGGTTCATCCTTGCGTGTCCATCCCTACGGTGTGTCCAGTAGTTTCCTGGAGGTAGAGCTTCTTGACAGAAGGAGGAGGAGATGTCGGATGGAGAATGAGAAGAGGACTCTGGCTGCCTCCCAAAGCTGCCCTCCTGAGCGGGCTGGGAGAAGAGGGTAACAGGCAGAGGGTTGAAATGACCTTGACATGCGCAGCTTAAAGGCCAGCCCTGCCCCCCCTCCAACTTCCGGGACCTTGGAAAAATCACTTCACCGTTCCAAGCCTCAGTTTCATCCACAAAATAGGAATAAGCTTAACGCCTATATTGCAGTTAGAAGCATTACCTAAGCTAGTATATTTAAAATGCCTCGCTGGCTTTGTATAGAGTAGCTGTCATTCATCTACCTGCTGGTTGGAGCTGACCCGCCATTTTGGCAGGATGCATGCTGGGAGGAAAGATGTTCCCCAGTCCTCTCCAAAAGGCATGTACAAGTCAGTCCCGGATAACAGACGGCAGCCGAGCGCCCCCAGCCCTGCAGCTGGTGGCATGCGCCCAGATCCTGGCCGCAGACGGACTGTGTGCCTCAGTTTCAACACTATTGTGAATTTCCCCCGTGTTTCCATGGATATTTTCACCGGTATGTCAAGGGTTGCGTCAGTTTCTGGTCACCCAACACCGTTTTAAACCATTCAAAACGGAAATCTCGAAACAAAATAGCCAGAAACAAGGTAGAATCATAAGGAAAAGCAAATACATGGAAACACAGACTACTAAGGCAGGAACCCACCAATTGTGAAAATTGCCTTCAAGTAATAATGCAAGGAAAATCAAAATATTACTATTCAACATGGAATCCTTGAGAATATTATCTTGATGACATTTTGTAAAACATCAGCGGAGCAAAATGGAATCTCATTTTTCATAAGAAAATGCCAAACAGCACAATATTTGAAGTTAAAAGACATTACAAAGAATAAGTCAGAAAAATAAATTAACATCAGAAAAGGATGGGCCAATTTAAATAGAATCATGTGGATCAACTGCAAAGAAGTGAATTTTAGATATTCTAAAACCTCCCAAATCTATCATTCATGTTAGAATTCTCCCCAATTAAGTGTATTATAAATTTGGACTACTTTTGCTTTGAAATAAAAAATAAGTCATGTAAATACACATGAAATGCTATTCAATGATGTTATAACATTTGTGACCTTTATGAAATCTGGTATTTTAACATCAGATTTCATGTGATATAATTTTCCTCAAAACATTAATTTCACAATAATTAGTATCATATGTCCTTGGAACAGGTTATTTTAAAGTGTGTCTTTTTAATAATTGTGAGCCGTTAGAAGTGTTACTCAACTCATAATTGAATGAAATTATTCATTCATGATTTTTAAGAACTGTTATATTGGAAAAATGTATAATTAAACTAGGTTTGAGTGTTTAAGTATATTGTTTAAAAATTATTCTTAGAATGTGGGTACAGAATATAAGTTTCATTTTCATTTCCTAGCATGCCCGCTAAAGGACTTACTAATTAAGAATGACCCAGGCAAGGTTGCTGAATTCAAGGGCACCATGGATAATTCTGCACTGTTCAAGGTCACAGAGTTAAGAGTTTTCCAAATAAAAGCTCCTTTGTGAAATTCTTCTCAATTAGGACTATCCGTGTAAAGGTAAATAGCGCTTTTGAGCATCTATATTGACATTTTACATTTGGAAATGAAGAAATATTTATTTACCTGATTTTATTTTTCCAGTTTCTCTTATGTTCAACATTATTATATGTTAATATATCTTTTCAAAATATTGTGTTAGAAAAAGCTGGGAAATAGGCACAAATTTGGGCAGGCTGTGAAATAGCAAGAATAGAAATATGGGGACCACTGAGATAGGATATAAAGTTAATTTTGAAATGTGTTTAAATGAAAGCAAGTTCTAGGCTTTCTATTAAAAAGAAAGTTTAATTAACTGATTTGTATAAAAGGAAAGACACATGACTAGGTTTAAAGGCCTTTGCTGAGATGAAAAGTCTAGCAAGAGAAAAGTCCTTTCCTTCCCCCAGACCCTCAGCTGGCATGGTAGAGATCCTGCACTAATCTGGGGCTAGCTGGCTCCTACCCTCCAACCTCATGCTCTAAGCATCCTAGGCATCCTTGGGAAAAGCTACAGAAACTGCTCCGTCTGTGGAGCACTCAATCTGCAAGGTCTAACCGTAACCCTAATCCTAATACAAATTACTTTCTTTCCCAGGTTTTTAAATTTTTCTTTCAAACCCATGTAGACTGAAAACAAACACCTTCTTACAATGTGCAAGCACAAAAAATAGACCAGGCACTGTGCAAACTTCTTAAAGACATTCTCGTTTGTCCTCGTAACATCACTATCAGGCAGCACTATTATTAGTGACAATGTTTTCCAACTTTCTCCCGTTAAGCAAGTTTTGTCCACTGTGATTCCATCTGCGGTTTCGCACCCCTTACTCTAAACAGACGGGGCCATTATTCTTTGCGCTGGTGGTCATGTGCCTACGCTGGCTCTAAGTCACCACCAGGTGACACACTTTTACCCTTGGTGGCATGAACCCAGTGCCAGCCTTCTCATCTGCATCTGTATCTATAAAGAAAATTAATTCTTTATTGTTTAAATTTGACTCTTATGACTCATTTCCAATCATACCAAGACGTAAAATATATGATTCAAAAGGCATTTTTCAAAATATCCTTAAATGCCAATCTCAATAAAAGCAGCTGGTTTTATAACACTTCATATGCTTTCTGAGCATCTGTCAGAAAATAGTTCTGATTTCAGTAAAGTTGCTTTTTTCTGATCTGAAACCTCTGGGAAGCCTGAACCTAGTATGGGAATGTCTGCTCCTACCTGTGATGAAGACTTCCGCAGTTTGCCTCCAAACCTCCCACATATCAAAACCTCTTGACTTTCTCATCACTGATCATCAGATATATATAAGGTATCTAAAGGGAGCGACTCCTATCTGCCGCAGTCGCTGATCCAAGCTAAACCCTCTGCTTCCGACGTTAACCCAACTAAACAACTTACCAGCCCTGCTACTTATATCTTAGCCTCTGGCCACTTCAAGATTCTGATGTGTAAAATGAGCAACATAATGCTATTCACCCTCTCAAGTTTTGGGAAAAATTATGTGAGCAATACATATAAAACTCTTAACCTGGATATAGCAAGCCCTTAAAACTTCACTGTTACCTATATCATTTTTAGTGCTACTGCTACTACACATATTATATAATCCCATGCCAAGAGATGGGAGGATTCTCTCTTAATCTCATAATGACATGGATTAAAATGGAATTTAGGCAAAGATCAACTTTGTAGGCTGTCTTTAACACTAACATAGTAAAGTGTCAACTTCTGTCCTCCTTCTGTTGGTGCCTCTGTCAGACCCAGGGCTGCCACCCTTGCTCTTCTCTAGCCCATGGAAAAAACAAATGTAAAAGCATGAAAATTTCAAATTGTATGTAGATTCAATTAGAAATTTCCTAAAAGTTGTATTGTTTTCAATCTCTTTAAATAACAGCCAAGATATCTTTGTAGCATTCATCAGTCTTTTTTTTTTTTTTTTTTTTGATAGAGTCTCACTTTGTCACCCAGGCTGGAGTGCAATGGTGTGATCTTGACTCATTGCAACCTCTGCCTCCTGGGTTCAAGTGATTCTCATTCCTCAATCTCCCGATGGGACTACAGGCACCCACCACACCCAGCTAAGTTTTGTATTTTTAGTAGAGATGGGGTTTCACTCTGTTGTCTGGGCTGGTCTCAAACTCTTGACCCCAAGTGATCTGCCCACCTTGGCCTCCCAAAGTGCTAGGATTGCAGGCATGAGCCACCACACCTAGCCTTCACCAGCATATCAATTAGTCAAAACTAAACACTTTTTAGAATAAAGACTGAGTGACAGCAATTAAGATATCATTATACATAAAATTCAGTTTTTTCCCCAAGCTACTACCCAGACTCTTAGAAACTTTAAGAACACCCATAAAGATCCTAAGTAATAAACATAATACACAGCAATATGTGACTAATTTCCAGAATGCTGTAGTTAGAAGCTCTTGCTCCACTAGGCACATTCCATTAGTAAACAATAGCGGAACTTTGTTTTGTTCCTGCACAGGCAATCTCTCATGTCAAGAAGGCCTACACACAAGTGCAGGAGACTTTTAATTAAAACTACTGTTCGTAATAATTGTGAGTTGAAATATTATTGGAATTAAACCCCATGAATTCCCTAAGCGTGCCCACTTTCAATAAATGCAAATACTCGCTAATCACAAACCCAATATAAAGTTGCACAGGGTGGCTTCACAATCAGGATTATTCAACCTGGCCATGGCTACCAATCACGGAAGGTCCATTTTCTGAGATGATTGATCTCTGGAGATCTTCCAGCCTCTGGAATGCCATCAGCACTGTGAAATCTCGGAATTCACAACACAGTAGCAGCCAATCATGCAGGTGTCAGAAACTCCCCTGGAAGGAATGATATGGAGAAGCTCATCAGGAAGGAATACGGAGAAGCAGGTGGGCTCAAGGTCCTAGCAGGAGGTGAAGAAGCACTGTCCCACTGAGACGCGATGTGGGGAACAAACGTAATTTTAAATCTTTAGTAGCCACATTAAAAAGTTAGTAAAAAATCAAATTAACAGTAATAATTTATCTTATTTAACCCAATAGATCCAAAGGTTATCATTTCAACACATAATCAATGTAAAAATTGTTCATGTCTTTTACATGATTTATTTATACCAAGTTTTTAAAATCAGTGTGCATTTCACACTTACAAAACGTCTCAATTTGGACAAGTCACATCTCACGGGTTCCATAGCCACATCTGGCTGATCTGGGTTGAGTATCCCTTACCCAAAATGCTTGGCAACAGAAGTGTTTCAGATTTTGGATTTTTTCAGATTTGGAAATATTTGCATTATGTACTTACTGATCGAGCATCCCAAACTCAAAAATCTGAAATTCAAAATCCTCCAAGTAGCATGTTTTGTTTTGAGCATCCTGTCAGCACTAAAATGACTTTTGGATTTGGAAGCATTCTTGGTTTCAAATGTTTGGATTTGAGACAGTTAATCTATATCTACTATATTGGGCAGCACATATGTAAAGCCACAAACTTTTCTCTTAAGAATTGTAGATGTCTATTGATGGCAGCCTTTGAAACAATAGCTAATGTTTATAGCCAGGGGATACAATTGACAAATTAATAAATTATTCAATTTGTTATAGTTTCAACAAGCATGTTCATTTTCTGAGTGTTATGTTTAATACATTAAGCTATGCACATATTTAAATATAATACTATACTTGCTGATAAGTGGATATTTAATAAAAGCATAGAAATATGAATGTAAATAATGCACATAAATGTTTAAATAACAGTTGTAGAAAGGGAGGGGCATGAATTAGTATTTACTTACAACTGTAAAATTTTTCCAAGATCTTGTTTCAAATAAACTATTTTGAATTACACATTTTTAAATGTTACAAATCTTTTACTGGATTCCAAGCAATAACGTTTAGTGTGTGTTTTCTCTTCATGAAAATATACCTCTTATTAAGGCATAAAGTAAAACACCACAACATTTTAATTTGGATTAATACCTTAAAATATGAACATTAGAAAAGCTTCAAAAGAAAGAATTCATATATTTTATTCATTCTGAAAACTGACTACGTGAATTCTCACAGCACAAAGTATGGAGAATACAAAAGTGCTGACTGAAGAAGTGAAGCAAATTTGCCCAAGTAATACTATACAATCACAGCATCATAATACTATACCAATTACAGCGGTCTGATTGAGGCCTAGACCTCACCTGGTCTCTTGCTGTTACAGATCTTGAAGCACTTTCTTCACTAGAGCCCTAACACAATCGTGATGCCCCTGGAAGCTCTTGGTAGTCTCAATTAATTTTAGCTAGTCTTACTTTCTAAATTTGTTGGTGTTTTGCCCTTATTTAAAATGTATTTCCTGGCTAAAATACATTCTAGTAAAGCAGTGGTACTTGTCAATAAAAGCACCTGTTATCGGTTTTTTGTTAGGTGGTTGAAAAATTACAGGAAAGGAAAAAAAAGAGAAAAGTGTGAAAAGGGAAGTGTTAATATCCATTTGGCCTTCACTCTTATGCACAGGAATAGAGTTGCATGGATATAAATTACCTTCGAAAATTGTTCGGTTGGCAAAGCATCTTTTCAATGTCTTCAGGGAGACCTACTCAGTTCATGTTTCCTTTTTAAAAGTTAGCAATACATGTTCCAGTTATTTTCACTCACCTCACCTTAGACAGAGTATATTCTTCAATATCTTCTATCCTGAAAAAAAAAATCTGCAAAAATATTTTTGAAAGTCAAGGAAGAGATGAGAAGAGGATGTCGGCCTTACGTTTGTGAGATATTAAGGACTGAGTAAGCCATGAGTTCTTTGGATGCTTATCTACTGGTATTCAAATACAATGGACAGTTACTCTGCCAACATGATTAAATCAGAGTATTCATAGTTTTCATAAATCAAGCAGATAATTTCCCACATTTTAGGTCTTTCAGCATCACTAACAATGTTTTCCGGTAACAACTTATTAAATAAATTATTCCTGTGTGAACTCTCCTCATTATGAACACTCATCAGAGGGAGATAGGCTGAGCATCAGACAAGAATAAATAGTGGCAGAGCCTACAGAAGATGCACGTGGGAGACGGAGGGTGAAAGGCAAGTGAGCTGTGGGCCAAGGACCCTGTTATATGAGCCTCCTCTCCTCTTCTCCCCGGAAAGGTTACCATTTGTTCCATAGCAGCAAAGTCACATTACCACGTGCAACCTCTCCTCAAAATCATAAATGTGGTCGTATTTCCTTGTGGCAGGAGTAAATATGCCTACGTTCACCATGACAAGCAAGGGGTAGGGTGGGGCTTATCTCTCCAACAGAAGCCCTGACTTGCTCAAATAAAACAAATATTCATACTAAACTCATGCCAAAGAAGGAGAAAGAGACAAAGCAACTGTGTACCCACCGATGCTTCTGGCAAACACAGGAGAAGGGAAGTGTGCATGTACCAGAAGGGGAGCAAAAGCCAGACCAGGCGGGAGCACTGCACAGCACCCAGAGGGAGAATGGTCATCGGAGCTCAAAACATGGAGGAGAAGCCCCTGAGGACATAGAAGAGAGAAGACCTCAGATTAATCTTAAGAAAACGGCCGGTGCGGTGGCTCACACCTGTAATCCCAGCACTTTGGGATGCTGAGGCAGGCAGATCACAAGGTCAAGAGATCAAGACCAGCCTGGCCCACATGGTGAAACCCCATCTCTGCTAAAAATGCAAAAATTAGCCAGATGTGGTGGCAAGCGCCTGTAGTCCCAGCTGCTAGGGAGGCTGAGGCAGGAGAATCACTTGAACCCTGGAGGCGGAGGTTGTTGTGAGACGAGATCATGCCACTGTTCTCCAGCCTGGTGACAGAGCGAGACTCAATCAAAAAAAAAAAAAAAGAAAGAAAAAAAACAAACCATAAAAGATGATATGACAGAGTTGATTGGGATGTAGTTTTCCCGGGAAATAAATGAGGGTACTCTTCCTTCCGTGGACCTGAGGTCTCAAGGATTCCAAACCACGCCACCATGGGAGTTGGTGAGGGGCTGGTTCCCCTGACTCCCGCTTCAGTGACTCTGCAGACAGGACCCAGGTGAAGCCACACTTAGATACCTTTCCTATCCAATAGCTGCAAGATCCTTACTTGCCTGGGTCAATTTTTCTATCAGTGAGCTTCCTCTTCCGTGTTTTCTTAGCACTTACCTTGAGAATCTCAGACTTAAGGAAAACACCTCATTTATGTTAGGTCTTTATGTGAGGCTAAATGAATAGAAGGCAGTGTTTCTTTCATTCCATTAAAAAAGCACTTTTCAATTAAGAAGATGCTACCGTGGAGGAGGGTTTCTTTTTGATTGGAGGTCAGTTAATGTTCCTATTTCAGAAGATTATACCATTTTTGTAAAAAAGGAAACCAGTAATATCAGTAATAAGAGATAGAACAGAATTAGCTGAGGCTCTAACAAACCAATCATCACAGTCAACCGTAGAAAAATAATGGAAATGATTGATTTAAGGAAATGCAACTGTCAACAAGTAAAACTGTGTGATTATTTTGTCTGGACTTCTAGTAGAGTAACAATTTACATCAACAAACTAATTACTTTTTTCTTGATTTCTTCACAAGTTTGTTTATTAATTCATGGGTATGCTAGAAACTGCTAAATGGACACTTGCGTAAAGCATAAATATTGACCTCTGTGTTTTGAAAGCAGCAAACACGGTTGAGTTTGAGGAGGAAACTAGTGCAGGAGCACAGATGCTCATGGTCCTCCATGGGGCAGAATACTCTTCTTTCAGAAGAATGGGGTTATTTCAAAAGCCCATCTTTCTCCCCCAAGGGTAGATCTCTTGAAAGAGAAAAATAATAGCAGAGCTGTGTGTGGGATGCATCTGTCCCAGGACAAGAAGACTGAACCTTGCTAACGTCCAAGGCATGGCGTATGCATGTGAGTTTTAAGTTAGAGACTTCTGGACCCAGTAATTAGATAATCAGTGTATAAAATAAAATATTTGTGTGCAGTCTCCACCCTCCTGTGTCCAACAGAAAGACAGCGATGGACAAGTGGAGACTTGAGAAATTCTACACAGGAGGAAATCTAGAGGCGCAATCTAGTCTTAAGGATACAAAAGGGAACCCTCCTTGTCACACATTTCATGATGAGTCCATCATGTTTACCAAGGTCCTCTCTTTGATTAGGGTGACTTGGCGGTGGGGAGATACTTCCCAGTGTTTCATGGTCTTTCCACCCACTGAGTTCTAATGTTGGCTTTCTGAGAATTGACAATGACCTTCATGATCCAGTCTCAAACTACAGGTGGGAAAATTCACCAAGGAAAAGGCCAATGTCCCAGCCATTTAGCCAACTAGACTAGCAGACCTGGCTCTCAACTCCAGGTTTCCTGCTCTATCTTAGGAGCCTCTCCAGTGGTCCTGCTGGTGTTTATGCAGACCATCTGTCTAAACATCTGCCCTCTCTCTGTGTTATACACTGAGAGTTAAAGATGGAGCAAGTGTGGACTTAATCGTGGTCAACTTTGATGAGTCATAACTTGACTTCCCAGAGAGCAGCCAATATTTCCCAGGGAACTGGCCACACAACTCATAAGACCTAATGCAAGGTGAAAAGAACAAAAGAGCTGTGAAAGGTACCAAGACATAAACCTTTTTCCTTTCTTCTCTGGTCTCTCTCTTGAATAAGCATGGTGTTTACTATACCTGCTTTCAACAACATGGTAAGTAAATATGCATTTATGTTTTAATTATTAGCATAAATTTCACCATTCACCTCTATATCACACCATGCCAGTTTTAAATGAAACTCTAACAGCATCTAGTTTGTAGGCAGAATCACTGAAATTACACACTGGCGTTCCATATCGTGAACTTTTTTCTTACTGGAGCTGTGGAAACACTATACCAAACTAACTAACTGCTTTCATTTCAGGTCTTGATAAGTGCACGTTCTACCAACAGTGTCTCACTGGCGCATAAGGAAGGGCAGAAAGAAAAAGGAATCATGGATCACCCAGTCCTGTCAAATGATAGTAGTTAAGCTCCTATCAATTGGAGCTTAACGGGTTGGTTAATACAGGAATAAACAGGAGTAACAAGGGATATGATGGGGACAGGAGTAAGAAAGGGTATGACGGGGGTCCCATGTGTTTATTGTGTTTATTAGGATGCCACTGCCACCTCTGTGTTCAAAGCAAGTTCTAGTTAAAAAGGAAGGCATGGCCTCTGGAGCTGCCAGTGCCCTTGACACATCCATAGACTCAACAGGCTTACCTTAAACTTCACACATCATGGGTCCAAGGGAATTCTTGTGACACATCACAAATGCTGTATGCACATAGGCACTCAGGCATGGAGGACCACACATTGCCTGCACCTCCTCTGCCCATGCGCAAAGTGCAAGTTCAAAGCTAAAATTATTAAGAATTTCAGCAACAACTGAGCGTTAAACCAAGTGTGGCCCCCTTCTGAGAAGTGGGGGGAAGTAGGGAATTTATGTCATCACACATATTGGACACTCATGAAACCGCCCCAATCTACCTCCAGAATGTTCAGTAAAGCTGTGTCTGAAGTTCTAAACACAGCTTAGAAATGCATGTCTTCAATGGAGAATTACACTCATTATGTCTATGCCCTGTGGAATCAACATATAGACACCAAGCTGTTAGAGCATTCCCCGGCATAGATGCATAGAGGCCTAATATTTCCCATGACATCAAACGTTAAAGTGTAATGATCTACACTCCCGGGCTAAGAGTCTCAGAGTCACTTCCAATGGGAAGAGACCCTAAAGATCAAAGCCCATTGTTCTGGCAGATTAGGGAAAGCCAAGGTGATCAAAAGCATTGCCCAAAGTCACAGAACTGTGAGCCATGAATGAAGGAAGAGC
The DNA here is from genome assembly GCF_000951045.1 of Mandrillus leucophaeus. Lineage (NCBI taxonomy): Eukaryota > Metazoa > Chordata > Mammalia > Primates > Cercopithecidae > Mandrillus > Mandrillus leucophaeus. The sequence continues at coordinate 7,913,713 of NW_012106474.1, forward strand.
AGAGACTCCTGGTTAGACCTCTTTCAACTCATTGTCCACACCTCACTTCCCATCTTAGGCAAGGATTCCTCTGTTTATTAGACGAAGGGTCACAGAGGTTCAAGAGGAAAAGACTTAAGGTATGATTAAGAAATCATCTTTTGCCTTTGGTACTGTGAAAATTAAACAGAAATATATGTAAAACGTTGTATCAGTCAGGGTTCTCTAGAGGGACAGAACTAATGGAATAGATATACACATAAAAAAGGAGTTTATTAAGTATTAACTCACATGATCACAAGGTCCCACAACAGGCCATCTGCCGGCTGAGGAGTCAGTCCGAGTTCCAAAACTGACATTCCAGGGTAGGAAGCATCCAGCATGGGAGAAAGATGTAGGCTAGGGGGCTAGGCCAGTCTCTGTGTTCACATTTTTCTGCCTGCTTATATTCTAGCCTCACTGACAGCTGATTAGATTGTTCCCACCCCAGTTAAGGGTGGATCTGCCTTTCTCAGGCCACTGACTCAAATGTTAATCTCTTTTGACAACACCCTCACGGACACACCCAGGATCAATACTTTGTATCCTTCAGTCCAATCAAGTTGACGCTCAGCATTAACCATCGCAATCATCTGGAAATACATTAATTACCTTAGAATTAGCCACTCAATGAACACAAAACAATGTGGCTATCTTAACAGAAATATGTGAGCTGCCTGTGGCTATAGCATTTAGTTTTATATTCCTTTAATGCCCTATCTCCTACGACAATCTTCAGTATTAACAGTATTTTACATTTTAAAAGCAAGTGGAGAGGGCTGACATACTACGATTTTTACAGAAACAAGTTTGCCAGTGGCTACAAAAGGAAGAAGTTTTCGTTTTTCGCTAATATAATCCTTTGAGTTGGAGGCAGAAGAATTCCAATATGATTAAGAATCATAGACTGGTTGGACAGAATACACACAGAACCAAATAAGCAAATTTTCTAAATACCAAGAATTTGAGGCGTATAGAATACCCATGTTAGACACCCATGAATCCATAGAATTAAACAAAAGATGTGGATTAAAATCTGAACATGAGCAAGATGGAAATTCGGTTATCTCAACCCTTAGCATTGCCAAAGAAATGAGCTCATGAGAAAATGTTAGAAAAAGTTTATATTCTCTTCAATTATTGTGCAATGCAATTGGATCAAGTATTCTCAAACAAAGTGAATGCTAACTTGAGTGGGAAGAGCCTGGCAGAGGAGAAAATGGAGTGCTCTTCGGACCTAGGACTGGGATTGTGAAGAATCAAACAGAAAACTATCCTATAATACGCTCTCGGGACATGAGAAATTTTTGAAATAGAAAATCTACGTGAGCTCAGTTTGTTTTCCTGATGAGAGGTGTAGATTGTCCAGCTGTCTGGTCCCAACCAAGGTCGGTGCTACAGATTTCCCTTCCCCTTTGGAGTCACCGAGAGATCGGCTTGTCAAGGGCGGATGCGTGTGCTGCGCTGGCAGTGTGGAGAGTGTCCTCAGGTGAAGAGAGATGACGAGCCCTGGGGAAAGTGTGAGCAGTGGTGGTAGGAAGCTCCTGCCATGGCAACAGAGGGCCAGCTGGCTCAGCTGCTCGGTGTGGGTGGCACGATATGCCTATGTAACTGGCAGGTCAGAGTCTGCAGGGCTTGGCTTGGCGCCCACTGATGTTCTTTGTCATGAATGTTCTTAGCATCCCCGCACAGCAATCTCTCCAATGAATGTATCCAGTGCCCCGATTAAGGTGCCACTGCATCTCCTCCAAAGGCAGACCCTACCCCCACCTCCCTCCCAAGAAGAAGAGAGAAGCCTCGGGAAGAAGGGTCTTACGGGCCTGACAGGGAAGATGACGCTCAGGCCCACAGGAGGCCCAGTACTGCCTCTGGCCCCTCTGGCCCTCCAGGAGCTTCTTGATGTGCCTGTGGCTGCTCTCTGGGGGTGTGGGCAGGTGAGATCAAAGCTGCTGGACTCAGAGCCTGTTTGCCCCGAGGCTCTGTCAGGACCCAGGGGCCCTACAGACACTCACCTGAGATTTGGCTCCAATTCCTTTCAGCTGGGCTAGCACAGAATGGAGAAAACGGGACCGGAAACTCCTGCAGACCCACAGGCACCTTCGCCTTCCCACCAAAGGACACCTTCTCATCTACCTGGGAGTCTGTGGGGGCTGTGAAACTGGGATCCGTGAGGGGTAAAGCTCCACTTCCCTAGGGCACGAAGTTTGAGGGACTCTCCGATTTGGAGGTGCATGACTCCAAGGGGCTCCAGCGCAGGTGCAGGGGATTCAAAATACCAGTTTAACCATTGAAAAATAGATAAGAGGGTAACTAATTATCCCTTTCAGACACCAAGTAGGCTCATGATTTTTATTATATTCTAAAATCCAGATACCCACATGTTGTCATTGTTTTACTGCAGGCACTAAAGCCAGTGGCTGTCCTCGATGCACTGCAGACATTTCAAGTTTGAGAACCTGAGTGACACCCTCAGAATAAAAAAAAATCTCACCTCTCGTTGAGAACATTTCCACACTGGCTCCCCGGTGCATCTGCATACTGTGAACATCATGATGAGCGCTAGAACCGGCTGGTGTGACTTTGCAGGAAGGAGACGGTGACCCAAAAAAGAGCAGGGGCTTCACCTGTTTTTTCCCTATCCTCGAAGTATTTCAGTTATTTTCAAGAGAGCATGTAAGAATTACAGGATTGAACAGAGTGACTGAGGGGCATCTTGTGAGGTGCCTGGCTATGGGGTGAAGCAGAGATAAGAAGCCACAGATTTATTTGTGGTGATTGTTACTGCCATTGCCTGGGGAAGATTTGAGCAAGCTTATAGAGTGTGGGGATAATGCCAGTTAAAAACCCAGATGAAATCCATGCAAGAACATGGAAGCCCATATACAATAGTGTTTGTTGGGGGCCAGGAGAGCATCACGGGTCCACCACCTTCGTAGCCACATGAGTCCAGGAGCCCAGAAGGAACCCGCATGTTGTTTAATGCTCTGCTTTCACCGTCTTGAAATCCTTGATAGTTTTATCTACAACCTTGTGGTCTGTACATGGAGTATAATGAAATGAGGAAGCGTGTCGGTGAACAGAAGAGATATGTGCAATACGCGTGTCCCACCAGGGTGGCTCCCCGCTGTTTTATCAATACAGGGCGTTCTTGATGCCCCATGAGCAGAGAATTCCAGTGCACCCACCATGTGTGAGTTAAGGTTACAACGTCCACACACGGACAGCCCCCAGAGGCCACGCTTTTCTTTCCTTCCAGAACATGCTTCAAACACAGAAAGAAGATAATGTCATTATGAGAAAAAGGACAACCAAGAGCCCTATCAGAGCTCTACTGACTTGCATTACTTCCCTATATTACACGACTACATGTGCTGAAAATGATGACAAAGAAGGACAGGAAAGACAGAGGAATCTGCTGTCCATTTTCCTTTCAGGTCCTTCTTTCTCATCAGTAAACCAAAGGTAGAGAGTGTTGGTAGAATAAATAGGTGTCAAGAAGTGAGGTCAAATCAACTGAGTAGTTGGTGCAGTGTTTCCCCTGCTCTGCTAAGAATGAAATACATACGTATGTGTGAGCTATGAGTTACATATGTATGTGTGAGCTATGAAACACAAATGTATGTGTGAGCTATGAAATACATATGTATATGTGAGCTATGAGATACATATGTATGTGTGAGCTATGAAACACATAGGTATGTGTGAGCTATGAGATACATATGTATGTGTGAACTATGAGATACGTATGTATGTGTGAACTATGAGATACGTATGTATGTGTGAGCTATGAGATACGTAGGTATGTGTGAGCTATGAAACACAAATGTATGTGTGAGCTGAGACACATATGTATGTGTGAGCTATGAAACACATATGCATGTGTGAGCTATGAGATACATATGTATGTGTGAGCTATGAGATACATATGTATGTATGAGCTATGAAACACAAATGTACATGTAAGCTATGAGATTCACCTGTATGTGTGAGCTATGAGATACATATGTATGTGTGAGCTATGAGACACATAGGTATGTGTGAGCTATGAGACACATAGGTATGTGTGAGCTATGGGATATATATGTATGGGTGAGCTATGAAATACATATGTATGAGTGAGCTATGAAATATGTATGTATGTGTGAGCTACAAAATATGTATGTGTGAGCTCTAAAATACAAATATATGTGTGAGCTCTGAAATGCATAGGTATGAGTGTGCTATGAAATGCATATGTATGTGTGAGCTATGAAATACATGTGTATGATACACTATGAAATATGTATGTGTGAGCTATGAAATACAAATATGTGGTGCTATAGACTGAATGTTTGTGTCCCACTAAAATTCATATGTTGCAATCAAGATGTATATTGCAACAAAGATGATATTAGGAGGTGGGGGCTTTGATGGGCAATTAGATCACAGAGGCAGAGGCCTTATGAATGGGATTGGCATCTTACTAAAGAGGCCCAACAGAGACCTGTCACCACTTCCACCATGTGAGGTGAGATGGAGAAGGCACCGTTTATGAACCAGGGAACAACCCTCACTTGACCCCAATTACGCCAGCACATTGGTCTTAGACTTCCAGCCTCCAGAACCATGAGAAATAAATTTCTGTTGTTTATAAGCCACTCCGTTTTTGGCATTTTGTTGTAAAAGCCATAAACAGAATAAGACATGTAATTTATGTGATTCTGCATACAGGTTAAATCCTCTTATATTTAACATTGTGGTTGCACAATATAAAGATGAACAGGAAAATTCACACAAATAATTAAAAATTGTATTTAGTTTACTTAGAATATCATTAAATTTTTAAAAATCGTAACAAGTTGAGAGACTACAAAAAGAAAAGAAACAGGCTTTATGTTTTATTACTTTCCCTGGCACTTTTTTCTGATTTTTAAATGAAGGAATCAGTTTTCATCTTGCAGTGGGCTCCACAAATGATCTGAACGGTCCTGGTCAGAGCACTGATCAGCTGCAGAGGCAGAGGCAGGGGTGGGGTGTCAGTGTGTGATGGTGCTTTAAAGAAGGCACTGAAGATTTAAAAGAGCTGCTGGCAAAATGAATACAGCACATTTTAAAAAATCATTCACCATAATTAAGTGGAATTCATCCAGGGATGTTAGAGTAGTTCGACATATCCAATTCAATAAAAGTGATACATTAACAGAATCAAGACAAACACTATATAATCATTTCAATAGATATGGAAAAAGCACCAACAACATTTAACATCCCTTTATGATAGAAACTCAACAAACTGGGTATAGAAGGAACTTACTTCAAAACAACAGAAGCCATATATGACAAACCCACAGCTAACGTGGGGAAAAACTGAATGCCCTTCTTTTAAGATCTAGAACAAGATAAGAGTGCCCACTTTCACCACTTTTATTTAAAATAGTACTGGAAGTCCTCGCCAGAGGAATTAGGCAAGAGAAAGAAATAAAGGGCATTCAAATTGGAAAGTAAACTGCCAAATTATTCTTGTTCACAGATGGCATAATCTTATATTTAGAGAAACCTAAGGACTACACAAAAAACTATTAGAACTAATAAAATTAGTAAAGTTGCAGGATAAAAAATCAGCATACAAAAACCAGTAACATTTATATACACCAATAGCAAACAAACTGAAAAAGAAATAAGGTAATCTCCTTAATAATAGCTATGAAAATATATAAAATGCCTATAAATACATTTAAGAAAGAAGTTAAAAATCTCTATAGGAGAAACTGTGAAACATTGATGAAATAAATGTAAGAAGACATTAAAAATGGAAAAATATCCCATGTTCATGGACTGGAAGATTTAATATTGTTAAAATGTCAATACTACCCAAAGTGATATCTAGATTCAGTGCAATTCCTATAAAAATTCCAATGACATTCTTTATAGAAATAGAGAAAGCCATCCTAATATGTGTATGGAATCACAAAAGACCTTCAACAGCCAAAGCCATCATCACCAAAATAACATGGCAGTGGCATAAAAGCAGCAAAAAGCTGAGGGGGAGGATCATTTGATGCAAGAAGCTGAAGACCATAGACTGAATGTTTGAGTCTCCCTAAAATTCGTATGTTGCAACCAAGATGCATATTGCAACAAAGATGATATTAGGAGGTGGAGCTTTGATAGGCAATTAGATCAGAGCAAGGCAACAAAGCTGGGCAACATAGCAAGACACTGTCTCTACAAATAATAAGATAAAATATCCCAGTGTGGTGGCACTCACCTGTAGTGCTATGTGTTCAGGAGGCTAAAGGAGGAGGATCACTTGAGCCCAGGAGTTCAAGGCTACAGTGAGCTATGATTGAACCACTGTGCCTGGGAGAGAGAGCGAAAGTCTATTTGGATATCAATCCATCAAAAATACATCTACGCTCCTATGATTTTTGCAGCACTATTCACGATAGCCAAAAGATAGATTAACTTAAGTGTCCATCGACAGATGAATGGATAAAAAAGATGCAGTAAATATACACAATGGAATATTATGCAACCATAAAAATAATGAAATCTTGTCATTTGTCATTACCTTAAGTGAAATAAGCCAGGCACAGAAAGACATATACTGCATGTATTCACTCATATGTGGGAGCTAAAAAAGTCATTGTCCTGGAGGTAGAGAGTTGATTGGTGGTTACCAGAGACTGAAAAGGGAAGAGAGGAGCCGACAGTGCGGGGCGGGGAGGGGGGAATAAAAAGAGATTGATTAGTGGGAAGAAAAACAGAGTTAGATAGTATAATAGGGTGACTGCAGTAAACAATAACAGTTCAAAATAGGTAGAAGAGAAAAATTAGAATGTTTCCAACATAAAGAAAAGATAAAGGTTTGAAGTGATGGATATCCCAATGACTCTGATTTGATCAGTACACATTGAAGGCATATATCAAAATATCACTTGTACCCCATAAATATGTACAACTATTGTGTATCAATAAAAATAAAAAAGCTTCTGAAAATAATAAAATAGTACAACATTAAAAAGTCACCATAGGAAATTATATACAAAGTTGACCAGGTTATGGATTCCACATAAGGTGTAGCGGTACTAGCCTCTGAAACGATGCAGTTCTCTCCAGCTGTGCCCAGCACCATGGAAGACTGGATAAGGTGGACAGCTGGATTGATTCGAGCCTCATCTATATTTGCAAGGTGAGTATGACAAGGAAGTGACTCACTGAGGATGCTGCACCAAGTGGATCAGTGCTGCAGCTGTGGTGTAGATACAGAGGGATAGACGTAAACAGTGAAGAAAAAAGGCTGAGTGAAGATACAGAAAGTATATTGAGGTGGTAAAAGGAAATTGTCCTGGGGTCTTAGTGTCCTCTGAGGTCCCAAGGTTTAGAACAAGAGTGTCAAGTGTCAACATATTCTAAAGAAAGGGATAGACCATGTATCAAGAATGTTTTAAGGAGTGATCCTCTCTGCCAACATAAACTACTCCAATGGGCTGACAACCACTCTTCAGCCCAAGGCTCAAAGTTTGGTCAAGGCAGATGGGAAAGTGAGAATTTTAGAGAGAACTGCACCCTTACAGTGAAGGGCCCTCGGGAAGCCCTGAGCGAACTTCACACTTGGGCACCCTGGGATTGACCACATCTGGGGTGAGGAGCACTCTGGAGCCACTGAGGGAGAAACAGCATGCGGGGAGAGGGGAGGGTGCCCTTCACCCAGAGCAAGGATGGGCTGCCCAAGGCTTGAGTTGTCTTGACAAACACCAACCAGAGGGCCATCCATAGGGTGAGTGGCTCCCAAACGACAAAGTCCATGTAGTGTGGATGCTGAAAGGCCGGGTCTGGAAGGGAGCTGGAATCGTGATTATGAAAAGTCAGCTGGGGCTCCCCTCTCCCAAGCATAGGCCAAGTGTCCCTCCTGAGAATGTATCAAGTGTAGGAATCAATGTGCAAAGAGCACATTCATTCAACAAATATCTATGGAATGCCTGTGAGGGACCAAGTGCTCTTCTGAAGGAGAACAGATAGCAGCCAGCAAAGTCCCTGTCTTATTCTAGTGAGGAAGACATGACAAATGGGGACAGACTATGGTGTCAGGTGGTGGTCATTGTTATTTTTAAAAAGCAGACATGGTGGCTCATGCTTATAATCCCAGCACTTCGGGGAGGCCAAGGTAGGTGGATCACTTGAGCTCAGGAGTTCAAGACCAGCCTGGGCAACATAGAAAAACCCCTTTGCTACCAAAAAAAAAAAAAAAAATTGGCCAGGCTTGATGGCACACACCTGTGGTCCCAGCTACGTGGGAGGCTGAGGTGGGAGGATCACCTGAGCCTGGGGAGGTCGAGGCTGCAGTGAGTCAAGATCACATCACTGTACTACAGCCTGGGCAATGAGGTAAGACTCTGCCCCTCCCCCCCCCCAAAAACCAGAAGCAGAGTATGAGTGGGCACATGGCATTTGAGGTGGGTCATCAGGGGAGGTGTCTCTGAGGAGTGATGTGTGAACTGAAACCGCAATGAACTGAGGGCACACTGTGTGTGATCTGAGGAGGCCTCTCCAGCCATAGCAGAGGCCCTGCTGTGGGAGCCTGCCTGGAGCAGAGGAGCTGTCTGGAGGGGGTGCGAGGGCTTGAGCTCAGGGGCAGGGAGAGGGTAGTGGAGGAGACCGTACAGGAACCAGTTCAGGGAATTAATAGCTAGCATCTTTCTTTATGTGTCGTTGATTTGGTTGCCAGCTAACAATAGTGGTACTTGGGATGAGCACAAACCTATTTCTTACAGGCACTGTCAGAGATATGCAGAAATAGATACCTTAAGCATAAACAAACTTTGCAGATGGGTTTAGAAAGCTCTACCCTAGAGTTTCTGCTTGGGGTGATAAAAAGTTTGGGTGATGTATAGTGGCGATGGTTGAATACCATTGCAAATGCACTTAATGCCACAGAATGAACACTTAAAAATGGTTAAAATGTGAAATTTTATGTTACATATATACTTTAGCACCATAAGAAAAAGAAAACTTCACATTGCTTAGCTTTATGTGGAACTTAGAAAAACGTTTTTCAATAAAGAAGGCCAATAAAAACTAATAACACCATAACACCATGGTATTAGTTTGCAGTTACAAATTACCACAGGCTGGGTGACTTAAATGACAGAAACTAATTGTCTCACAGTCATGGAGGCTAGAACCGAAGAAATCAAGGTGTCAGCGGGGTTGTGAAGAAAGGCTGGCTCCAGGCCCTTCTCTTTGGCTTGCAGATGACTGTCTTCAGGCTCACGTGGAGAATTTGAGATGGAGTCTCACTCTGTCGCCCAGGCTGGAGTGCAGTGGCGCGATCTCGGCTCACTGCAAGCTCCGCCTCCCGGGTTCACACCATTCTCCTGCCTCAGCCTCCTGAGTAGCTGGGACTACAGGCTCCCGCCACTATGCCCGCTAATTTTTTTTTTTGTATTTTTAGTAGAGACAGGGTTTCACCATGTTAGCCAGGATGGTCTCGATCTCCCGACCTCGTGATCCGCCCGCCTCAGCCTCTCAAAGTGCTGGGATTACAGGTGTGAGCCACTGCGCTCAGCCAACTTTCTCCTTTTTATGAGAACCCCAGTCCTATCGGATTAGGGCCTGCCCCACTGACTTCATCTGAACGTGCTTTCCTCTGCAGAGATCCCTTCTCCAAATAAGGACCCGTTCTGAGGTACTGAGAGTTACGGGATTAGCATGCAGATTGGAGGGGACACCATTCAGACTCGAATAACCACCACAGCACACAAACGTCCACACCCACACCCCACATCACCACCGAGAAGCTCACGGGAACAGAGCACATGGCGTGGCCCTCACCACTGCTCCTGGCTGGGGATGCAGCTCTGCCACTTCGTAGCTGTGTGGCCCTGGCCAGGTGACTCCACTTCTTTGACCTGCATTTCCACACTTTTAAGCAGGGTCAGCTGAACCTCAGAGGCTGGTCTGAGGCTGAAGTGAGCTAAAGCCTATGTGGTGCTAAGCACAGTCCTGGCCAGTCAGCAGTCCCCTGGGCTCCCTCCAGCAGCCTCCTGCCTTTCTCACCAGGCCCTTCTCTGCCACCCTGTGCTGCACGTGCTATACAGCCATGAGTCTGTCTTTTTGCAGTTCTGTCTCCTACGTGTACATCACACAGATTACTGGAAGGCTGGTGACATGGTTTGGCTGTGTCCCCACCCAAATCTCATGTTGAATTATAGCTCCCATAATTCTCAAGTGTTGTGGGAGGCACCTGGTGGGGGATAATTGAATCATGGGGGCGGTTTCCCCCATACTGTTCTCATGGTAGTGAATGAGTCTCACCAGATCTGACGGTTTTATAAGTGGTTTCTCCTTTCACCTGGCTCTCATTCTCTCTTGCCTGCTGCCATGTGAGACGTGCCTTTTGCCTTCTGCCATGATGGTGAGGCTTCCCCAGCCCCGTGGAACTGTGAGCCCATTAAACTTCCTTTTCTTTATAAATTACCCAGTCTCAGGTATGTCTTTATCAGCAGTGTTAAAATGGACTAATACAGCTGGGGTTCACTTACCATTTGACTCAGCCAGCTTCAGGGCTTCGGGGCAGCAGTTTTATCGATGGATGTGGAGAAGGACCTGACAGAGCATACAGAGGCTTCGATTTGAGTCCTCCCTCCACTTCAAACTAACCACAGACACTCAGCCTTTGCTTCCTGAGGGAAGTGGAGTGGACATTCTCAAATCGTCTGCCATCATTAGCATGCTCGGATGCTAAATATTTAGAAAGCTTGGACCCATTCTTGTCCTCAGGTACAGCCAACGTGGAGTGAGGGTCAGGTAGGAAGGCAGGTTTGTTTGTGATTTAGTGCTCAACACACAATTCTAAATCAGAACAGACAGCCTCACATATTTACCTATTTTAATTATGTATTTCTTCACTCTGCAAACCACGCTACTTTCTCCATATGGATAGTGCCGTGTGCATGAAAACCAGTTTCTCGTTTTTCAAAATGGGTATGTCAGTTTCTAGTACTCTTGGGAGCCCTGGCAACATCCACTGGATTTTCTCCTTCCAGCTTCAATCCCACTCCCTGCCTGGCCCCACCGTAATCCAGATCTTTCAGCGCTGGTCCTAAGTGGATTGCTCTAGAAACCACAGCTCTTTATGGACATGTAACCCGCTCCTTTCTAATTCCATGCAATCCACTTAAGCTATTTTGGCTTCCCCAGTACTCTCTGCCAGCCCAGATTCTACACTTGTTTTGCCCAGCTTACTGCTCACATCTTCCACAGATTCCTCTCCAGGGCTGCCCCGCTCTTTGTTTGCTCTGTTGGCGCTTCCACAAACATCTCTATTTTCCTTGGCATCCCCGCCACATGCAAGCATCTAAAATGGAGCTGAGGACATAACCGCACAATCTTAGAGGTGGGGATGCCTTATGGTCTGACACTAAACTTTCGCCTGGGATATAAATCAATTTACAACATCCCAGGTTTATTTGTTTATTTACTTATTTATTTATGTTCTACCTGAATGTCTCTAGTAAATCATTTATTCATTTTTTTAAAAAGTCAGTTGAATAACTACTATGGCCCGATGTTTGGGACTATAAAGAATATTAAGACAAACCTACTGTCCATCCACACAAAAATTACCGTCAGGTGATGGAGACATACAAGTCAACAGACAACCACAGTGCAGCAGCAAAGATACATGTTAGAGAATCTCGCCATCTCCAATCTCAATGTCAACTTTCATCACCAGAAGCATTTAGCAATTTAACCCTACTTTTTTCAACATGTAAACACACATAAATGCTCATGTCCCTCCAGGGGAAATATTCAATACAATTATGCATAAATCAACAGAAAGAACATTGTTTCTGCCTTTAAGAAAGAAAATAACTTAAAAAGTAATATGAAAACCAATCATATAATGTAAGAAAGGCACTGTCATCTAATAATATAGCAGACAGCATGGCTCAACACTATTTTTAACTTCTTCAAAGGGGATTAGAACTAAAACTGAGCACTTGAGCACTTCCTGGTAATTAAATTTTCTCAGGTAGGCCATGGTTCTCATTACTACACTGCGAGGCAGCCCATTCAGTCACTGGACAGCTGTAATTGTGAGAACATTCTTCTCCCCTGGAATGAACTGAAATCATTTCTCTATCATTTCCCCCCACTGAAAGCAGTCCTGCCCTCTAGAGCTCTCTGAACGATTTCCCTCCCTCTCCCCTGTGGTGGTCCTGTAAGTATTTCAGGGCAGCTGTCATCTCCCCACTTAGTCTTCACTTGTTCAAACTCAAGGCCCCAGCTATTACCTTTCCTATGTGCCATACTCTTCCATCCCAGGAATTTACTTCTGCATATACTTGACCTTGGAATATCCCATGCAACCTTGTCCCGCGCTGCCTCCATCTATCAATGCGAGTGAATGCAGCGTTGCTGTGTGCTACCCCGTCACACTCACAGTTTATATCAGGGTTGGAGCTGGCAAGATCTTTCAAACTCTTTCACGCATCTTACTATTTAGCTATGTCTCTCCTGTGTTTTTGCAGTTGAATTTATTTTAACACAAGCACATGCTTTTACATTCATTCTATTAAACTCATCTTGTTAGGGTCAGCACATTTTCCACATTTTTGAGCTGTTTGGAAATCCTAACTCTTACGCTGAAATTGCAGTATCTCTGTACTTTTGATAAACACACCTTCTAAGTCTTCATCCAAGTGACTGGACACTTTAAATCAGCTATGAAGTCACATGGGAAATCCCCGTCAATGCCTCTAAAGTCCAGGAGAATGATGTTTAAAGACATCGCCTCCTCCTCTGCTGGCTTCGGAGTTCTCATCTGTGGCCCAGCTTCACTCCCTTCACTTTCTCCCCACGGCCTCCCCCACCCCCACATCCCCTGTCCCAACACACTCAGCTACGAGTGTTCATCTGCTCTCCGTAGACTTCAACTGCACTCATGTGCACCGGAATGAAGGAAGCTCTGAAGCTGGAAATACCTTGGTTCAAATTCCAGCTGTGCAACATGTTAGCTGGGTGAGCTGTGTACACACCTAACCTTGTGAGTCTGTTTCCTCCCCTGTAAAATGAGGATAAAGCCTGGAGGATCACTGTGAGGGCTGGAGACCATTTGTCTAAAGAGCCCAATGCAGAGGTTGCCATTAAATATCAATGGTCATGGTGGTGGTAGGAGGAGGAGGAGTAGCTGTTGTTATTTTATTAAACAGTAATATTCCAAAGGATCAGCCCATGTTGGTTGTTTAGTTCTGAGCTTTCTACACACTCTTTACCCCCGTGGTATTTCCAGCTCTTTTCCTGTCCAGTAGAAAACAAGTGTTCCTTGTCTAAGCTAGAACTACTATTTTACCTTATATTGTCCCAAACCTGTTAGTTGTTTCATGAGTTCACTTCCTCTAGAAGAGTGTAATTAATTAAAGGAAGAAAGTTCTGTACTTGTTTTCCAAGCAGCTGCTGCAGTGTTGGCCACACATATAGTGCTCAATAAATGTTTCTTAAAAATGAAAAATTCAAGTTAAAGTAGAAGAATATTTTAGAACCCCAAAGGTATCCACACACTCAAAGACATCCCCATGTCACAAATATGACACCTAAAATTATGCATCCTATAATGACTATGTGCCTTTACATTTGTGGAAGGAAATCCTGTCTCTTCCAAGTGATGCTGAGACACCAGAGTAAATATAGAGTCTTCCACTTTTTGCTCTTAAGCTTATCATACTTTGTAATAACCATCTGTTTACACATCTGTCTCTTGCACTAGGTCATGATGCTCACCCAGGCAGGTCAAATGTTTGTAGATTTGTTTGTGTTTGTATTTTTTGTGGGTTTTTTTTTTTTTTTTTTGTCTCTAACACCCATCACAGTATCTGGCATAAAATAGGTCCATACATACGCAAACAAAATTTGTTTAAAAACATAAAGGAATAATGATGACCAGGGGAAAAGTAATTTTTAACAAAGAAATCTGTATGTTTAGCATATTGGTAGAATAAACATTTTTACAATTCAATGGTAATAGCAATGCCAATAATAGCGTTCGCACACAGAATACCCATTGCACTTCACAGCTGCTCTCATGTGCATCCCCTCCTTGACCCAGATCATATCCAGGTGAGCAGGCATTATTATTCCGATGCACAGCGGAGGCGCAGGGGCTCAGCGTGAATAACCAGATCTTCGTGGCCTTGTGGCTCTTCAGTGGCAGAGCCTACACTTGAATTTGCATCGTTACATACTAAAAACATAAACAAAATAGAATAGCCACTACCAGAGCCTCCTCAATTTCCAATTTGAATTTGTTTTAAGAGTATGTTTTCTCCATCGTTTAGTCTGACAGCTTCAGCTTCTGCGATGCTTGCTTCTGAGGTCATCTATTCTGAGCATTTTGAATCAGTCGTAGAAGGAGGGATGTTCTGAACAGAAAAGGGAACTTTGACAAAAACTTAAGGAATCAATAAAAAATGTTTGGTCCCAACGTGGATAAGGGTTTTGGAAATTATTATTCCCTATATTCAAACAAAATGAACACATACATATTCCAGTTTCCAGGATGGAAAAGATGTGGAATTTCTGAGAAAAGTTGATCTGCTGAGATACATGAAAGAGTGAGATTATCAAATTGACTTGGGGCCCGTCTTCCATTTGATATTTTCCCCTGAGAAGGGAAATGGAGCAGGTGCCTGAGGGGAGAAAGCACTGGGGAAGAGGGATAATTCTAAATACAGAAACAGGAACCCAAGAGAAAAAGAGAGAGGACTTAAAAGAAAGGAGATTCAAGAGAGAACAAAAGGAAAATGGCCATCGGGCCTCATGAGAAGCTTTTTCAGGTCCTGAGCTCAGATTCTTTACGCAGACGTAGGTAAGAGAGGTCTCCTGGGAGCATTTTCCCCAGGTTTGTCTTTCTTTGATAAAATGAATTGTGAATAAGGAGAGAAAGAGAATTCAACCAAGGATTTTCGGATGTAGAAAAATAAGAATATCCTACTATTTTGTTTGTTTCCTGGCCTAGGGAAAAAAATAACATTCTCACAAGTTAAAATGTAGGCAAATCTCTCTCCAGATACCAATGCAAGCAAATAAATAAATAAATAGCAGAAAAGCTTCAAGGCTTAAAATCCAGAAAAACTGAAGAATGCATAAATCAAATGTGATATTTTTCAGCCATATCTCCTTAATTTTAGGAGACTCTGTAGCATAATATCTATACTTCACAAGAATCAAACACATGAAATTGGCTATTAATGGGTACCTTGGGGACTTCATCGGATTTTAAATTCTCCTTTCAACTTCCGACCAGATACAAAATATCTTGTCACTGACTCCTTTTTTTCTAAATTGTATTCATCCCTACAATTTGATGTGTTTTTTTTTCTTCTTCTTCTTCAACAAATTCTGTCTAACATTTTATCTTTCTCTGGCCCACAAAACATTGTAACTTTAAGTTCATCCGTAATGGGGGCTTTTAATCAGTGCCTAGGAAAATATCACCACCGGATCAGCCATGGCAGACCTCACCATGTTATCAAGACAGGTCCCTCAGTGATAGCTCACAAAATACCAAGACTCAAAAGGGTCTCAAAATTTCAAAACGAAGGTTGAAAAGAAAATTGAGCTCTTGAGCCCTTCAGCACTTCCAGGTAATTACAGACCCTCAAGTAGCCTTGAGACATCTTAAATAGAGATTTAACTCTAAGCTGAGATAATGCAATTTTACTTGTGGCTAAGATTACCTGCTGTAAGCAAAGCCCTATCGTAAGTACTGGGGAAGTTGAGGTTCTGCCCTCACAGTCACTTGAGCGCTGTTTTCTAGTACCTGGATTTGAGAGTTAAGTTCAAATACAATTCACAAATACCTACTGAGGGTTTACCATATACAATGTGTGAGGCAAGGATCTTTAGTAGGTAAGAAAAAGCGCAAAGAATAGCTCTCATCTTGAGGGCATGGATGCATCTATGAGCAGATGTAAGCCAGAGAATCATATGATAATTGAAGTGGAGTGGTGAAATTTAGCAAGATGTCTAATTGCTATAACCTTTTCAAAAAACAAACTCCACCAAAGTCAAATACTGTATAATTTCACTCACACAGTATTATATTTTATATGAGGTATCTAAAATAGTCAAACTCATAGAAGCAGAGAATAGAATTGTGGCTGTCAAAGGCTGGGACTAGGGGGAAACAAGGACTTTTTGCTCGATGCATACAAGGCTTATGTTACGCAAAATGAATAATTTTGCATAACAGAACAACACTGTAATTAACAATATAGTATTGTGAGCTTTAAAAGGATAAATCTTAGCTGTTCTTATCGCACACAAAAATGTAAAAAAAAACCACACACACAGAAGAGCACAAGGAAATTTTTGGAGGTGATGGGTATGTTTAGTGTCTTGATTGTGGTGATGGTCTCACAGGAATGTGCTTATGTCCAAACTCATCATATATACATTAAAGATACGTAACTTTTTAATATCAATTATACCTCAATAAAACTAGTAAATACACTCTACATATTTTAGGAGGATATAAGGATGCCAATAGACATTTTAGAATTCCTTTCAGGAAAAAAAAATGTTCACTTGAGTTTTTTGCACATGAAAAATTGGTTCCAGAAAATAATAGGGAAAGAGGGGAAGCACAGAGACAGAAGAAAAAGAGAGAAAAAAACTCCAGATCTTCCCTTTGCATTTTGCGAATACAGTTGTTACTGCCTGATGTGGAAAGAGGCAATCAAAATTAAGGAAATTCTGTATTTTGATATTTTTCTGCAAGACTGGCACATTTTATACTTCTCATACCCATAGCTCTAGTAACAGATTCTGAATTCACATATTCTCATCACAAGAAGATATTTAGCCCCAGTAACAAGTAGTTTAATCAAACAGGCGAAAACCCTAGAAGATAGAAATTCTCCTGATCAGGCACAATACTGATAAACAGAAGTCACATTTCAAAGTTAGAAGCTCAGATGAAAAAGGTTCAGAGAACAATTCACAGTGTGGCCTGAAAACTTGCTGACCTGCAGATACAGGTTGAGCGTCCCTAATCAAAAAATCTGAAATCTGAAATGCTCCAAGATCCCAAACTTTTTGAGCACCAATGTGACACCCAAAGGTCATACTCAACAGAGAATTTTGGATTTCATATTTTCAGATTAGGAATGCTCAACTGGCAAGAATCATATAGATATTCCAAGATTAAAAAATAAATCAAAACCTGAAACACTTCTTGTCCCCAGCAAGGGATACTAAACCTATAAAAGAAATTTACTTCTTTGTTACTTGCCACAGATATAAATAAACATGTAAGGTTTAATCCAGAAGCAGAAGCAATTTACATCTGACTAAGCTGTGTCTGTGGCCACCGCTGCCCCTTTGGGCTGCCTGGAATCTCTCACTGGAAATATCCACGTAGCTTACCCCAACCCCCAGTCTCCATGGAGACCCTGGAAAGGCCCCCAGGATCGTCCTATTCAAGAAAGCCACCACCCCATCCCCATCCTTCCACCTCATCCTCCTGCCTAGCACTCACCACCATTTGGCACACTGCATTTTTTATTTATTGACGATCTTTCTCCCCCCAGTCAAAGCTCCGTGAAGGCAGGGATTTTATTTTCTGTTTTGTTTTGGGCTCTCCAGTGCCTGGAATATTAGGGCTTAATAAATCTCTGTCAACTAAAGAATCATTCTTCATTTCTAAAGAAGGTGATTTATTTCAAATACTCATCTTTTTCATTTTATTTTTTATGTCTTACAGACAGAGTCTCACTCTATTGCTCACAATGGAGTATGGTGTCATAATCATGGCTCATTGCAGCCTCAAACTCCCAAGCTCAAGTAATCCTTCTGCCCCACAAATACTCTGTATAAAGGTTAAATTTCGATTCTACTTGAAGACATGACCAGTTCTTCCATTACTAGTTCTTTTATCACCTAAACCATCCCAACATATCTTCCACCATGGGAGGAAGCAATGTTGTCAGAATGGAAAAACCCTCTGTTTTTCCCCAGGACTCCAAGGACTCTTCCAGTTTCTCATTTCTATATCTGGCAAAAACGATAAGTAGGCAAAAATTTTGCTCATTCATGGCACAAAGTTGCCCAGTGGAGGGGGCAGTGGGAATGAAACCCAGGAAGAGGAAATCAGGACACAGACATGTACAGAGGAAGGACCACGTGAAGCCATCTGCAGGCAAACAGAGAGGCCTCCGAAGAAACCAGCCCTGCTGACACTTGGATCTTGAACTTCCAGCCTCCAGGACTGTGAGAAAATTAATCTCTGTGGTTTAAGCCACCTAGGCTGTGGAATCTTGTCATGGCAGCTTTGGCAGATTAATATGTGGATGAGCCACTGTTATCTCCCCATTTATAAATGGCGAGCCTGAGATGTGGAGAGATTAAGATCAAACAGCAAGAAGTCTGCAGAAGTGAGACTTGACCCTAGGATCAGGGTGTCAAAGTCCACATTCCTTCCTGTAACTTGCTGCTGCTCCTTTGTTCTTTCGTTGGCCAAAATGTGCAGAGGGGAGGGCCCAGGGAATGGCAAGCACCCTCCCCAGACACCTAAGCATGCATGCACGTCCCGGCACCCCAGAGGCACACCGCTTGGGGGAAGAAAAACACATAAAAAAAGCTCCAGTTTTGGGTGGAGCTTCAGTGCTTTTGTGGCGAGAGGTCTTCCCGGAAACAAGGACCAACACAGCAGTGCCTGGAGGGAGGCACTGATGGGGACTGGGGAGGATCCACCAGTTGGGGTGTAGCATCTGAGTTAGTGAGAAGCAGACCCAGAAGTGGCATTCAACCAAGTCCCTGCAGGATCAAACTAGAAGAGGCAGGGTGGATATACCTCGATGAAATTGAGTTATCCTGAGATAGAATATTTCCATTGGTTTTCAGATTTTAAATAAGCATGAGCTGTGTAATATCATGTTTCACACACTTGTCAGTATAGAACCTTTGTGTTAGTCTATTTTCATGCTGCTGAAAAAGACATACCCAAGACTGGGCAATTTACGAAAGAAAGAGGTTTAATTGGACTTACAGTTCCAAATGGCTGGGGAGGCCTCACAATCATGGTGGAAGGCAAGGAGGAGCAAGTCACATCTTAGGTGGATGGCATCAGGCAAAAGGAGAGATCTTCTGCAGAGAAACTCCCATTTTTAAAACCATCAGATATCATGAGACCCCTTCAGTATCATGAGAACAGCATAGGAAAGACCCACCCCCGTGATTCAATCATCTCCCACTGGGTCCCTCCCACAACACATGGAAACTATGGGAAGTACAAGATGAGATTTGGGTGGGACACTGTCAAACCACAACAACCTTATGTAGGTGTGCAAAGTCCATGCAAGTGCCATGGTATAATTTATATTTTAATAAATATGATAAATATCAGCCCATGTGTAGAAACATTCATCAGTATATATAAAAACTCTTGTTCAGTTTTATGCTGGATAATTCTTTTTCAGAGAAACTGGACCAGACCAGTTGCCATCATTCTACTCAGAAAGCATTTTTGCTCTAAGGGATCTTCTTAGGGCATAAGTTGGATCAGGACACAACTCTGCTCAAGCCCCTGTATTAGTCAGTTCTCATGCTGCTAATAAAGACATACCCCAGACTGGGTAATTTATAAAGAAAAAGAGGTTTAAAGGATTCAGGTTCCACATGGCTGGGAGGCCTCACAATCATGGCTGAAGAGGAAGCAAACACAACTTTCTTCGCATGGTGGCAGGAAGGAGAAGTGCCGAGCAAAGGGGAGGAAAGTCCCTTATAAAACCATCAGATCTCGTGAGAACTGACTTACTATCATGAGAACAGCAGCATGGGGGTAACAGCCCCCATGATTCAATGATCTTCCACAGGGTCCCTCCCATGACACATGGGGATTATGGGAACTACAATTCAAGATGAGATTTGGGTGGGGACACAGCAAACCATATCAGCGCCCCCATCAGCAGAGAATACAATCCATGCAGCTGTCATCCTGAACCATGTGGTGTTGAACCTGGGGAAGCACCCCAAAGCCCCCACCATCCCAGGCACCTGCCTCCTCTTCTGCTCTTCCTTCCACCACCTGCCCTAGCTGCCCCCTCTCACTGGGTCCTTCACAAGCCAGGATGCTTACCCCATTAGGACTTTGCTGGAATGTTCTATCCCAGCTCTCACTATGATCTAATCCAAATGTCACCTCCTTGGACAGGCGCCTTGACCAGAGCCATTGCCACGGGTGCAAAGGCAACACAGCTGCCTGGGGCCCACACTCAGAAGGGCCCTGAGCTTGGTTTAATGCTCTCCTGGGGCCATCTTGAAATTCGTAAGTCTGAACACCACCATTCATAGTGACCCTTTTGTTCTTTAGTCCACCGCCCTTTTCCCTCTCTGAGCCGTGAGCTCCCCAGCTCCACAGTTGACCTGAGAGTGAGCACCTGGCCAGCCTGACTTGCCACTGTGTCCCCACACCTAGAACAGAGACACAGGGCAAGTGCTCAGCAAGCACGGGCCGGCTCCATGACAAAGGAGAGGGGTGCAGTCAGGAGTCTGAAACAGGCAGAAAGGAGCTGATGCTGGCTGGGTCCTGTGCGTGGCTTCCAGCTCACTTTTTACACACTGGTAGTCCCTCTGAAGTGAGATACCAACTCTTTCTCTTTACAGAGACAGAAACGTGAACTTGCCATCCCACAGTACATTCATCCCAAGTGAAGAAGCCAAGTGAGAAACACAAGTGAAGAAACAAAAGCACACCCTGAGTTCTAACATACCATGCCAGGAGCATCATCCCTGGACCTCAATCCTCCCTCCCTCCTTTTTAGCGAGTCCCAGTTGTTGCTGCCATGGAGGGAGCCCTCCTTAAGCATCCTTATGTAAGCCTGACTGTGCGGGGTGCTCGAGGATAGGTTGGGACGAGGGTGAGCTCCACTGGAGAATCCTGAGAAGGTCCTTTCCAGCTGCTCTGGAAGAGCTTCTGCGAGACACTCTCTGCTCCTTCTCTCAACATTGTCTGCCCAAACGTGGGTCTCATAAGCCTACATCTTAGTTCGCCAGAAGCCACCAGTGGAAAGAAGATGGGCCTGAGCACTGCATGCTGTTGGAGCTGGAGCTATCAGTTGAGTAAACCCCAAAGCCCACCAAGTGAAGGTGGCCAGTTTCCTTGCTGTTGGAGCCCCTTTGGTTGGGCTCTCTACTACTCAGAGGCAGCAGCTTCCTAAGATGTAATGATCATTTATCTACCAACAAGAGTGCCTCAGAGAGATAGATCTTAATTTGCATTTGTCATATATTTTCTTGTATATTCAATAATGTATAATATTTTAAATATGCTTTATTTTTCCAAATATTTTTCTTTATTCATGTCTGAAAGCAGAGAACTTTAACCTTTCATCATTATGCTTGCGATTATGACTGTCGAAACAAACTCATATCACAGGGTATTTTGTAAGACAGACAACTGTATCAGGAGCGCAGTCCAGGACGTCGTGCTGGCCTTCGCTCCTACTCACTTGCAACCAGGACAACCTCCAGGACCTGTCTACACCTCTGCTGCTCCAGCTGTCTCATGGAACTAATAATGTGGACGCCACAGTGTTCTGTAAGGCTAGGTAAACTGAGGCTCACACAGAGCTTCGCCAGTGCCTGGTGAGTAGTAAAAGAGCCACACATATCACTATCAGCAATGGTGAGGGAAGAGAATCCAGAAGGCAAAGAGACCATCAAAGGGACGTCTTCATTGTCCAGGCTGGAAGGGACAAGTTCAGCTGACTGGGGCTTGAATACAGCGACGACGATGATGAGACAACTACCTCTAATTTCTCTCCCTCTCCCCTACTTATCCTCAACTAAAAACTAGCATTTTTCACTCCCAAGATTAGATAAAACACAAAAATTGAGAAAATGTTTAATAATGTAATTCTTTTTTTAAAAAAATAAAGTCGGTCAAAGCTCTTCCAACCACAAGAGGGCGTTCCTGGACCCAGCTGTGGAACCGGGATTGCCCCAGGAATGGACGGAATTGGCACCAGGGCTGCCCAGAGGTCACCTGTGCAAGTGGTTACCTGGGTAGTTACAGAAAGGAGACAGCGTCTGGCATTCACCTGTGCTTTGTGACATCATAGAATCTTAAAATCAAGGACGGCAGCCTTGAGGTCTTATCAAACCTAAGAACGTGTAGACTTATGAGAAGCAATTCAGGATTGGGACTTTTTTTGAGTGACTGCCAGGTGTAGGCAAAGCCAGAAAGCCCTGGCAACCCACAACTGAAGGGTCTGGGACTTTCTTCCTGCAAGCTCCGTTCGGGGAGAAGCTTGTGCTCCTACAAGCTCCTTGCTACACAAGTCAAGCCAGACTTCCATTTCCCAACATGACATGGCCAAGTAAGAGAACGCCAGGTTACCAGAGATTAAAAATAGGACGTTGCTGCAGAGTCCTGGGACTGGCTGGCAAATGACACAGGAACTTTGGGAGTGCCTGGACTTGGGCCAAGAGGCCGTCCTCACCCTCGGCCACCTGAGGGCAGGGACGAAGAGTAAGGTTCGCAGGAGTCCTGCCAGGAAAGGGCTGGGAGGCGGGGAAGGGTGGAGAAATCACTTTCCTATGAGTCAAGGGACAACAGCTGTCACTGCAAAGGGGAGAAGAGCTGGAAAATTGGATCCAACCTTTCATAGAGCAGTGGCGGCTGAGTCACAACAAACAAGCAGAAACACGAGGCCCTTAAAAAATACAGTAATTCAGGCAACATCAAAGCAGTGATTAGCACAGCTTCCTGGCGGTCTCTTTCTGTTTATTTATGGCACATTACACGTTTTCATGCTATTTTCATAAGGTGTTTCTGCTGCCACAGTTCCATATTTGGGTGACAGAGTGCCTGAGACGTAGCACAACTATTGGGCAACTCACCCCCAGCCGTACTCGAAGCCAATGGCAACCACAATAACAACAACCTCCCAAAAAAACAGAAGCAAAAGAGAAAGTGTTCCAAGTGCCTCTTCCAGCAGCACGAGGGACGCCCCTCCTCTGGAAGGAGAAGCAAGTTGAGAAGGAGCCTGAGGTGGGGTGCAGGGGCAAGCTTCGTCTTGATTCGTGTTTGTAGAGGGGGGAGATCAATGCTGGATTCTCACTGACATCTTGCTTTTCTTGCCCCGCACAGCCCAGCCCTTGATGGTGGGGATTAGTCCCTAAATTCTGGAGTTCACCACTCCTCCCCCTACACTGGCTTTATTTTAAATCTCTGTTGGTCCATGTCAACATCAGTGATGGGAGTTGAAAGAAGTAAAACAGTGACTGGCACGTTTTTCATTCTTCCCTTTGCTTCTTTCTTTCATAGAAGGTCAGGAGGATGATAAAAAGGAGGCCTTTGGGAAACAACTATGACATTCCATCTCATATCCACCAAAGGAGATGCATTTCTGATTCAGACAAATGTAGTAACCATTTCCTCCAAGTCTGACTACTCTTTTCAATTAGGCTCTTGGAAAAATACATGTTGGTGTGTTTACAACGTGGGAAAAATATGTCATCTCAGCATTCCGCGATGAAGCAGGTATAGACTCCAACAGAAGTGGGGGTCAGGACAGGCAACGGGAAACACGTGGTCACTGCTGGGTCTCAGGACTGAGGTGACTCAGGAAAGCTGCTCAGACTTACCAGCTCTGATCCCTGGGACTTCAGTCTTCAAGAGACTTGGTTTGACGGATGAGCTGAATATTCAACATGTCATCACAAGCACCAAATTCAATGTCACCACTTCTGTTGGAAGCATTGATTCCCCAGCTCCTCACCATTATATTTTACTTTTCTAAAACACTGGCAACTGACAAGCTTTAGAAACCATCACTGTGTATTTTTTTCCACCCCACCGTTTATAGCTAGTGTCCTCACTTTTAGGTCTGAGACCACTGCCCAGTGGGCCCCAGGTGGGGGATCTAAGGACCCCTGGATTAATCCCAGGCTTTGTCTCCCACAAAAGCTTCCAAGACCAGTGCCAACATTCTCGGTGGACACCTGTTCTCTAAGAGCTGGGCTCGAGCCCAAAATGCATCTCACACGGGCCACTTAAAAGCCATCCCAAGATAACTTGGGTCAGAATTTAATCAGCCGTCTACAAATAAAGTCCATCCCATGACTCCACTCGGCAGGCATTCGCTTCTCTACAGCCTCTTATTTCCAGCCATTGCATCAGCCGCAAACACAGGCATCAGGTCCCAGCAAGACCGCACCACCTTTTTCTAAATCTCCAAAACCAAATTAGTTTGACTTTGGCAAGATCTTGAAGCACAAACGTGTTGAAGCAACAGTTCACGGAAGTGTACGTTTTGGGGTGTTCTCTTCATTCTAATAATAATAGCTAACATTTATTGAATGTCAGGTAATGGCAGTTCCAGGTAATATCTCAGTTAACCCTCCCAGGAGATCTCAGGCAGGTACATTTTTCAGATGAAGACACCGAGGAGCACACGTTTAATAACTTGCTGAAAACCACATGGCAAGTCAACAGCAGGGCCAGCCCCTGAGCGCAGGTAGACTAGATCAACAGCTCATGCTTTTAGCCACCCCACTGTGCTCTTTCCCAGGTGTGAGTCCACTTAACCTAACAAAGAGCCGGTAAATGCTGTCTTAGAAACATCAGAAAATCCCTATTTCTTTTATTACAAAACTCGAATTTAAGCGAAAGTGTAAAATGAAGGAATTCCTAATTCTCAACAAAAGTCAGGTCTGTCAAATGCCCTGCTATGACTTCTACAGTTTTGAGACTGTGGTTGCTGTTTTGGTTTATTTCATTGGCAGTGGTGGTGTTTCTCAGCGTTGTTTGAGAATTATAGGGATTAAAATTTGCCGAACAATTGCTGGGACATGATGGTAAGATTCAACCCAAAATGTCAAAGACAAGAGCTGGGGGTGGGGGTGCTCCGGTGCGGCTCCAGCCCCTTTACCTTGGGCTGCCAGGCAGGCCAGCAAAGCCAAGAAACCCCAAATGCAGTCTTCAAGGCAAAATCCTGGGGTCAGGGCGCTGGCAGGAAATTGAACCTGAAGGCTGAGAAGAACAAAACCCTTTCGCCAGGGCTTGCAGGACTCCCTGGCGCACGGAGCCTTTGGGATAAGACACTGGTACCTGTCAGGACGCTCCCAGGGCCCCTGAAACTTAGAGAGACTCCGGACCTCAGCCACATCAGGGTTTAGGAAGCAAAATTCAGAATGGGGTCCACGCACCACTAGAGGGAGCCAGGGGCATGGGTGTCCGCATGTCTTAGGGCCCCCAGATCGGAGGAAGGACTGAGGAACCCCCACAACAGCTGTAGTCGCACGTTTGCACGTTTGCACCTTCACACACAGCACAGCCACCCCTGCAGCATCCCCAGACACAGCGGAGAGGGACATGTCCGGAGGCACTGGCTCCTCCCGGAACCTGCAGCCTGGGCAGCGCAGGGCACCCACACAGAGCCACACGTGGCTGAGCACCCAGGGAGGGGTCCCAAGGGGTGCCAGACCCACCAGGGCCATTCTCAAAGAAGTGGAGGTAGGTATTTAGGTGAGGGGCCAACGTGGTGGCAGCAGGGTAGTTGGTGACATTGGCTTAATGATTTTGCCACAACCGGGCCAGCCACTGGAGAATCACAAAGTCCCAGTTGCTGGGTTTCTTCAAGAAGCAGGTGGCTCTCAATGGAGGAAAACTTTTAATTATACTCATTGAAATTAGCAGTGCCTCTGGCTGGGGCAGCATGAGTGCAGTTTGGAGTCCTACCCGAGGAATGTTAGCATAAGAAGGACCCCAAGGGTCACAGAGTTCAGCTCCTCAGCCCCTGCCTGACTCACGCTTCCCGTAAGGGAAAAGTGCGGACTCCACTTCTGAAGGCTTCATGATCCAGGATAACCATCTATGTAGTGAAAGAAAAGCTAAGGCTCAACTCAAAACCAAATCTACAGCATCGACTCACCACAGCCCCAGATGAGTTCTACTTCTGCCTGCCGATGACAGAGCCCCCCACAACCACGAGAAAGTCTCCAACACTTTGCATCCCTGACAGACAGCATCAATTTCCAGACCAGGCAGGTTCTTCCCCACCTGATCCAGAGGAGCAGCGAGAACTAGAGCCCCTGATAGTAACTCGGAGGAAAAATATCCCTTCTCCTTCTCCGTATCTTCATAAAGAACTGCATATGCTATTCTGGACGCAAAAATCTATTACCAGACATGTTCTAAATACGGATCTGTGTGAATGTATAGATTAGACTAAGCACACAACAGAAAAACAAGCTGATTGTTCATCCCCTCCCCTCCCTCTGCAGGAATTTGGCTTGAGATAAAGGTTTGATCTTTTAGCAATAACATTCTCTGAGTCCAACTGAGCGCGGCAAAGGGAAATAAACACGTCGGCTTCTGAACCAGGTTTTGCCGTGGGTTGACACAGCCCCTGACAAAGGATTAACCTCTTGTTGCCTCAGGCCCCTGCTCTACAAAAGATGACCCATATTTTCAACCCAAACAATTTCAGTACTTAATTCCTAATGGCCACAGAGCATGGTATTAAGATGTGAATGTTTAACTGAGGTGGCACTTTCACTACCCGTACTGTTTTGGTGCTAAGTGTGCCTCCAGCCTTCACAGTTACACGGAAATTAAGTGTCCCTTAAAAGGAAAAAAAGAATGATGTGTGCATGGAAGAAACCCTGTTTCACAGAACACACCTGTCGTGCCTTGGCAAGTCTGAGGAGGCAAATGTTTTCAGTTGTCCTTCAGGAAAAGTCTTGGTTTCTGGTTAATAGACCTGTCTGTCACCCAATAGCGAAATTACCATCCTAGTCCCAGTTGGGATCCCTTTTGTTGCCTGTGGCCCCATTTTTTTTTTCAATAAAAATTAAAGTAATTAGGAAATAATTCAAGATCCAATGTCCCCCAAGTTGCCCAAGGTCTATATGGTGCCCAAGGTCTAAAAATGACTGAGAGGGCCTCTGAAGTAAGGAGCAATGCGCCTGCTGAATTACAGCTTCCATTTTAGCTGTTTGGGAAGGTTTGGCTTAAACTGTCTGCAACAGAGGCGCTTAACTTGGGCTGAAACAAGTCAGGTTCCTGACCATTTGTCCTACTGGAAATCAATGGCTGAAAAGAGAAATTTCTAGAATTCCTATGTAATTCATAAATTTCAGAAACAACACATATTTACTGAGAATCAACACTGTTTACATTTGGAAGAAGACATTATTAGTAGGATAATGGTGGCTGCTGTAGAAAATAAATAAATCCCCAGATTACACTGGCTTACCTCTGGCTTATATATCCATCTAGTGCACGTGTCCTTGGTCTGTGGGCAGCTTTCAAGGCCTGAGCCTCCTTCCTTCCTTCCTTGACTCCAAGTCCTCGGCATCCAAACCACAGATGGAGGAGGAGAGGGTGAAGATGGCCACTGACTCCCTAACAACTATGGCTCAGAAATGACAATGTGGCTTCTGCTCACATTCTAATGGTGAGAACTTCTCACAAGACCCCAACTGTGTGGAAACGAGGCTGAGAAGTGGGGTCCCCAGCTCAGCAGCCATTTCTTAGGGACAGGTGTTTTCTGTGGTTGGGAAAGGCTGAACTTCCGTGCACATATAGCCATCACTGCCACGTGGTAAGGCACAAAACTTTTTTTTTTTTTTTTTTTTGAGACAGAGTCTGGCTCTGTCTCCCTGGCTGGAGTGCAGTGGGGCGATCTCCGCTCACTGCAAGCTCCGTCTCCCGGGTTCCCGCCATTCTCCTGCCTCAGCCTCCTGAGTAGCTGGGACTACAGGCGCCCATCACCACGCCCGGCTAGTTTTTTGTATTTTTAGTAGAGACGGGGTTTCACCGTGGTCTCGATCTCCTGACCTTGTGATCCCCCTGCCTCGG
Organism: Mandrillus leucophaeus; assembly: GCF_000951045.1. Taxonomy (NCBI): domain Eukaryota; kingdom Metazoa; phylum Chordata; class Mammalia; order Primates; family Cercopithecidae; genus Mandrillus; species Mandrillus leucophaeus. Next base: position 7,941,581 of record NW_012106474.1, read on the forward strand.
CCTCCCAAAGTGCTGGGATTACAGGCGTGAGCCACCGCGCCCGGCCGGCACAAAACTTTTCAGCAGTACACCTGACAGTGGCATCAGTCCATGACTCTGGGGCCCTGCCAGGGATCAGGAGTTGCCTACTTTGCAAGGAAATCGATTTATTTTTTAAACAAGTCTAATCGTGAGAAAGTTCTTATGTTGGGTTATAATATTTCATCATGCAGCTTCCACCTGTTGATCTTAGTTCTACCCTTCTAGAATCATACAGAATAAGTCTACTTCATCTCCTTGACAGGCCTTCAAAGGATTAAATATCCACCATGTGTCCCTTAAATGATCAATTTTCTAAGCATCTGCAGCTTCCTATTGATTTTCATTTCACTTATTATACTAGGATACCCATGAGACTATTCTTGGCCTTCTTAAAATGTTTAGCCAAGAATGAAAACAGTTCATCAGGTGAGAAGAATCAACTACAGAGGGACGAGATGAGAGAGGTCCAGTGCATCTCATTCTGAAGGCTGCTGACATGGAAAACCATTCTTGGGGAACCCTTTTTACTTTCTCGTCAGCAGAATGGTGGTGGGAAGTGGAATGATGGTAGCCCGGGGCTCCTGGTGATGGGTCTTCAGAGAATAGAAGCCCTGCTATTTTTCTGCCTTCCTTTCCATAGCATTCTTGCAGTGTAGACAGTTTCAGTGCAAGGGCCTGTTTCAGATCAATGCTTTTTAAAGCTAAGGAAGAAAAATATGGCTAAACTAAAATGATAATAAAGAAAGCTCCAGATAATATGGCCTTTTATGTAGGCCTTACATCACATGAGCCATGCTTTAGAGCAGTCCTGGAGGTGAGCATAAATTAGACACAGAATCTTTTTATTTTAAAAAAAATTAATAAAGTTTAGATTAAATATTAAAGAGAAAGGCTATAGCCCATTCCTCCTGGATGAAGGCTGAGAAAAATGAGGTTTGTTCCGCTTCTTCCCTTGGGGCCGGCCTGGTGAAATAATCTTTATAAAAATATTTTTAAGTTTTTAAAAAATATTTTAAAATTAATTGTTACAGTTAGAAATTGCATTATGTGTAAGAATATTTTACACTGGCAATTTGTCTCTATTATATTTTATTTTGCTCTAGTTTGATGAGAGAAAGGAAAAGTGGAATTGTGAGCAACCTTTTAATGTGGCTTAGAAACTTAATGTGGAAAGGGTACTAATATTGTAATTACTAGTTTCCATTTATCAGCCACAGTTGTCTTTGTCGCTCCTGCTATTTAAAGTTACTGTTCACATACTGTGGCTAATTCCCTTTGTTAAATTTCACAGTGAATGCAGCTTCCTGGATATTTGTTATTGCAGTCCTATGGATGTAGGCTTCTCAGATAAAGGAAAAGCTGGGTGCATCCATCTGTAGGCAAATTAAAAATGAGTTTAACCCCCTGGCTTCCACGGCTCTTTCCCCTTAGGCAAAATGTGTCCCATGCTTCTGACTGACAAGACATAAAATCGGAGTAACATATATGTTTCATTTTTAATGGAATTTGGTAGAACATCAGAAGCAACTGCTTCGCTATGACCCTGCATTAATACAAAGAGACCACCTGGGGAGGAGGAGGAGGGGCCGTGGCTGGAGCAGAGGATTATGGAGTTGGAAGAACAAGAGAAAAACAGTGAAATACTTTTGAAGTTGGAAGGGAAAAAGTCTATTTGCATTATTTAAGGTCTATTTCCTAACAAATGATTAGTTCGTTTGCAGCTGGGTTGGAGTTTTCTGAATCATGGTTATACCAGCTCCTTATACAGGGAGTCAAGGAGAAAGAAAAGTGGGAAAAGTGGAAGATGGTTTAGAAGGAGGAAAGAATTTTTCTCCATTTGCCTACTGTTCACAGTATTGCCACTAATTGGAGTCTGTTCTTAGAAGAAACAGTGTACATTTAGTTTCCTCTTATTTTTTTCTCCCATTGTAATTTTCAGAGAGAGAGAGAGAGAGGGAGAAAGAGAATAAGAAAACAATCAACCCTTTCTTTCTGTTCCTATCAGTCTAATTCTGAACACATAGAAAAGGAAAGGTTTAACACACATAATAATGGATTTTGCTTTGTCACTGGGGATTATAACATTTATGTATTCATTCAGCAAATATTTATTGAATGCACCAGGCTCTATTTTATAATAGATTCTGGGGTAAAGTCGTGGAAATTCAGGGCAGGTCACAGCTGCCCAGGAGCCATTGTCCTCTGCAGGAAGGTTGTCAGAAACCACAAAACAAAAACAATGCCTAGGAAGGGGACAAAGCAGGGCAGCTAGAAACAAAACCACAAGCATGACCTGGTGACTGCCCAGGGAAAGCGTCTCGGGAGGTGGCCTTTGACTTGAGGCCCCAGTGATGTAAAGGCTGAGGGAAGAGCAGATGCTGAGACTCCCAGCCAGGATGTGCAGCAAGTTCTGGAGGAACCCAAGGAAACCAAGGTAGTGACCTGGGGCGCAGGAGGACCTGCAGGTGGAGGAGGGGGGCTGCAGGTGGAGGAGGGGG
>NW_012106474.1:7944763-7958346 GCF_000951045.1 Mandrillus leucophaeus
CTGCAGGTGGAGGAGAGAGTCCGCAGGCCTGGGATGAGCCAAAGCTCAGTTATAAGTCCGCAGAGGGCTCTATTTATTCATATATTTCTGGTTTTAAAAACACAATTGATGTTAAACATACTCAAAGGTATAGAGAATGGTACCACAAGTAGCCAAGAGGCATTGCCAAGCTCCCACAGTCAACCACTCCTGAACCTCCTCTTTCATCCACATCCCACCCAGCCCTCCCCAGCCCACTCAGATTTTAATGCAAATTCCAAATATGGTTTCATTTCACCCATAAATAATTCTGCATGTGTCACGTGGGAACATTGAAGAATATTTTAAGAACAACAAATTAATATGATCCAATATTGTGTCAATGTTTAAAGGTTGATGTGTGTATAATTTTTGTTTCAGTTTGTTTGAATCAGGATCTCAATAAAGTTCATATATTGCAACTAGTGGGTATTTGGCATAAGTCTGTTTTGATCCATAGGTTTCCTTTCATTGGAGGTTTAAAGTAAGGGAATATCATGATTTGTGACATTTTTTTAAAACACCACTATAGCTCTGTGTAGATACCAGGGAGCAGGGGGCACGTGAACTGAGCAGGAGCCCATAGGAGGCCATTGCAGTGGTCCAGGCTGGGGGTGAAGGGGGTCTGGGACCACAGGAGAAGGAAGGAATTGGAATAAATATAGGACTTGGTTGTTGACCATCTCCTATTCTAGTTAGAGCATACTGGGCTTATTTTTTAGGTCTAGGAAACTGAGTTTGAGAGTATGAATGTATACATGTGTAAATAATAGACATCAACCTATGAATCAAATCTGTGAAATTAACACACACATAGAAATGTAAGTATATTAGAGATAAAAATATGTACACAGCATGCTTAGATAGCAATAAAGGAATATAGAAAAAGAAAGTTTCAAAAGTTACAAAAAAATTATGCCCTTTGCTCATATGATCCCACACTCCCTGAAATAAGGTTAATCAAGTTGCCCAATTTTGATTTCCTCTCTAAATTGATGACTTCCCTTGAGATTTTCATGTTTTAAAGCCACAGTATAGTCTAGTAGAAATTAATTATTTATCCCCGAGAGACAATATAGCACGTGGCATTACAAATAAGTTCTGTTGCTGAAGGAAACCTAAGAGATTAACTGGGAATGAATGAGAGACCCAAAGTACTGCTTCTCAGCCACATGCCCCGTGTTGGCCCAGGGGCTCTGAGCACACTGCGCAGACTCCCCAGAGTATCTGGACAAGCACGGCCTGCTGCCCTGCGGCCGGATCTGCCCCAACAAGTCAGGAGCGGGCCTGTTCTTTTCACTCTAATGGTTTTGCATCTGCTCTGGCCAAAATGTTTTTTCTGCCTTTCTTTCATCTGCGCTGTGTTGCCTAGCTTTCCTGCAGAGGCCCCAGTGTGGCTCTCAGAACGATCACTCTCTTATTCTGTTTTGTGTTCCTTTTACCCATGGGCAGCTTTTTTTTACACTGAGTGTCCCTGTGAATGGAGCGTGTTGCAGCACCTGGAAGCCTCAGTCAGAGAGTCGGCCTCTGCTTTCACACAGTGCCCAATGCCGGTGTGGGGGATGACTCACGCAGATCACCCCGATGAGCCTGAAGTTGGCTTTTTATGTCTAGCCGTTGTTCAGAGCTTTAAACATTGGGAAGGGGGAATGAGAGGGAAAGAGGGAGAACAAAACAAACATGACAGGAAAATGGCAGAACTTCCATTCATTATCACCGTTATTTAGCATGAAATGTCAACCAAGTCCGAAGGGCTTTTGGGTGCATGAATAAACAGGCCGGCAAGTAGTTATTTTTATTCTATATGTACATCTTGTGCTCCACACTCAACAGTGACGTCAGCATTCTTGCTTCACATCAGCTGTCCTTGCTCACGGTGTTCTCAAGGGTGTGAACTCAGCTGAAGATAAGGGTTTGTGACTGCCGTTCCTGTCACGCTGAGCTCACTTACAGCACGTCCCCTGGCTCAGCAAAGCTCGCAGCTACATTGTCAAGTGTGTTGATGCACATTCCCTTGGGTGTGGACTTTGGATTAGTCCAAATGACAATTAGTCATTGTCACGGGCGCTAGACAAACCCAACATCCCTCCTCGTGCTAAGCTGTTTGCCTAGGTTTGCATTCCTTTGAGGAGTTTCCAGGCTCTGTCTACACAGTGCCAAATATCCAGACCAGAGTTGAAAAATGTAATTTAAAACCCCAATGTTTGTGTTGCAAGGAAAAAGCCCAGAGTTCTTTATATCTGGATAAATTAGAGAGAGAGAAAACCTTTGCCCTCAATTCTATCAGAATGGTATACCTGAAGATGCTGAAAATATGCTGAGTTGAATCAAACGGTTATTGATACGATCCATTGCACTCCCCAGAAGAGTGTGTAGATCAATAACTCAACACAGATTCTGCTCTTATATGATCCTCTCTATAGTGTTGCTTCAGATAGCATGACCTTTTATATTCTCAGGATAAATGTTCTATACACTTAAAGCATCACTATTTCCTATAGACAAAGTAGGGTAATTAATAATTACTATTCTGAATGATAAGCATTTTGCTGGTGTGCCAGCCACTGAGCTAAGCTTTTAAGGAGTTATCTCACTTAATCCTTTCAATGAGCATTATGGTATCTCCATTAAATATATGAGGCATCTGAGACTCAGAAAGTTCAAATAACTTGTCCAAAGTCACTCAGCTGAATTATCAAAGCATGACTCACACACAGCCTATATTCTTACATCATACTGTCTTCTGGAAAAGTTGGACTCACTTTAGTCCAAGCAGTCCTGGTTCTATTTTATGGTCATTAAAGCTGTGTGCGTTTGCAACCCCCAGTCCCAACTCCCCGTGTGTGGTGTGTGAGAGTATGTGATGGATAGCTATTGTTTGGTTAGGTTCATTTCCTTCTGTTCAATTTCCAACTGCTATGCGTAATAGCATTTCCTTATTCTAGAGGGAAGCAGAAGCTCGGAAGGAACGCGAGGACAGCTCATTTGCAGAGCTTCCCGTCGAGGGAGCAGGAAGTGTGCAGGAGTTGTGAGGAAGTCTGCCAGAAAGAGATTCCTAGAGTTGAAAGTGGGGAACCATCGGACCCAGCGTGGAGTCCACAGCTGAGCTTAGAAGCCCATAGGAAATAGATGCCTAAACTTCCAAGTTTCCCTTCCTACAATTCTATCGACAGAGACTCTACAAATATGTGACAGGCTGAACTCTAGAACAACCTGTGCTTATAAAAGCCGCAGAGCCTAACCATACCATGCAACGGCGCAAGGCCAGCCCATAGCAGGTACAGAGAAACCAGCAGAAGGGGGTAAGAGTGAGTCAAAGGAACTCATCGCTGTTTCTAGACTCCCGGAGTACTGCCCATGGAGACTTTTCTCTTTACAGTAAAGTCACTGAGAACAAGGGACCAGATGTCAGTTTGATTCGAGAAAGAGAGGTAGGGCAGAATGATATAGGACATTATGCAAGTAAAGTAGAAAATAAAAGTTTATGCAGGATGTGAAACAGCAGAAGATCTATAAAGGAAGCTAAAATCCAACTTGCAGGAATTTGTGTTAGTGAGTGAACGGTGAGTGTTTTGAAGTGAGTTATTTGAAGATCAGCCTCGTGAATGCCTGCCTAGTGAATACTGGGCTGGAAGACATTCCCTCAGGGCCTCCTTGACTAGAACGTAACTGGATGTTTCCATATTGACCAGCATGGACTAACTCAGAGTAGAGCAGACCAGAACCCGCCACACTAGAGCATGTTCATCAGTGACCCTTTTCTCCTATGCATCTGCCCTGCTTTGCTTGTGCTCATTTGCATATCCACACAGGCAACAAATATTCATTGACCACCAGCTCTGTGCCAGGCACTAAGGTTGATGAGGATGTGTTGGTGAATAAAACACGTGGCTTCTGGAACTGATCATCCTGCAGAAGGATTTAAGCCCACTTTCTAAAATCTAAAACAAAAAACAAAACAGCAGCAACAACAGAAACTCCAGCCTCCCTGGATTCCACACTCCCCTCTCATTAATATCCTTTGCTTGGCCACTGATATGGTCTGGCTGTGTCCCCACAAAAATCTCATCTTGAATTGTATTTCCCATAATTCCCATATATCGTGGGAGGGACCAGGTGGAGATAATTGAAGGATGCGGGCAGTTCCCCCATCCTGTTCTTACGATAGTGAGTCAGCTCTCACAAGAGCGGATGGTTTTAGGGGCCTTCCCCCTTTGCTGGGCACTCACTCTTCTCCTCCCTGCTGCCATGTGAAGAAGGTTGTGTTTGCTTCCCCTTCCACCATGATCGTAAGTTTCCTGAGGCTTCCTCAACCATGCTGAACTGTGAGTCAGTTAAACCTCTTTTCTTTATAAATTACCCAGTCTTGGGTATGTCTTTATTAGCAGTGTGAGAACAGACTAATACAGCTACCCTTCTCAAATGTGTTGCTTTTGAGAAGGAACATTTCTCAAAAGAGTCATTTATGCTTTCTGGGTCCAGTTATTACAGTTTATCAACTTCCTGCCTCTCCGAACCTGACCCTCAGGCTCTGCCTTTGTGACAAGATCACCAATGACAGCCAAAGCCTTCAAGTGATCCTTCCCAGGCCTCCACTTATTTGGTCCCCCTAGAACATTTTGCACTGTTGCCCACTCTTTTATTCTTTGGATGCCTTCTTCCCTGGTTTTCCTGAACACCATGATCTCCTGGTTGTCCTCCTACATTTTTCTCACCTTCATCCACAGGATTTGCTTTCACCATCTATTTATTTCTTTCTGGGGAGGAGGGAGAACATTTTTTTTTTTTTTTTTTGCTTTCCTGGAGGGTTTCATCTGAACCTTTTCTTTTCTTGCTTTTGGAGATGTATACACACTTTTGGCTTTAATTACTCTTTATTTGCTCATGGCTGCTATTTTTCTACGCAGAGCTTCAGCTCAGTATATCTAAACGCCTACTAGAATTTCCCATTAGAAATCCCACCAGCATCTCACACTTGGCAGGCTGAAAACCAAACTCATGATGTCCTCCGCTCTGCTGTGTCCATCTCCCTGCATAGCATCATCACCCGCCTATTTATCTCCGTGGTGAGCCAGTCATCCTCAAGCCTTCCCCCTCCTTCACTCCCACCTGCAATAAACTATCAAGCACTGTCTTTTCTACTTTTTGAATTACTCTAAGATCTGCCACCACCTTTGCCAAACCTGCAATCAGGAAGTGTGTGGTACATAAAAGGCATGGAATTGATGTCTGCTGAGTAATCTTATTTTATAAATGGATGAACATATGACTAAGATCAGATCCCAACAGGTCATGAACTCCAGCTCAATGCACAATGGGGTCACACGGTCCTGCACCCTGAGGCCATGGCCAAGTGATTCAGTTCCGATCTCCACATGGTCTTGGGCACAGACAAAACCACTTTCAGAACAGATGAGAACATATTTCTCATGTGCTAAAACTCTGCTGAGGCTCTGAATACATCCTAACTTCTGGATGATCACAAAATTACAAATATTTTGAATGTAAATTTCTGTCAGAATAATGTATGGTTTTCTTTATTCTTCATTTCATCCTTTTTCCATTTGATAAACCCACTTCCTAGAGGTTGCCTCCATCAACTGCCAACAACCAAATTTCCAGTTTATGACACTCCGAGTCTCTTCCCCCATTCTGTTCTTTCTTCTTCAAGGACTATCTGTTGGCCATTTTATTACTAAGTCTATTATCATCTGAAATACGCCAAGACCAAGAGATTAAATGTATGTAAATTGTGTGTGTATGCGCACACACACACACACACACACACACACACACATACATATATATTCCAAGGCTGCTATTTTTGCAACTTCATAGTATCAGTAATTCTAGAGCAAGATTTTCCTGAGGAAGAAAGCATAATTGAAAATGCTAAACTTTTTTATGATTAGCATAGCTATTATTAAGAATGCATAGCTCAGTCAGTTTCTATGACTGAATTCAAAGGCAGAAAGATAAACAAAAGGGAAAATCAGCCAAGCTCTTTAAAAACAAGAAGACTAAAAAGATATGAAATCTTGAAAGCAGATGGAGAAAGGAAGTAAAAACAAAAGAAAAACTGATAATAGGAGGCAAAATTCTAGACTATCCAAGAAGAAAAAGACATGGGTAAAGCAGCAAAACAACAAAAGCTAGTATAATATCACCTTGTGGGTAAAACCAATTAATTTTAATAGCATTTTTTTGTTCATAATCCCTCCCACAAGAGACACAAAGCAAGATGTGCTTCTTGATAGAGTTTGTAAATTTTAACATTTTTTTTCCCATTCTCCTCTGAAGAACTTTATCCCTTGCTGTTAAATAAGTGAACATAAATATGTTCATTTATCTTGGTGTAAGGAGTCTCTAAGACAAATGTGATGATCTGCATCAAATTTAAAAGAAAAATTAGCAGTAACAAAAAGGTCAGCATATCCTGAGAAATTTTGGTATATGTACTACTGTGGTTATGGGCATACATTGTATGAAGCATCATATATGTTAATGTATACGCATAGCTAGGATTTCCAAACTAAATATTATTTGGATCTCTCTGTTAGGTAAGTGCTCTAATTTAGAAAAAGAAATTCTGCAGAAAACGCTAAGGATGGAGTGGAATTTGACCTTGGGTCTGACGATACTGTGGCTGGAGTGTCAACTACCTGTCCACTCTGCACTGTTGACCACATGCCATGAACACCCATGTGCCATTTCACACACACACACACACACACACACGCCAATAAAAGCCTTAAAATGTGATGAGCTAGAGTGGGCATTGAAAGATAATTGATGAAGGAAAAAGAAAAAGGATTCCCCCTTGGTGTGGTCATTATTCATTAGTCTTCCTATTTTTATGAGAGGGAAATGAATCAGTTACTACTTCAATCTTAAGGGATTTCAAAGTTTAACCCTTCTTTAGTTTCACACATTGGCAGTCTTCACGGAAATTCAACAGCGAGATTGGAGAGCTGTGTATTCATAGTTTCTCATTTACCTGGATTTCTGAAGTTGATTTAACTGTTAAAGAATCACTTCTTGATTAGTTTGCAGTTATCCTGAAAGTACTTCTCTTAAGGCATGGTGATGTTAATTCTGGCTGTCTTTTTCCTGCCATAGAGTTGTAGCCCTGCACCGAAAGTAAATAAGGTGTTTGTCTTGGTTGAAACTTCTCCACTGTTCAGGATTATAAGTGATCCTGAAAAGAGACACTGGTTGTCTTTTTTTTTTTTTTTACACCCCAATGACATTCCAGGTAGATGGAGACATAAAGCTTTGGTTACTATTAAATTTTCAGGAACAGATAATCCTTCCCAACATTTTAGAAAAGAGTGAACAAGAAATTTCATCTCTATAAGTCTAAGATTCTAAAAACATATCAACGAATCAGGTCTTTCAATTCAAAAGTGAATCAGCAACAGTAAAATTGAGAAATCAATGTACTTCTCAAGGTAGCAGGTAGAGAGTTCTGGAGAGCTGCTCTGCTCCTAGGATGTAGATGGTAATGAATTAACAATTCTGCTGGATTCCTTTGGTAGCAACACCATCACACAGTAGGTGATAGATCAATAGATAGATAGATATAGATAGATATTATATATATATTCTTCATATCATACATAATATTATAGAATATATATATAGTATGGATTTTTTCACTGTAACAACCATGGTTTAACATCAATCCGGTTACTTATTTGGTCAATCCTATAATGGATCCAAAACAGTTTTAGAATTGATTTGCCTATACTACCATAAAAAGTAAACTATTGAAAAGAGTTTAGGTATATAGTCAACATTCTGTTCATAAGTTACTTCACTGTCTCCTCCCCAACCATTGTGTTATTCATCTCAAAAACAGTCGCATTAATTTGCTCCCATTTCAATTCTATTTCCTGATTATTATTCTTTCCATTTTAATTTTTGAATACATAGAATATTAACATACCTTCAAATTTCAACTATACAAAAAGGTAGTCTCTTCCTGTATCTCTTCAGCCCTACTTGTGCCTCTCAATATAGGTAACAAACTTCATTGTTCTCTGGCCTATCCATGACATTTTAATGTTCGAACAGATTATCAGATTAATGTCATTTATGATCTCCTCTCCTTTCTTAACACTTTGTGTTTTCACTAACACAACACAAGGAAATCATCCCTTCTCCATTCTCAGAGGTGTATCTTATTTTTTCCCAGTTCACATCACTCTATTGTGTAAATATAGCATAGTTTATAAAATCCGTCGCTTATGAATGGTACCTATCCTTTGTCTTCAGGGGATTCATTTCAAGACCCCCCAGTGGATGCCTGAAACCGTGGATAGTACCCAGTTAGTTATATATACACTATGTTTTTTCCTGTACATGCATACCTATGACAAACTTTAATTTATAAATTAAGCACAAGAAGAGATTAACAACAATAATTATAAAACAGAACAATGACAACAATTCAGTTTCCCGGATAGAAGATTTGTTCTAGTCTGAATAGGCATGCATCACTACTCTGGCACTTTAGGACCATGGTTTTAAGTAAAATAAGGGTTACTTGAACACAAGCACTGTGACCCCATGACAGTCGGTCTGATAACAGAGATGGCTACTAAGTGGCTAGCAGGTAGCATAAACAGTGTGCTGATGCTGGACAAAGGGATGATTCACCTGCCGGGTAGGATGGAGCAGGAGAGTGCATGATTTCATCAGCTACTCAAAATAGAGCACAAATAAAACGTAAGGATTATTTCTGGAATTTTCCATTTAATATATTTGGATCACTACTGACCATGGGTAACTGAAAATGCAGACAACGAAACCATCCATAAGAAGGGAGTACTATGTAGACATTTAGGTAGTTGCTGAATTTTACAATGTGAATATGGCTGCAGTGAATAATCACACGCCTTCTTTTTGTATTATTTGAAATATATTTTCAGAGTAAATTTCTGGAAGTGTGATTTCTGGGTTGAAGAACAAATGTATATGTAGTTGTTTTTAGAACTGCCAAATTCCCCTCCAGAGGAATCGTATTAGATTGATGCAAAAGTAATTGTGGTTTTTGCCATTACTTCTAATTAAAAGTAACGTCAGTACTTTTGCCATTAAAAGTAATAGCAACACTGTAATTACTGTTTTACGTTAAAAGTAAAGGCAGAAAGCGAAATTACTTTTGCACCAACCATTTTAAATTCCCACCAGCAGTGCATGTTACCAGACAGCTTCGCCAGCAGTGTGAATTGTCAAGCTTTCGTATTTTCTCCCAACGGATGGGTGAGAAATGGCCCTTCTGTACAGGTTTAATCGACATTTCTTCTATTATGAAGTTAAACGTGTTTAACATGTAGGTGCCATTTGAATATCTATTTTGTGCATTTTCTATTCATGAATGACTTGTTCCACTTTTCTATGAGATTTTTTGTCCTTTTTCCCCAATATATCTGAGTTCTTTGTATAATAGGTACATAGCCTTTCATCTGTGCTCTTTCACAGTTTGTCATTTGCCTTTTGACCTAGTAAATGGTGCTTTTTTCCAAGCAAATAGTTTTTTTTTTTTTTAAATATAAGCAAACATCAATCTTTTCATTTATGAAACCTGGATTTTGAATTGTTAGAGATCCTTCTTACATGAAGGGTAGAAATGAATCTAATTTTATCTTTTCTCAATGACTGTCCAGTTACTCTGACATCACTTCTTTTATTTGTCAGAAAGTCCATTTTTGCCCCAGTGATTTGACGTGAGCCTTCATATTATACTCATACGCACCATTTGTTCTACGCCATTTGCTTGTCCTTTTGGAAATATGTCCATGCTGCTTTAATTATAGAAGGTTTAGAGTATCTCTTTTTTTTATTTCCAACTTTTATTTTAGGTTCGGGGGCATGTGCACAAGCATGTTATAGAGTTAAATTGCATGTTTAGTGTACAGATTATTTCAGCACCCAGGAAATGAGCACGGTACCTGATAGGTAGTTTTTCAATTCTCACACTCCTTCCACCCTATAATCTTAATACATGCTACCTCTTCCTTTTCAAGGTTTTTTTCGTGAACTTGAGTATCAACTTGTTTAGCTTGGTGAGAGTGTGTGTGTGTGTGTGTGTGTGCATGTCTAACTGAGAATGCAAAATATTTGGAAATTAACACGGGAAGAATTGTTATGTTTATACATACTGAAACATCATCATCTCCTATTGTTTTATGGTTTTCTTGAGATAGGTTTTAAGTAATACTTTTATACTTCTATGTAGTTTATCCTTTATTGTTATCGCAATTGTGACTTTATTATTTATTATATCTTTTAGTTGGTTATGTATATAAAGGCTATTGATTATTGCATGTTAATTTTATATTCTGTTCATTGATTAATGCTTTCACTTAAATTCGCTTTATCATTAATTCTCTGGGATTCTCCAGGTATGCTATCATGTCACCTGCAAAAGATAGTTTATTTATTTTTACCAATTATTTTTCCTTCGATTCTGTAATCTAATTACATTTGCCAATACTTCCAGAATAAATAGTAGTGATGATAGTAGGAATCCTTGCCTTGTTTCTAACCTTAACTGGAATATTTCTAGTGTTTCCTAATTTGAATGATTCTGGAATTAGGATTGGGATAAATATTTACACATATATTTATATAAAATATATGTGTATATATATTTTATATATATGTGCATATCTCAATCCTAATTTCAGAATCTTCATAATTTCTTACTTTAATTTCTTTCTTAATCTTTTACCAAAATAATATATTTTGTCATATTAGGGATTTGCATTTTGACTTTTTTCTAGAGATTCTATTAAAAATGAAGTTAAATTTTGTCAAAGGCTATTTTTTGCATATCTGGAGATAGTTATATCATTTTTCTCCTTAGATTTAATTGTGTGGTAAAACATACTAACAAGATTTCCTAATATTGAACTGTTTTTGAATTCTGATATAAAATTATACATTGTCATGGTGAATTATTTTGGAGTTTTAAATGAGTATTAATATGTGAAATTGATCTCTACTTTCCTTTGTTGTGCTGTTTGTATTAAGCTCAGCTCTCAATGTCATCCATTCTTCATAAAAGGAACTGGAAAATTCCTCTTCATTTTCTATATTTTAAAACAAGGTATGTAGCATTTGGGGCCAGCGAGTCTCCAAAGGTGTCACAGCATTCCCCTTTGAAACTGTTTGGTATGGTGTTTTATTAAAGAGCAATGCTTAATATATTTTTCTATGTCTTCCATGGAAATTGATCAAGCTTTCAGTTTACTAAGGAGAATTTTGGTAAACTATATTTTATTAATAAATTACTCACTTCACAGCTTGCAGTATAGCTCAGAGGTAAAACATTTGACTGCAGAAATTACCCACTTCATCAGGCTTTATAAATGTATTGGCATAAAAGTAGTCTAACATTCTAGAAGGTTTTTTCTTTTCCTGTGTGGATAGTCATTTACTCTTTGTTATATTTTATTTTGTAAAGTTTTGCCCTTTTTTTCTTGATTAAATTACCTAGTTTTTGTTCATTATTTCAAAAGTTATTTTTATTAATGCCGTCTACTCTTTTTCTGTTCTTATCACATTTATTTCTCTGTTATTATTGTTAAATATTTTGTTTTTCTTTGCTGTTTTCTTTTTTTAATTGGGATTGCAACTCATTTTTTTCCATTCTTTTATTTTTATTGACATGGATGCCAGGGCCATAAATTTTCTATTATTGCTATTTTAAATGTAACTCATAGATTTTTTAATATAGTGTTTTTTTATTCTTTTTTATTTCTTGAATTATAATTTTAAATATTAGCTCTACCATATTGTTTGAATATTTTTCTTCAGGGATTTCAATCACACACACACACACACACACACACACACACACACACACACTCTCATACACATATTGTATTAGGGTTCTTCAGAGAAAAGAAAAACAATAAGATACATGGAAATTTGTTTGAAGGAAATAGATTGCACGATTGTGAAGCTGGAATGAGAAAAATGTGTAAAGTAGACCAAGAGGTGGGAACTCACCAAGAGTTGATGCTGCAAACTTGAGGCACAATTTGTTCTTTTCTGGGAAACCTCAGGTTTTCCTCTTACTTCCTCAACTGATTAGGTGAGGCTCACCACCTTATCCAGAGTTATTTTCTTTAAATCAATTGATTATAGATGCTAACCTACATCTACAAAACACCTTCACAGCAAAACCTGGGTTGACTGGTTCCTACAGCCTCACAAAGTTGAAACATAAAAGTAACCATCACCCATGCTGCATCTTTCTTCTCCAACATTTCAACAATTTTCTCTTTAACTCTTTTTATTTATCTTCTTTATATCTTTATGTTATCCTCTCGTGTTTCTTAGTTTTTCCATGACCCTTATCAAGTTTTTAGTTGAGTCTATTCTTCTTTGGTCATCTTTAGTAATTTAGCCTTCATTTCCTTCATGATTCTAACATTTTACTCTTTTCTGTCCTTGCATTTTTCTTAACTCTTGTTTTATTTTTTTGTTGTTGTTGTTCTGTTTCCTGCCTCTATTTTCAATTTTTAAATTTTTGATCTAAAGTACTTCCTTATCTTCAAATTCTTTTTTGTGTCTATTTAATTCGGTGTTGATACTTCTGTGACAATTTTCTTGTTTCATGGTTGGTTTTTTTTTTTTTCACAGCTTCTATCTGTTGATTCACATTTTCTATTTTCTTATTACAGTTTCCTGTGAATGTGGTCCACATTTTCTATTCCTGTTCATTTTATGGGTGTGATTTCTAACGTGCAAGTGCACTTTTTGGTACATCTGTCTTCTTTTGTTTGGTTTCCTTAGTGGATGGTGGTAGTGATGATGGAGGGAAAGAGATGGTTTGCCGTGTCTGCTATGCTGTCATCTGTTATCTCTGTAAGTACCCCTCAGTTCCTCCCTTCTCCTTCGTGACATGTCCCTGGTGGTTTCCATTCCTTCTTTGCGCATCTTCTCCAGGAGGAACCCACCTCTGGGGCTGCCTCTTCCTGCCTGACTCGTGTTCAAAGTTCCCTCCCCGTGGCTGTTGCTCTGAACTACCAAGCCCTGAGCCATCCATCACCAGTCCTTCAGCATCCAGGAGTGGATTTTTCTTTTTGAGGCCAGATCGTCTGTGCCTCATCTAAGCCACCCTTATCCTGTCTTTTCCCCCCCGCCCCCCCCCACAGTCACATGAACCTTGCCGACCCCTTGCCCAGAAGCTCCCAGTGGTGGTGATAGGGACTCAGCTGAAATTTGATCCCTTTCTCTGTGTTGAAGTGACCTTGCAGATCGTGGTGTCCTCTGTCATCCAATGAGCTGCTCGTGTGGCTCACAGGTGGTTTCACTGGTTCATTTTCATGGGAAGGAGATGAGAAGTCAGGTCCATGCCATCTTCCCCCACACCCTGGAGATTCCCCACTCTCTTTTTACTCATTTTTCTCTACTTCTCCCTCAACAAGAAGCCAAGGTCATGAGAAACCTGAACGTGGACTTGAGTAACTGAGGGTGCGGTGCTCTGCTGCAGAGGCAACAGGGCACGCATAAACATTCGCCGGGCACATCCAAAATGGGAAAATAGG
>NW_012106474.1:7958396-7962657 GCF_000951045.1 Mandrillus leucophaeus
ATATAGTGTTTTTTTATTCTTTTTTATTTCTTGAATTATAATTTTAAATATTAGCTCTACCATATTGTTTGAATATTTTTCTTCAGGGATTTCAATCACACACACACACACACACACACACACACACACACACACACTCTCATACACATATTGTATTAGGGTTCTTCAGAGAAAAGAAAAACAATAAGATACATGGAAATTTGTTTGAAGGAAATAGATTGCACGATTGTGAAGCTGGAATGAGAAAAATGTGTAAAGTAGACCAAGAGGTGGGAACTCACCAAGAGTTGATGCTGCAAACTTGAGGCACAATTTGTTCTTTTCTGGGAAACCTCAGGTTTTCCTCTTACTTCCTCAACTGATTAGGTGAGGCTCACCACCTTATCCAGAGTTATTTTCTTTAAATCAATTGATTATAGATGCTAACCTACATCTACAAAACACCTTCACAGCAAAACCTGGGTTGACTGGTTCCTACAGCCTCACAAAGTTGAAACATAAAAGTAACCATCACCCATGCTGCATCTTTCTTCTCCAACATTTCAACAATTTTCTCTTTAACTCTTTTTATTTATCTTCTTTATATCTTTATGTTATCCTCTCGTGTTTCTTAGTTTTTCCATGACCCTTATCAAGTTTTTAGTTGAGTCTATTCTTCTTTGGTCATCTTTAGTAATTTAGCCTTCATTTCCTTCATGATTCTAACATTTTACTCTTTTCTGTCCTTGCATTTTTCTTAACTCTTGTTTTATTTTTTTGTTGTTGTTGTTCTGTTTCCTGCCTCTATTTTCAATTTTTAAATTTTTGATCTAAAGTACTTCCTTATCTTCAAATTCTTTTTTGTGTCTATTTAATTCGGTGTTGATACTTCTGTGACAATTTTCTTGTTTCATGGTTGGTTTTTTTTTTTTTCACAGCTTCTATCTGTTGATTCACATTTTCTATTTTCTTATTACAGTTTCCTGTGAATGTGGTCCACATTTTCTATTCCTGTTCATTTTATGGGTGTGATTTCTAACGTGCAAGTGCACTTTTTGGTACATCTGTCTTCTTTTGTTTGGTTTCCTTAGTGGATGGTGGTAGTGATGATGGAGGGAAAGAGATGGTTTGCCGTGTCTGCTATGCTGTCATCTGTTATCTCTGTAAGTACCCCTCAGTTCCTCCCTTCTCCTTCGTGACATGTCCCTGGTGGTTTCCATTCCTTCTTTGCGCATCTTCTCCAGGAGGAACCCACCTCTGGGGCTGCCTCTTCCTGCCTGACTCGTGTTCAAAGTTCCCTCCCCGTGGCTGTTGCTCTGAACTACCAAGCCCTGAGCCATCCATCACCAGTCCTTCAGCATCCAGGAGTGGATTTTTCTTTTTGAGGCCAGATCGTCTGTGCCTCATCTAAGCCACCCTTATCCTGTCTTTTCCCCCCCGCCCCCCCCCACAGTCACATGAACCTTGCCGACCCCTTGCCCAGAAGCTCCCAGTGGTGGTGATAGGCACTCAGCTGAAATTTGGTCCCTTTCTCTGTGTTGAAGTGACCTTGCAGATCGTGGTGTCCTCTGTCATCCAATGAGCTGCACGTGTGGCTCACAGGTGGTTTCACTGGTTCATTTTCATGGGAAGGAGATGAAAAGTCAGGTCCATGCCATCTTCCCCCACACCCTGGAGATTCCCCACTCTCTTTTTACTCATTTTTCTCTACTTCTCCCTCAACAAGAAGCCAAGGTCATGAGAAACCTGAACGTGGACTTGAGTAACTGAGGGTGCGGTGCTCTGCTGCAGAGGCAACAGGGCACGCATAAACATTCGCCGGGCACATCCAAAATGGGAAAATAGGGCTATCTCATGGGGTGGTCATGAAGATAAACTGAAACAATAATCATGAAAGCACGTGGCACACAGTGAGTTCTTAAGCCGTCTGTTCTCTCTGTGACCAGGCCCTAGAAATTGTCCTTCCGGGGTTGCTCAGGGGGTCAGTGACCCGACCCCTCTTCACAGGAAGTTGCTGAGGTGTGTCCTCAGAACCCACAAGGCCGGAAGTGAGCACATTCTTCATTTCCCCTTAGCGGAGAACTATCCTGTGAAGAAGGTACTGGGGTCTCTGATACCTGGGTACAGAATCACTTAATAATACACATCGGCTTTGCCCACAAACGGGGCAGCGAAGAGGAACCTCATAGCCTGACACTAATTCTGAGCACACGATCAGCCTCGGCTGCCGATTCGTCTGCTGAGGAGGAGCCAGGAGGAGCCGCGTCTGAAACACGGGAAATGTCCGAAGCCATCTTTCCGCCTCAGGCACTTATGAGTCAGAGTGAAATCTTTCTCTTCTCTCCTCTACGTCAGTTTAGAGTCTCCTTTGAAACAGAAAACATGTCGCGCTCACAGGAAAACCGCTTTCTTTCCTCCTTCCTGTGAATTTTATTCGCCGTCTTCCCCGACACACGCCCCCTCACCCTCGGCCCCCCGCCCACCTCAGTCCTCAGTGCTGGCCTCCGGTTGTCAATAGCAGCAATGACTGTGTCTTCCTGAAAAAAGATGGATAAAATATTACCATAACCTCAGAGGCATGAGCAAAGCCCTTATTAGAATTCGGGACCTACAGCTGGAACTTCCAGCATGGGGCGGGAGATAAAGTTCACTATTGTTAGCTCACAAGTGGCTCCGACTTCCTGGCAACTGCGGTGAATTACTCAGTCATTTATGCAGGCCTTCAGAAACAGTCCACTGTTTCCCAACAAAAAAGGCATTCAGGAAGGGAGCGAAGGCTCCCCGGCCCTGGAGAGCCGGCTTTAGGGCAGCCACTGGCCGGGCGGCCTCCCAAGTCAATGGCCTCTGTGGGAAAGGCAGTGATGTCACCGCGAATGTATTTTCGGGGCTTTGCCCTGCTTTCCCCTGATCTCTCCTTCGCAGGCTGTTTCCCTGTTTTATTTTTCTCCTCTTTCTTTCTCTCCTTCCAGCTTCTTTGAGGGCATTATGACTTTTTTCCAAGTTTAGAGCTCAAATCCACTAAAGGCCCGCACGCAGCCCCATGACTGCCATGGCAACACCAGGCCTGGTACACTTTATTTTTCTGCATAAAAAGTAGAGAAAAATTGAAAGGAGGGACAAGAATGAAAGGGGGAACGGAGCCAGTTTGGCCCGCGCGAAGATGGTGTCTGCTGGGTGAGGACAGAAGCACACGGGGAACGGGACTCGTGAGGCCGGAGGAGCCAGCGGAGGGGCCTTTGAGAAACAAATTTGTGATCCTTCACAGTCAAAGCTTCCGAAAAAGCTCTGCGCTTCTGACGGATGACAAGAGAGGAAGGGCAACAAAGTTCTCACAAGAAATAAGGTCTCGCTTTTGAACATGTACCCAATTGCATAGTTTAGAGGAAGCTTTCAAAAATCTGTCTAGCCTTCTCCAAAAGAAAGACAAAAAGAAGAAGAAAAAAGGAGTGAAAAGTCTCCAAAGGACTTTTGACCTGTGTAGAAAGAGAGCAGAAAACACGCTGACACATTTCCTGGAGTGCCCAAGGTCCTTGAGCTCCCTATTGTCAAATGGCCGCAGTGTAAACTCGAAGGTGTCAGCTGAGTCAAATCAACTCAAAATAATCGATGACAAACAAAGAGACATTCATTACTGTACTTTCTTTCCCTAGAGAATATAACAGTACCTTGAACTCCTGAAAGAAAATGAATGTCAAGGCTCTGATATGTTTTGTGTCCATTCTATCAAAAAGTAGATTGCAAACAGTCTGAGAAAGCAGCTCCTGAAAAATCCAGACAACTACTCCCATGAAAGCCGGGGCCGGCAGGTGAGGTGACTTGGGCGTGCAGGCATAGATCATGGTCTCCTGCTGCCCAGGGCCCCTTCTCATTAGCATCAGCATCTGATGGATGTGAGCCCCGTCTAGTTTCTGGGCCCTGGGTCACTGCCTTCTAATCCTGTCCTTGACCTCCTTCCCAAATATGGTATCAGCCATGGTCCAAGCTCCATGTTCTCCATGTGGTTACACACAAATGCACCAGACCAAGAGTCCCTGAAAAACTTAGACACTAATCACAGAAGACACAGTTCTCAAGAAGGGAATGGCAATGTTATTTCTACCAGCAGCCATGGCTGAGGCCAAGGAGTTGGAAAGAAGAGACAAAGAGGAAGGCGAAGGCAGGCTCCCGAGAGGACGTGGGCTCTGAGGTGGGTCTGGAGATTGTTCATGAGCACAGAGGAAAGGGAATGTCCCACGCTCAGGTGCAGGGTGACTGGGTGCTGAGCGGGCTGAACTCACTGACT
>NW_012106474.1:7964177-7966609 GCF_000951045.1 Mandrillus leucophaeus
CTGAAATTCTGAAACACAAGACTTCCACTCAAAGTGTGTTTTCTCTAGG
Source organism: Mandrillus leucophaeus (assembly GCF_000951045.1). NCBI lineage: Eukaryota > Metazoa > Chordata > Mammalia > Primates > Cercopithecidae > Mandrillus > Mandrillus leucophaeus. Next base: position 7,964,227 of record NW_012106474.1, read on the forward strand.
ATTACATCAGTTGTTAATCACACACAGACGATGTCTTAACCCACACCCCAGTTCAGTCCTTGTGAATCATTTTCTTTTCCTAATAATCAGCTCAAGTTTCTCCCTCCCTATGGTGGCTGTTTCTATTTTTTTGAGATAGAGTTTCGTTCTCATTGCCCAAGCTGGAGTGTAATGGCACGATCTCAGCTCACCACAACCTCCACCTCCTGGGTTCAAGTGATTCTTCTGCCGCAGGTGGCTGGGGATTTTTTGTTTGTTTGTTTGCTTGCATTTGTCTACCCATTACCTTTCCTTCTCGAGGCAGTATCCGGATTTTCCTTGGGGGAACTGTGCCTCCCTCCGCCTCAATCCATGGCTTCAGTTGGGGGTTCCAGCCTCCAGGCTTGTCCACGTGATTCAAAGGTGCTCAACAGACTCCCTAAATACATAACGGGCCCAGGAGCAGCCATCATGTGGACCCACTTGGTCCAGTCCGAGTGGCTCTCTGGGCTTGCACGACAGCTCCTGGGGACAGGCCCTATTATGTCGCTGTCAGCACTGGGGCTGGTGGATGTACTGGCAGCATGTCACCCTCCACCTAGGGCCAGAAGAAAGCCCACAAGGACACAAACAGAGAGGAAAGGGGTGAGCCCAGAGGAGCTTTTCAGTCCCTGCATCAACCTGTATCTGATCTACCCTCGGGCTTTTCAGAAACATGAACCAACAAATTCAAGCCCCTACCGTTTTTTCTCATGAAGCCAATTTTAGGCCACCTCTGTATGAATGGAACCTATTTTCCAACTCTCCCATATGCAAATTCTCAGTCATTTTTAACTCGCCCTTCACCTTTACCCTTATGACTGAATTCTGTCATATTTTTTCGTCAGAATATCCAGGACAGCTGTTCCTTTCTCGCTGTTCTCTATTTCCTCTTCTCTATTTCCGCCATCACACTCCTCCCATTACGGCCACCGGTGAGCAGGACCCTCGCCGGTGGCTATAACCACCGCTAAACTGCCCGCCTGACTGGAATCTGTCCACCTCACTGTGGGAAGATTGTCTCTTCTGAGATATTTACTTCACATACTCCAGATCCTTCGCTGGCTTTTTTTTTTTTTTTTTTTTTTTTTTTGAGACAGAGTTTTGTTCTTGTTACCCAGGCTGGAGTGCTGTGGTGTGATCTTGGCTTACCACAACCTCTGCCTCCTGGGTTCAAGAGATTCTCCTGCCTCAGCCTCCCGAGTAGCTGAGATTACAGGTACTTGCTACCATGCCCGGCTAAATTTTTGTATTTTTTTTTTTTTTTAGTAGAGTTGAGGTTTCACCAAGTTGGGCAGGCTGGTCTCGAACTCCTGACCTCGTGATCTGCCTGCCTCTGCCTCCCAAAGTGCTGGGATTACAGGAGTGAGCCACTATGCCCGGCCACCTTTGCTGGCTTCTCATTGTGATCCCTCAGACTCGCCTCTCTTTGGCTGTTGACTGTTCACGTGGCCGTTCGGCTCTGGCGTCTCCCTCCCTGATCTCAGTACTGTGGCTCAAACCAGTCTCAGCCAGGGTTTCCTAACTGCCAGCTGCTCACCTCGAGGCCGGGCTGCCCCTCAGTTCCCAGCCGATGATGGCCGACTAAAGCCAGGACTTCTCTTCCCCACATGGGACTCCTGGAAGACGTGACCTCTGCTCAGGAACCATCATCCCACTGGCCTGCCCCAGGTTCTCTCACGACTGCAGCCTGAAGCTCTCCTCCCCGTCTCCTTCCCTCTTTCCTCCCGCAGGTCTCACGCCCTCCCGGCCATCTGAAGGTGCTCCCTGGCCACCCTCAACCTTTCTCCTTTTCCTCCACGGAGATCCCCCCAGTGAGTTCTCACACATTGCTGTGGGTTGAATTGTTTTCTCCCAAAATTTACATCAAAGCTCTAGCCCCCAGTACCTCAACATGTGACCTTGTTTGGAGACAAAATCTTTATAGCGGTAATCAAGTAGAAATGAGTTATTAAGGTGGGCCCTAATCCAATACGACTGATGGCTTTATATTGGTTGGTGCAAAAGTCATTGCAGTTTTTGCCATTAAAAGTAATGGGCTCCCGAAAGCTCCCTGAATTCATAACGGGCTCAGGAGCAGCCGTCATGTGGACCCACTTGGTCCAGACCTAGTGGCTCTCTGGGCTTGCATGAGAGTCCCTGGGGACAGGCCCTGTTGTGTTGTTGTCATCACTGGGTGGACATCAGTGTGGAGCGTACTGGCAGCATCGCACCCTCCACCTGGGGTGAGAAGAAGGCCCACGAGGACACAAACAGAGAGGAAAGGGGCGGGCCCGGAGGAGCCTTTCAGTCCCTGAATCAACCTGTGCCTGATCCACCCTCGGGCTTTTCAGAAACATGAACCAACACATTCAAATCCCCACAG
>NW_012106474.1:7969649-7971710 GCF_000951045.1 Mandrillus leucophaeus
GGAGTTTCACTCTTGTTGCCCAGGTTGGAGTGCAATGGCACGATCTCAGCTCACTGCAACCTCTGCCTCCTGGGTACAAGTGATTCTCCTGCCTCAGCCTCCCAAGTGGCTGGGATTACAGGCATACATCACCATACCCAGCTAATTTTGTATTTTTAGTAGAGACAGGGTTTCACCGTGTTGACCAGGCTGGTCTCGAACTCCTGACCTCAGGTGATCCACCAACCTCGGCCTCGGCCTCCCAAAATGCTGGGAATACAGGTGCCTTTAGTTTTCATATGGTAAAATTTCCACTCCAGTTTAGACCTAAACTTCAGTCTCACGAGCGGTTTCACATCATCTGGGAATTTTGCCCAGAGGTGGCCGTGTCATTGGTGGTTGGGGCACGCTGATTTGGCAGTCAGGTGGCCATACACAGGGGCTCTTTCAGAGACCACTCTGGGATTTTTGGAGACCCCTTCAAGAGTGTCTATCCCACCTGATCCCCCGTCCAGGAAATGCACTCTCAGCAGACTCCTCTACCCAGCAGGGCGCTGCAGCCTGGGACCCTCCTTCTAGCAGGCGGTCCTCTTGGGCAGGGTCTCTCAAGAGGCCTCCACACTGGCCATCTTCTGCAGTCTGCACTTGACCAAGAGATGCCTCACAACCTCACCCCCACAAGGTATCAGAATAGGCCATCCGCTGCACCCCCAATACATCCCCTGCTGCATGAGCCATCCTCCCTCTTAAGCATTCTTGAGGTGAGACTGAGGAACCAATGCCTAATTCCGTGCATCCCTCTCTCTGGGACACTGCCTTAGACTCGCACATGCACTCTGCCACAGTGCCCCTGCTCTGGAGGACCCGAGAGGAGCCTAAGGATTCTGTAGTTGAGCAAGCTCTCCAGTGTATCGTGAAAGACCAGTCTCTTCTTGATGCCGTTCCCACACTGTATGGTTATGTTCTCTTGCTGTCTCTTCCCACCCTCCCCTCTTGCATTCAGCTTGAACAGAATTGGAAAGAAAGAACATCCTGACTCCACATCTTACAGGAAAAAAGAGAGAAAACGCTCAGCTCACACTCACACCTTCAGATTCCCTGGATTCCCTGGCTGATTCCCCCTCCACACAACCAATTTTCCTTGGGGAGGGTATTCAGGATGATGTTCATGGAACCTTCCTTTCCCTACTCCATTTGTGACAGGCTCCCCTCTGTAGAATGTGGGAGTTTTTATTGTCTGTTGTTTTCAGCCCTAGGGCTTCAGCTGAAATTCTGAAACACAAGACTTCCACTCAAAGTGTGTTTTCTCTAGGATTACATCAGTTGTTAATCACACACAGACGATGTCTTAACCCACACCCCAGTTCAGTCCTTGTGAGTCATTTTCTTTTCCTAATAATCAGCTCAAGTTTCTCCCTCCCTATGGTGGCTGTTTCTATTTTTTTGAGATAGAGTTTCGTTCTCATTGCCCAGGCTGGAGTGTAATGGCACGATCTCAGCTCACCACAACCTCCACCTCCTGGGTTCAAGTGATTCTTCTGCCGCAGGTGGCTGGGGATTTTTTGTTTGTTTGTTTGCTTGCATTTGTCTACCCATTACCTTTCCTTCTCGAGGCAGTATCCGGATTTTCCTTGGGGGAACTGTGCCTCCCTCCGCCTCAATCCATGGCTTCAGTTGGGGGTTCCAGCCTCCAGGCTTGTCCATGTGATTCAAAGGTGCTCAACAGACTCCCTAAATACATAACGGGCCCAGGAGCAGCCATCATGTGGACCCACTTGGTCCAGTCCGAGTGGCTCTCTGGGCTTGCACGACAGCTCCTGGGGACAGGCCCTATTATGTCACTGTCAGCACTGGGGCTGGTGGATGTACTGGCAGCATGTCACCCTCCACCTAGGGCCAGAAGAAAGCCCACAAGGACACAAACAGAGAGAAAAGGGGTGAGCCCAGAGGAGCTTTTCAGTCCCTGCATCAACCTGTATCTGATCTACCCTCGGGCTTTTCAGAAACATGAACCAACAAATTCAAGCCCCTACCGTTTTTTCTCATGAAGCCAATTTTAGGCCACCTCTGTATGAATGGAAC
>NW_012106474.1:7973371-8002781 GCF_000951045.1 Mandrillus leucophaeus
TTTTTTTTTTTTTTTTTTTTTTTTGGTCATAAAGCCAATTTTAGGCTTTAAAAGTAATTGCAAAATCCACAATTACTTTTGCACCAACCTAAGACAAAGGAGAAACTTGGAGGCATATTCACAGAGAGAAGATGAGGAGAAAAGACACAGGGAGGAGAGGGCCATCTGCAAGCCAGGGAGGGCAGCCTGCAACAGGGCCTCACCTCCCCCAGCAGGAAGCGGCCACACTGACACCTTGATCCCGGGCATCCAGTCTTCGGAGCTGTGAGGCAATGCATTTCCTGGACCGAGTGCTCTGTTATGGCAGCTGCGGAGACCTAATGCACGTGCCTTCTTCTCTGGAAATCTGCTGCTTGGAGGACCTGGATTGACACAGATGGTGCCAAGAGTGACCTAACAAGGCAGGTGGGAAGCTGAGGTCTGGAAACCAGCTCAGTCCATGCCTGACAAGGAAGACCACATGCTGAGGGGAAGGTGGAGGGCATGCGTAGTGCCTGGCACCTGGTGGCACCCCCACTGAGTGTCTGACTGACAGGGACCTGAGGAACTGTCTTGGGTAAGGGAAGATCTTTGCCTTTGTGATGACACCAGCGTTTGAAAGACGGGCAGGGGCCAGCGGAGTTGGCTGGCTTTTATTCAGCTGTAACGATGACCTACAGATCATCAGGGGCAATTAGAGACTGGGTGTGAGAGCCAGAAGGCATCTTGGGTAGATTGCTAAGAGCTTCTGCAGTGGAACAGAAGACACACCTTAGGGCTTGACGGCTAGAGGTGCAGAGCTCCGGGGCTCCATGGCTAGAGGTGCAGAGCTCCGGGGCTTGATGGCTAGAGGTGCAGAGCTCCGGGGCTTGATGGCTAGAGGTGCAGAGCTCCGGGGCTTGATGGCTAGAGGTGCAGAGCTCCGGAGATGTTTAGGAGATGTTTACGTACTCAGTCAAGTCAGGGTTATGCTAAGGTGGTTGGATGTCTTGGTTGGGAAAAGCCAGAGAATCTTAAAACATAGGATTGGGACGTCTGGGTGGATGGCCCTGAGCAGCTGAGCTCTGCAGAACCCCCGCAGTCTCAAAGCTCGCAGTCTTTGCTGCCCCCCCTAGTAAGAGCTGGCATGCTGCCCGTGGGAACTCACTGCAGAGGTCTCTCCCTGCAAAGCAAAGAGTGCTGGTCCCGGAGGAGCCGCCCCACCTGCTCTGACTACTGAGTTGATAACAGCAAAACTTGTCTTGAAATGATGCAGCCCGGATGAGCCACACGGGACCCTCAGGCAGGAGCTGGCTGATGAGGATCTGTGGGCACGGGTTTGCCTTTCTTTTGAGCACAGCATCACCCAGCGCCAAGAGACACTGACTTACACCTGACCGGAGGGCTCTCCTCACAGCTACCGAGGTATAAGGCTGCCCCATGACCATGGAATCCATTGGCTACGTTACATCCCACATTACCCAATGACAGCCGCCCCCCAGAGCTCTGGAACAGCCTGCTTCAGGCACTGTCACAGAGCAGCTTGGAGACAACAGCCTGCAAGGACACAGTGTGTGCATTCAATCAGAGCCCTCCTTACACTGGTGTGTCCGGGGTAGGCGGAATACCCGGGTTGGGGAGTAAGCAAGGGGTGGAAGCGGGCATGGACCCACTCACATCACTCATCGTGGCCAACTGAAGGAGATCCTCCCTCCTGCCCCCGCAGCTCTGGGATCCGCAGGATGGGAAGGCCAAGCCCCTCTGCCACAGCGGTGGCTCCTGTCTTGATGCTGTGGACTGCTTGTGTCTGGGGACCAGCTGTGAGAATTGGAGCCACCGTCTTGGTGAGGGCATGGCCCTGCCAGCAGGAGAAGAGCTGCTGTTGCACAATGGAACGGGGAAGAATACACACGGAAGTCAGGCAGCCCCTCTGCTGTCTCGAACAACTGCGGCTAGAAATATGCAGCAGCCCTGGCCTGAGAAGAGATGATAGCTGAGGGCCCACACGGCCCACACCACCAGTTGTGCCCCTGTGATGGGTTGAAGTATGTCCCCCAACAAGATGTATTCGTGTCCTAACCCCTGACACCTGAGGATGTGATCTGACTCGGAACAGAGTCTTTACAGATAGAATGAAGTTGAGATGAGGCCTCAAGGATGAGCCCTGATCTAAGATGACTGGTGTCCTCATAAGAGGAGGAGAGACAAAGCCACAGACAGAAGACAGAAGAGGCTGGAGTGATGCTGCCACCAAAGGAGGATCCTCCCACAGAGGCATCCGAGGGAGCCCGGCCCTGCTCACACCTTGGTTGCAGGCTTCTGGCCTCCAGGACTGTGAGGGAGTCACTGCTGCTTTAGGCCACCCAGCTTATGGGGCTTTGTTGTTGTTGTTGTTGTTGTTGTTGTTGTTGTTGTTTGATAATACATCATGACTTTTGCAAAGCCAATCCATGTGACTTTTTTAACATGCTAGAAAAAAAAGTCATATGGTCATAACAATACATGCAGAAAAAGCATATGACAAAATTCAATATCCATTTCTGGTAAAATCTCTCAGCAAAGTAGGCCTGAAAGGGGATGTTCTCATCCTAATAAAATGCATCAGGCCGGGCTTGTGGGGCTTTGTTACGGCCGTCACAGCAAACTGGTGCAGCCACTAAGACCTGCGGAAGTGGCAGCTCCATGGGGGATGGTGGGCTCAGGTGGTCCCCAAGGTCAATGTGTGGTGGGCGGTGGTTGTCCCATTATCCTCTCTCTTCTGCGTTTCCTTTCTGAGAGAGGCTCTCGAGCACTGGGAGTGGTGTCCTCACACACACATGCAGGAGGGGTTCTGTGTGACCATGGAGGGCACCTGTCATGGGGACCCAGCTGACAGATGGCTCCCACTGCAGCCATCTTGCCAAGACCACGCATCCCCTGGGCTGCCCCCAGGCACTGAACGAGCACAGCTGGGCACTCAGACCAGGTCACTTCTGCCAAGCACAGGCATCCTCTACTGCTGGACCTTGGCTCGGGGGTGTGCCCATGGCCGGCTAAGACTTTCTTCAGTGGTGCTGCCACCTGAGCTCTTCCACCCAGTACCCTGTCTCTCTCCTCTGACAGATGCCAGCTTTGCCTGGCTGCTTCCCCTTCATCCTTCACAGACTCCCCAACCCCAGAACTCTGCCGCTGATGCAATGCTACCTGAAGACCAGAACTGATACGGGGAACGTCGCTGTCCTCACATACGTCACAGAAGCACCCTGCTGTCGGCCTCCCATCAAATACCTCTTAAGCATCATAGACACAGCTCTTCTCTTCTGTCTTCATTTACTCACTCAAGAATACACAAAAATAGCAAACACTCCAGGGCTCAGGACATTAAGAAATGAGCACAACCAGATTAATGAGCTTCTCCCTCCTTCTGAGTTGTCTTGATTAGTTCAGACTATTAGCCAGACGCCACGATGTAATCAGACAACTTCCAACTGGGGCTGAACCAAGAGAGTCCTCAGCAACTGTGGGCACAGCCTTCTAGGGTCTGATTATCTCAGCATAGTGTGTATTAGTTCGGGAAAGTTAAAGCAAACAAAAAGTGAGTGCTAGCACTCAGTTTGCATTTTAAAAATGATCAAAACTTGTGGAGTGGCAGCCAGCAGCCTTCCCCTAAGACAGGTGAACTTAATTGACACAGAAATGTCCACAGTCAACTGTCTAGTATTATTCTCAGGTGAGATGTTACTCTACTTGATAGAAATTGTAGTAAAACGAGATTTCCTTTCCCCTCTCTGATCTTCTAAATCTCACAGAGGAAGACTCCTGTGTGTTTAAGAAGAACATGCTATTTTCTCACTTCCAGCTTGGAAATGACAATGGTAAAAACACCACTTACAAACCCACGAAAACTCTCTGGGGACTCAAGGGAAGGCCAGGAAACCACAATCATAAATGATAATGCAGAGAAGGACGAAGGGCTTATTATTGTCATCGTGATCGCTGTTATGAGAAACAAATGTTAATGTGCAAAGACACAGATCTAGAAGATTCCAGGAAGTGAGCGGGGCATGAGCCTGGCCTCCCCAGCTTATTACCTTGTCAGGAAAGCATGACACAAGCAGATTCAAGATGCTACAAATGTACAAGACAGCAGCTTAAAATCAGAATCCCAAAGAGGACGGCGTCTCCCACCTGGACCTGAAGATATGCCAAACAGAGGATTTGAGTTGAGCCTTCGCAAAACAGTAGAAATTTGATAGAGAAATAAGAAAGGACGCCGTTCCTGAATCCAGGCAGAGACTGAGCTAAGGCCAGCAGAAGAAAAGAAAGCATGCTTTAGGACACAAAGCCCATCAGTTTCAGAGGAGTGAGGTTCCTGTGTGAGAACACTGGAGTGTCAAACCAGAAAAAGAAGTGGAAGGGAATCAGGAGTCCCCTCAAGCTTTGGACTTCATTTTGTAGGAAATAATGGGATCAAAGTAGAATGTGACATTTCAGGATGGTCACATTTTAAAATGTACATTTATTTATTTGCTTGTTTACTTATTTTTGTATGTGTCTGTTTTATTTTTGTGGAGGTGTGCTCAGATACTAGGCAGGCTTGCCTGATCAGCTCCCAAGGAAGCTCCATCAGGTGCAGCTGCCCTGTCCACCTAAACCCACGAAAACCTTGAGACCAGGAAGAAACCAGGATCATTTTTTCCCCATATGTTTAGAAAAGGACACTGTAAACATGTTCAGTGTTGCACTAGATGTTCTTGTTTTATGAGACCTACACTTTCATTCCTTCCCAAACCATAATTTTTATTTATTTACAATCTCAATTCACATTCATTGTATTGGTTTTGTTATGTGGATATGTGTGTACATATGTGTTACATCTATGAGCATTTTCATATGTGCATATTCAAAATCAAATGCATTAACTGTCTCCTTCTGAGCCTCTTCTTCTTTGGTACACACAAAGCCTGACAACACTTTCACTAGCTATGGTGTCATAAGTTATGGTGTCATAACTGCTGAAAGCCTGGGAAAGTATAACTAGCATAACTAGTTAAACTTAAGTGAATTAAGTTTAGTGAAACTAGTTATACTTTCCCACCTTTTGCATTCTCCACCTTGCTTTGATGCTGCCCTTCAGGCAGGAATGCTGTACTTGTGTCCTCCCATCACCGACTCCCTCTTTGCATATCTAAATGTGCCTCATCTTTTAAGGATTAACTCAAAAGGCAACTTCCCCATGAAACTCAACTCTAAACTGAAAGTAATTGTGTCCTCCCCCAAACTCCCGAATCACTAAACACCACCCCTCTGATCATGCTTAAAGTTGTGCCTTGTGTTATAAATGGTCACATCTACACCATTTCATAGCTATATACTAAAAGCTCCCAGTGCCACCATGCACCCTGACATACACGCTATTCTGCCAGGAAAGTCCCATGAGAGCTTGGGCCTTGACAATTACCTTTACTGCTGTATCTCATTGTCCATGATAGTCCTTGGCACATTAGGGGCTCAGACATGTTTTTGATTGTGTGAATAAACAATTTAATGAAAGAATAAAAGAGGATTGATATACATTTAATTCAGCTTTACAGTCCTCCCAGGAAACAATAGAGTGATTTTTTTTTACTTGAGATTCAATAAATCAATAATTTTTGAATGCATAAATTCTTTAATAGAAATATACTTATGCAAAATTAAAGCCAAAAGTTTAATTTCGAATTTTCCAATCAATTTATTGCTTTTCTGTTGTGACCTTTGGATGGTAGTTTTGGTTAATAATAAAAAAAAGTCCTGAATACCTCAGAATGGAAAATATTCTCTCTAATCCAATGGCAACAGACTATTCCGTGAATTTGTTAGACACAAGTAGAAGTCCATTGATAAACCACCTGCATAAGTCTGATGCCTAATAGTTGTGAGAAATATTGTTAAAAAAGGAAGACCTGATTTAGCAAAATCTTCTGTTTTGAAAACTAGAAAACCTCCTTTTTCTAACATATAAGCTTATTCTAACATAAAAGGTAGACTGTATCGGGGGAACCCACCCCCAATATTTCAACATAGGTTCTTTCTATTTTCCCTAAGTGTCGGCCAGTCTGAGAAATAAAGAGAAAGAGTACAAAGAGAGGAATTTTACAGCTGGGCAGCCAGGGGCGACATCACATATCAGTAGGACTGTGATGCCCACCTGAGCCATAAAACCAACAGGTTTTTATTAAGAACTTCAAAAGGGGAGGAGGGTATGAACAGGGAGTAGGTCATAAAGATCACATGCTTCAAAGGGCAAAAAGGAGAACAAAGATCACATGCTTCTGAGGCCAATAAAGACCACAAGGCAAAGGGCAAAGCAAGATCACAAGGCAAAGGGCAAAATAAAAAACTCCTGATAAGGGTCTATGTTCAACTGTGCACGTATTGTCTTGATAAACATCTTAAACAACAGAAAACAGGGTTCAAGAGCAGAGAACTGGTCTGGCCTCAAATGTATCAGGGAGTGTTTTTTTCCCCACCCCAATAAGCCTGAGGGTACTGCAGGAGATCAGGGCATATTTCAGTCCTTATCTCAACCGCATAAGACAGACACTCCCAGAGAGGCCATTTATGGACCTCCCCCCAGGAATGCAATTCTTTTCCTAGCATCTTAATATTAATATTCCTTGCTAGGAAAATAATTTAGCGATATCTCTCCTACTTGCACGTCCATTTATAGGCTCTCTGCAAGAAGAAAACTGTGGCTCTTTTTGCACAATCCATAGGCAGTCAGACCTTATGGTTGTCTTCCCTTGTTCCCTAAAAATTGCTGCTATTCTGTTCATTTGCAAGGTGCACTGACTTCGTATTATTCAAACACACATGTTTTACAATCAATTTGTACAGTTAACACAATCATCACAGTGGTCCTGAGGTGATGTACATCCTCAGCTTACAAAGGTAACAGGATTAAGAGGTTAAAATAAAGACAGGCATAAGAAAGTATGAAAATATTATTAGGGAAGTGATAAATGTCCAGGAAATCTTCACAATTTATGTTCTTGTGACGCGGCTCCAGCTGGTCCTTCCGTTTGGGGTGCCTGACTTCCCACAACAAGATTGGTACTTCTTACCTAATGTTTCCCAATCTGGCCTGATTATAAAAATTACCGGGAAAAAAAAAAAAAAGTGTGTGAAAAGTACAGATTCAGCAAATCAAATTCAGGAAGAAAACCTAGGCAGTACCATTCAGGACATAGGCATGGGCAAAGACTTCATGTCTAAAACACCAAAAGCAACAGCAGCAAAAGCCAAAATTGACAAATGGGATCTAATTAAACTAAAGAGCTTCTGCACAGCAAAAGAAACTACCATCAGAGTGAACAGGCAACCTACAGAATGGGAGAAAATTTTTGCAATCTAGTCATCTGACAAAGGGCTAATATCCAGAACCTACAAAGAACTCAAACAAATTTACAAGAAAAAAACAAACAACCCCATCAAAAAGTGGGCAAAGGATATGAACAGACATTTCTCAAAAGAAGACATTCATACAGCCAACAGACACATGAAAAAATGCTCATCATCACTGGCCATCAGAGAAATTCAAATCAAAACCACAATGAGATACCATCTCACACCAGTTAGAATGGCGATCATTAAAAAGTCAGGAAACAACAGGTGCTGGAGAGGATGTGGAGAAATAGGAACACTTTTACACTGTTGGTGGGATTGTAAACTAGTTCAACCATTATGGAAAACAGTATGGCGATTCCTCAAGGATCTAGAACTAGATGTACCATATGACCCAGCCATCCCATTACTGGGTATACACCCAAAGGATTATAAATTATGCTGCTATAAAGACACATGCACACGTATGTTTATTGCAACACTACTCACAATAGCAAAGACTTGGAATCAACCCAAATGTCCATCAGTGACAGATTGGATTAAGAAAATGTGGCACATATACACCATGGAATACTATGCAGCCATAAAAAAGGATGAGTTTGTGTCCTTTGTAGGGACATGGATGCAGCTGGAAACCATCATTCTTAGCAAACTATCACAAGAACAGAAAACCAAACACCCCATGTTCTCACTCATAGGTGGGAACTGAACAATGAGATCACTTGGACTCAGGAAGGGGAACATCACACACCGGGGCCTATCATGGGGAGGGGGGAGGGGGGAGCGATTGCATTGGGAGTTATACCTGATGTAAATGACGAGTTGATGGGTGTAGCACACCAACATGGCACAAGTATACATATGTAACAAACCTGCACGTTATGCACATGTACCCTACAACTTAAAGTATAATAATAATAAATAAATTAAAAAAAAAAAAAAGAATTATATACCATGACCAAGTGTAATTCCAGGTATACAAGGCTGGTTCAACATTCAAAAATCAAGAAATATATGTAATCATATCAAAAGGATAAAGAAGAAAACTCTGACAATTATATGGACACAGAAAAAAGCATCTGACAAAATCTAACACCCATTCACATGAAAAAAAAATCAGAAAACTAATAGAGGGAAACTTTCTTAATTGGATAAAGAGCATTTACAAAAAAATCTATAGCTGAGATCATACTTAATAGCAAATGACTGAACAATTCCCCCCTTTGATCAAGAGAAGGGCAAGACCTTTGCTCTCACCACACTTATTCAACATAGGATTGGAAGTTCTAGCCAATATAATAATTAAAGGACAAGAAATAAAAAACATACACATTTAAAGGGAAAAAAAACTAAGTTGTCCTTATTTGCAGATAAAAATTGTTTATATAGAAAACTCAAATGAATCTACCAATTGTTAGAAATTAGAGAGAAATTATCAGTGAGTTCAGCAGGGTTGCAAAACCCACAAAAATCAGTTGCATCTCTATATACTAACAACAAATATGTAGGAACCATATTAAAAATACAATGCTATTTTCTCCAAACAAAATTAAATTCTTAGGTGTAAACTTTAAAAAATATACAGGATCTGTATGCTGAAATTATGCTAATAAAAGAAATCAAAGAAGGCATAAATAAATAAAAGCACAAATTATGGTGTGGATTGAAAGACAAAATAGTAAACATGTCAGTTCTCTCCAAATTGACCTATAGTTTTAATGCCATTTTTGTCAATTTCCCTTAAAAGATTTTTTGCAGACACTAGACAAGCTAATCCTAAAATTTATATGGAAATGCAAAGGCAAACTTTGCAAACAAAAATGAAGTAGGAGGAATCATTCTGCCAGATTTCAGGGCTTGCTGTATAGTTGCAGTAATCAAGACAGTGTGGGGGATGGCAGGGGCCAGACACATGGATCCATTAAACAGAATAGAGACCCCAGAAATAGATACACACAAATACGTCCAACTGATTTTGACAAACAACTGATTTTGACAAAAGAAGAGAAAGTAATCAAATTTCTATGATTTGCACATCCCCACGAAGACTCATGTTGAAATTCAATTGCCATTTTAACAGTATTAAGAGGCATGGCCTTTAAAAGGTGATTAGGTCATGAGAGCTTTGCCCTCAAGAAGGAATTACTACATTTACCTCAGGAATGAGTTCGTTATCACGGGGGGTTCCTAATAAAAAGGATGAACTCGGCCCACCTTCTTCTCTGTCTCTGTACTCTCCTGTCCTTCTGCTTAAGATAATGCAGCAAGAAGGCCCTTGCCAGGTGCTGGCAACATGCTCTTGGACTTCCCAGGCCCCTAAAAGTTTATTTGCTATCCAAATAAACTTCTTTTCTTTATAAATTCCCCAGTCTGTGGTATTCTGTTAGAGCAGCAGAAAACATAGTAAGTCAATAGAAGAAGGATAAAAACCAGTAGAAGAAGGATAGTCTTTTCAGTAATGGATACTATAACAATTAAATATTATAGGCAAAAAAAAAAAAATTTAAACCTAAACTTCATACCTTATACAAAATGTAACTTAAAATCAATGATGAGCTTTAAATACAAAATAAAAAACTATAAAACTTTGAAAAAATATGAGAAAATCTCTAGAACCTAGGACTAAAAAAAAGAGTTACTCGCCTAACACCAAAAGCATGCATTCTAAAAGAAAATTTTAATAAACTGAACCTGACTACCAAAACTCTTGCTTTGTGAAAGACTTCATTAAGAGGATTACAAGACATGCTACAGACTGGTAAAAATATTTATAAACTGCATATCTGACAAAGAACTACTATCTAGAACATGAAGACCTCTCAAGCCTTAACAGTAAAAAGAAATAAACAATGCAATTAGACCATTGGAAAACGACATTTCACTAAACAGATATTTTACAGAAGAGAAAATACAGACGGCAAATATGCACTTGAAAAGATGGTCAATATTACTAGCCATTCAGGAAATGCAAATTAAAACCAAAATGAGGTATCACTAGACACCTATCAGAATGGCTAAAAATTAAGAAATAGAAAAAATACCAAATGTTGGCAAGGAGGCAGAGAAACTAGATAACTCATATATACATTGCTGCTGGGAATGTAAAATGCCACAGCCATTCCAGAAATCAGATTGACAGTTTCTTAAAAGGGTAAACATGCAACTAACATATGACCTAGCAACAGCGTTGTGCAATTATCTTGGATAAACGGCAACTTATGTTCATCCATAGCCCTAACTTGGAAACACTGGAGATATCCTTCTCAAGGTGAATAATTAAACAGACTATGGTACATCTACACCATGGAATATCGCTTAGTAATAAAAAGGAATTAATAGGGTTTGGCTGTGTCCCCACCGAAAGCTCATCTTGAATTGTAGTTCCCATAATCCCCACATGTGGTGGGATGGATCTGGTGAGGTAATTGAATCATAGGGACAGTTTTTCCCTGATAGTAAGTTCTCACAGGATCTGATGGTTTCATAAGAGGCTTCCCTCTTCCCTTGGCTCTCATTTTTCTCTCTCCTCCTGCCATGTGAAGAAGGACATGTTTGCTACCCTTTATACCATGACTGTAAGCTTTCTGAGGCCTCCCAAGCCATGTGGAACTGTGAATCGATTAAATTGCTCTCCTTTATAAATTGCCCAGTCTTGGGTATGTCTTCATAGCAAAGTAAGAACAAACTAATGCAGGAATGAGCTATTAATACATGCAATGACTTGGGTGAACCTCCAGAGAATTATGCTAAGTGAAATAAGCCAATCCCAAAAAGTTACATAGGGTATTATTACATCATAGCACATTCTTGAAATGATGAAATAACAGAGATAGGAAACGGGTTAGCAACCGGCAAGATTAGGGACAGAGGAGGGAGAGAAAGGTGAAAATGACTATAAAAAAGTCCCAGGAGAGAGCCTTGCGGTAATAGAACCGTTCTGTATCTTGGCTATGGTGTTGGATACACAGATCTCAAAATGTGATAAAATTGCATACAACTAAATGCACACACACACATATGGTGTGCATATGAAACTGGTGAAATCTGGAAAAGGGCAGTGGGTTGCACCAAGGTCAGTTTCCTGGTTGTGATACTGTACTGTAGTTATATAAGATGTTACCACTGGAGAAACAGGTAAAGGGAATAAAAGATCACTCTATATTTTCTTGCAACTGAATGTGAATTTACAATTATCTCCAAGATAAAAGTGTAATAAATACAAATTCACTGGCCCCTTCCCTGGAAGTCAAATTTAATAGGTTGGGGGGAGGGAGCCCAGTACTCTGTATAGTTAACAAGCACTCTGGGGGATTCTGATGGCAAGACAAGTCCCCAGAGCATTGCTGGAGGCTCTCCTAATTCTTCACTTTAGACTTTCTGGCAGGACTGTTAAACTTGACCAGGATGCTGAATCTATGGGTTATGACATAAGAATTCTTCACAAGGTCATTTTTACCTCATACACAAGCATATCAACTTCATTCAAATAAAAGGAAAGGGTTGGCACTATGTCGAATAGCCCAGACCCAGTAAAGGAGAAAAGCAGTCTTTTATTTAACTGAAAGGCTTTTTCACATTAGAACCTTAGAAACAACACTATTGCACAGACTTATCGCTGTGGTATATTATGATATATGGCAAAAGTTTCAGTATATTTTCTTGAGTTCTATTCCGGGCTGATAGTTACCAATCACCCCTCATCTACTGGTACCCTGGACTTTCGGAGGAAAGTCTGTCTTTGGAAACACTGCATGAGATTTATACTTCAGGAACTATGCTTTCACTCATCCACTAAAATCCATACTATGTAGAAACTGTTAGGATATTCAAGACATCTGCACACTATAGGTCATTAGATTCAGCACCCTTGCAGAATAGGTTAAGTCTTTTGGTGGAAGCACAAGCTAATGAGGCAAGGTCATGGACAGATTCCCCACAGGGCTGAAAGAGCTTTTCTCAGCAGCACAGCACAGCCTGGACTCCTGACCCAGCCCACATGGCTCAAGAGCAGCCTTGTAGCTTAACCATTTGTGTGCTGTCTCTCCTCTTCCCCGGGATGGGAGCCCCTTGAAGGCAGGGACTGCTGGGATTCCTCTCTCCATCCCAGTACTCAGGATCCCAGGTAGATGCTCAATGTTGCTTTTGAATGAGGACAGACGAATACACCAGTTGGAGTACGTGTGGAATAGCGATTCTGAGTATATGCTCAGAGAGCCACTCATAAGGGGAAAAGTGACTTACTCTTTATCCATGGAATAAGCAGAAGCATATTCGTCAGTGTGACCTCATTTACTGTCCCTACAGCAGAAGTACTCCTAAGACTCTCCCACAACAAGACATATTCAGGTTTCTGTCTCAAAAAAAATCATATTTTGGGTCAATAATATTCTGTTCATTATAGTAGCATGAAAACAGTCATACACATATGCTTAAATGTTGATTATTTCATTTTTCACATATGTTTTCAAGCAATCTTAAATAGGCCTTTAAGTAAAACATGGTCTCAAAGATTGATTTCAAATTGTATGATAGGAATTTGAAGAGGCAAATGACAATGGATATGGCATTTTACAACCTCATCTGCAACAGTTATGGGTCTAAATTCAACACCGAGTCCCTCTCCATTTGTACATTGTAATGGGTGTACCTACATCTGAAAAAGGCAGCAAGAAAAAGAAATTAAAGTCTATTAATTACTAATGCATAGGTTTTTAATGTAGAATATGGGTTTTCAGGATCCTACGTTAAAAAAGCACATTTCCTCAATACTTCAAATTCTCTAAACTTCTTACATTAAAATTTTATTCTGTGAAAAGATACCTTATTTTTAGTGCCTGAGTTCTCAAAATATTTTAAAAATTCATACAAATTTCTAAAGAAAGGTGCTAAAGAAAAACTGTTTTCTCTGTACAAGAATAAAATTGTAGGCATGTTTCTTTTCAACTTTTCACTCTTGCTTTTTATTTTTGTCTTTTGTATTTTTGCCAACAAAGGAGAAGTTCTTTCTGAAACTGCTTGCTTTTCTACTACAACTAGGTTAGCCCCACGGTGTCACTTTTTAAAATATCAACTGACTGGTGTTGAGTGCTGGTAAGTTGTGCAGTATTGCTTTGACACTACTTCTTCTGCAAAATTAAGCTAATTCTTTAAAATTAAATATCAAGTGGTTCATAATAGGGTACAATTATTAAAACAAGCAGTTTGTTGATTATTTCTTCCTGCTTCCAGGAAGAATCAAAGTATTCCAAATAGAAAGCTCTAATTCTCATGCCCCTTATGTAAAAAGCTCCTGCAGCCAGTAAAGGGTTACTGACCCAGAACAAATACATTAATAAGCTTTAGTAATTATATTTGGGTCATTTTATTTTAAACCATGAAATCAAAAGCTCTGTTCACATTAATGCATGAATTGCTGTAACTAGCCACTGGGACTTCCTTGGTACACAAGCCATCTGTGAATGTGCTCAGAATTTTTTCATTCTAGACACAAAAGTTTCATCTGTCTCCTTTTTAACCTACTAGTCATCTTGTTCCCTCTTCAGGGCCATACCCCAACAAAACCTCTCAACATTCCTTTTACAGATAATTGGGAGATTTCATTCGGATGAACAAAAAGGAAAGAAGCTTCTGATGCGTTGGCATCCACTGTCTTTCAATTAAACCATTCAGCGAGAGGCCAAGCCTTGCCCCATCCTGTGCAGTCAGGAATGGCGGAGGCATCATCGGGAACCATGAGCGCTGGGCCAGGGATGCCGGAGAATGACATCATTTTATTGTGTTCGCATGATCATTGAAGGCCTGTGTTACATACACCGGATGAAGTCACCAGAATACTAGGGAATAGAGAAAGCCAGGGGTAAGAATAAAGAAACCTTTGGCAAAGGCATGGGAGACAGGAAGATTGAAAAGAAGGGCAGAGGGGAGTCTGTATTTATGGTCAGTGGTCTGGCATTCTGGATTTGAAAATAACATCTGCTTCACTCGCTGCCTTCCCTTCACCTAACCATGGGCTCTGAGACCCAGGATCCTCGACTGAGCAGGAACCCGTAGGCGCCATCGCTGGGATATTTGCCAGTTACAGCTCATTTTTCTCCATGTCAGGATACAAAAAAGAGAGAATGGAAGAAGGGAGCATGATACACATATATTTTAAAACTCTTATTTTGTCAAAAAATGTTTACAGTTTTAGCAGCAGCACTTTTTAAAAAAAGAAATGTTATTTTTCTCACAATCCTTATTATACTCCTGGAAATATGTTCTATACTCCTCAAAAGGCAAATATTTACTTAACTCAAGTTTTATAAACTGGAAATAGATTGCCTAATAATGAAGAAAATAAGAAAATGCAAGCATATGAATATGAAATACATATGGAATATTCATATCTATACGGAAGAAGACCAAAAGTGGATTAATAATGAAGAAAATAAGGATGTATACACATACATATATATATGGAAACAAAAAGTAGATTAATTTTGCAAAGAGTATACTTTTACCCTTAACATTCCAGGAAAATCTTTTTTTTTTCTTTTTTGAGATGGAGTCTGGCTCTGTCGCCCCAGGCTGGAGTGCAGTGGCCGGATCTCAGCTCACTGCAAGCTGCACCTCCCGGGTTCACGCCATTCTCCTGCCTCAGCCTCCCGAGTAGCTGGGACTACAGGCGCCGCCACCATGCCCGGCTAATTTTTTGTATTTTTAGTAGAGACGGGGTTTCACCGTGTTAGACAGGATGGTCTCGATCTCCTGACCTCATGATCCACCCACCTCGGCCTCCCAAAGTGCTGGGATTACAGGCGTGAGCCACCGCGCCCAGTCAGGAAAATCTTTTTCCATACCCACAGTGGGGTTCCCCACTTGAGTCACTTTCACGTTGATAGAGCACAGCATCTAATCCGCATCTGTATTCCAATTTTGCTATTGCCCAATAACGTCCTTTATAACTTCCGTCCCCTCCAGGACAGGA
Source organism: Mandrillus leucophaeus (assembly GCF_000951045.1). Lineage (NCBI taxonomy): Eukaryota > Metazoa > Chordata > Mammalia > Primates > Cercopithecidae > Mandrillus > Mandrillus leucophaeus. The sequence goes on from NW_012106474.1 coordinate 7,988,661, forward strand.
TCCAGCCTAGAGTCAGATATTGCAGTTAGCTGTCATGCATCTTCAGTCTCTTTTTATCTAGAACATTTCCTCAGCCTTTCCCTTCTACAACATTGACACTGTTGAAGAACATCGTGCCCCTCCCCTTTTGTTCACAGGCGGGTCCTCACGTTGGGCTTGTCTGTTGCTTCATCATCATGATTGGATTCAGGAAGTGCATTCTCCGCTGAAACACTGCAGAGGCGAGGGTGCGTCCAGGGAGTCACATCTGGAAGCACTCAGTGCTCCTGTCTTCCTCATCTGTGGTGTTAATTTTGATCGCTCAACCAAGGTGTTGTCCAATTTCTCCACCTCATTATTTTTTGAATTGAACAAGCAGATTGCAAGGAGTTATTTTGATGCTCCTCTTCAAAATTTCCTCTTAAATTTGCCATCCATTGATGATTCTTGTCTGACCCCATGTTTATTCTGACACATGCAAAACTCCAGCACTGTCTCCACATTTCCCACATGGCACGCTGCTGTAAGGAAGACCTAGCCCTCCTCCCTTATTTGTTTATTTGTTTACCCACTTATTTATCTATTACTGGATTGCTCTTGTGATCTCGGTGCTCAAATTCGCATAAGATGCTGAAATAAATTTATAGTATCTTTGTGCTTTTGATTTCTAAAAATAATTAAATTACATGTGTGCGCATATATACATATCCACATAAAGTGTGTGTGCATCAACCTAAGGGCCACAAAGCAACACAAAAAGAAATTCATATCATGTGACCAACATGCCTTTAAAAATTATGAATAAATCACTGGGTCTTATAAATGGCATTCTACCAATTTTGAAAATGGATGTTGGCATAAGCAAAACACATTGAGATTATTACCACCCTAGACAATCTCTAGTCTGCACAAAATACAAAGAACTGTGGTACAATGAAATGGCAACTAGTCCATCTTCCACTGTGGCCCATGGAGGATGCTTCTGGGAAAGACATTAAAATCTCCATAATTATTATTTAACATGTATTCGGCACCATAAATGTATGCAGAGAAGTGTGATAAATAAAGCTCTGCCCAGTCAGTAACAGTGCCCTGGGGAGCTGAGAGCCTTGAAAGATGGCATTCATACACCTAATTGGGCAGTCCTGCGCCCTAGGGAGAAATTTCTTCTTGAAAGGATACCTTGCTTTCATGATACACTTAGGAGGCTATAGATGAATTATATAAATTACTCCTTTTATAAATTACTCTTTAACATGAGTATTGATACAGCATAAATTAAAAATAAATTTACCAACACAGTCTAGTGAGAAAGGTAATCTGTGTTATAAAGTAACCCTCAGAGGTTTAAAACTGCCCAACCAAACCCCTTGCCCTGCTCCTGTGCCCCTGAGGGCAGGCTGAGTTAACAAACACTGTTGATTTATGCATCCAGCTGCAGAGAGGCCAAACCTCTGCTTTCCTCTGCGCTCAATGTTAACCAACAGGGATGGAGTGGTGAGCTGAAAATCAGGAACTGGAAGCACACCAGTGACTGAGTTAACTTAGGTGAATGTGCGAACCTTCCCGAGCCTGTCTCTGAAGCACTACCAATAGCCCTAGGCCCCTCCCTGTATCAAAACTTGCTTTATGTGAATAGCTCAAGTCTGCCTTTTCTATATAATTTGAAAAGCATGCATACTTAATCAAACTTTGGGAATTTCATTCAGAACATCATCCCAAAACTTCAGCAACATTTAGCTTTTACCCTATATACTTTAATATAAGGAACAGAATCGCTTAAGTAATACTAAGAACCACTTAATAATAATTTCTTTCCATACTACCTATTTTCAGTAAAACAAACAAAATAAAAAACAGAAAAGCTGTCATATAAACTTCCTATTTCTCTCACTTTTTAACATACTTAAGATAAAGCGAGAGATTCCGGAGATGCCTCATAACACTTGATTTGGGGTATCCTCCAAGTCCTGCAGCCTTAGAGGGTCACCTTTACCTTTAATATTTGCACGATGCCTCCGCTGGGAAATTTTTCACTTCTCACAACCCTCTCCTTGGCCTACCCTCTCTCCCTCAAACCTGACATCCTCCTTATTCCAAACTTTTAACGACTTGGAATTTTGTTTGGGGAAAGAAGAAGCGCTGAACGTCTCTGCCTTGACTTAAAGCAAGAATTTGGAGTTTGTAGGTGTTTACCCTTTTAACAGTGAAGCAGCAGCAAGCACCACAAATCTATAGTATTTCCTTCAATATAAACCATTTTTTAGGGAAGTCAGCCTCCTTCAATTTGTTTTTTTTAAAGGAAAGGGAAGTGATAAAAAGACGTATTATCCCAGTCTGTGGTAAATATACAGGGACGTGGGCTTTCACCTTTCTGGACTTCTCAGTTCTCTCTTATTCTAACTTTAACCTTGGATATGGGACATGCTATTGAATCTCCTAAGAAAGTGCGTCAGGAGAAAACTGAAAGAGGGTCATGGAGGTACCCCTGGCCCTAACCAAGCTAAAAGAACAGTTTCCTTTTGTCTTCTAAATCTTTCTCACTTTCAAAAAGAAGGATTAAAAACTCTCTCTTCACTTGGTTTTCCACCAAGAAAACTTTTTCTCCTATAAAACAAATAAACTTCCTAGTACTTTTTCCATTATACCTATTGGTTTTATATTTTTGATCATATGTATCGTGTGCATACATATCATATATGTCATGTAAAACATGATGTTTTGAAATATATACATTGTGGAGTGACTAAATCTACTTAATTAACAGCCATTACCTCACATAATTATGACTTTTGTGATAAGAACATTTTACATCTACTCTCTTAGCATTATTCAAGAACACAATATATTACTATTAACTATAGTCACCATGTCATACAGAGCTCCTGAACTGATTCCTTCTGTGTAACTAAGCTTTCGTACCCTTTGACCAACATCTCCGTGACATCCCCTACAAATCACCCCAGCCTCTGGTAACCAGCATTATATTCGCTGCTTCTATAAATTCAACTTTTTCAGATTTCACATATGAATGAGATCATATGGCATTTACCTTTCTATGCTTGGCTTATTTCACTTAACATAATATCCATCAGGTTCATTTACGTTGTCACAAATGACAGAATTTCCTTCTCTTTCAAGGCTGAATAGTATTTCCTTGTGCATATATAAGAAAATATGTTTTCCTATATTTAAGCAAAAATATATGTAAGAATATATGAATACATGTAAGAAAATGCAGCACATTTTCTTCATCCATTTCTCTATTGATGGAGACTTAGGTTGATTCCATATCTTGGCTATTGTGACTAGTGCTGCAACGAACATGGGAATGCAGACATCTCTTCCACATACTGATTTCATTTCCTTTGGCTCTACACCCAGTAGTATCATTGCTGGATCACAGGTGGTTCTGTTTTCCATAATGGCTGTGCTAATTTGCATTCCCACCAACAATGTACAATGTACAAGGGTTCCCTTCTCTCCATATTCTCACCAACACTTGTTATCTTTTGTCTTCTTGATAATAGCCATCCTAACAGGTGTAAAGTGATATCTCATTGAGTTTTTTAAATTTGTGATTCCCTGATGGTTAGTGATGTTGAGCACTTTTTCATATACCTGTTAGCCTTTTGCATGTCCTTTTTTGAGAAATGTCTGTTGAGGTCCTTTGCTCATGTTTTTGTTGGGCTTTTTTTTCTGTCTTTTGAGTTGAGTTCCTTATATTTTGGATCTTAACGCTTTGTCAGACGTAGAGTTTAAAAATATTTTCTCCCATCCCATGGGCTGTCTCTTCGGTCTGTTAATTGTTTCCCTTGCTATGCAGAAGACTTTTTGGTTTGATGTAATTCCACTTGTCTATTTTAGCTTTTGTTGCCTGTGTTGTGGGGGTTATATCCAAAAGAGTATTGCCCAGACTAATGTCAGGGAGTGTCTCCCCCATGTTTTCTTCTGGTAGCATCATAGGTTTACGTCTTACATTTAAGGCTTTCATACATTTTGGGTTGCTTATTGTATGTGGTATGTGATAAGGGTCTCATTTCATTCTTCTGTTACGGATATCCATTTTTCTCAACACCGTTTATTGAAGAGACTGTCCTTTTCTCATTGCATGTTCTTGGCTCCTTTGTTGCAAACCAGTTGGTTATAAATGTGTGTTCATTTCTTAGTTCTCTATTTTGTTTCATTGCTCTGTTTTTTGTTTGTCTGTTTGTTTGTTTTACCAATATCATGCTTTTCTATACTATAGCTTTGTAGTATATTTTTCGAGACGGTGGTGTGGTACCTACAGCCTTGTTCTTATTGTTCAGGATGGCTTTGACTATTCAGGGTCTTTTGTAGTTTCATACAAATTTTAGGAGTGTTTTTTCTATTTTTGTGAAGCCTATTTGCTTAGAATATCCCTTCTCATCAAGCAGCATCATTAAGTGCTTAGTGGATACTATTAGAAAAATCTTTCAATTACGAAAATTACAATGTATATGTGGATGTTTAAAAAGCATAATTTATGTACATTTATAGAACAAAATCCAAAAAGAAATAATGTAAATAACAGTTGTTTTTACCTTCTCCCACACATAAACACAACCCCTTAGGAAATACTAGCATAGAATAACTTTTCTTGGAATCTACAGTTTAAGGCTCTTCAATAATTTTAAAAGAAACAAAATATATATTAGAAATACAAAATATGATAACTGGGAACTTTATAGGCTATAGTTTTTAGTCCTTAAGTAATAAAATATTATAGTGAGTATAAGAATAAAAATAAATATCTCAATGAACATTTTCAAGCCAATATTCAAAATATATCACTTATGACTATTTTATATCTAAATGGCCATGATATTCCAACATTTTTTATTAAAATGTTCAGTTGGACCTGCATTTCTAGCAGACAAGATACTGTGGGTGACCCTGCTTCTTTATTGAGACAACTAAAATGCTGGAAGAGAGACAGATGAGAGATAGACGGTAATACTGCACCATATTTTTGAGTTGGCACAGAAGAAGGAATCTCAGAGGTCCAAATGAAAATGAAAGTGGGAACCTGGGAAATAAGCGAGAACTGCCGGAACAAAAGCTGCCTTTTGTCTGGGGATTTCATCCAAACCTTGGAGGCCTCAAGCTTCTGCTTTGAAGTGAAACCAGAGATAAAACCTAGGCCTGCCCAATGTGAGGAATCTCACAGGATGCGTTCCCATATAAAGCTGGGATCCAGAATGAATAAAGCCACTGTTCAAAAGGGAATTGATGGCCTCAGGTTTGGCACTGTTTGTATGTGGGGAATATGTGTAGCCCAAACTCTGGTAGAGCACCAGGCAACTAGCAGAAGCAGATCAGAATCGTCCCCAGCTAAGAGTACCCAGGAATAAAAATATTCCTGCACAGAATCCCAAAGAAAATGAGTAGTTGACAATTAAACAAGCATAAAACACAGAAGGAAACAAACATAGCGTGCATGAAAGCCAGCCATAACAGCAGACAGCAGAAGGAAGTCCATAAGGGTTACAAAACAGCAATGATCAGGATACACATGTATTACATTTCATATGTTTAAGCAAAGAAAAGCCTAGAAATAGTAGAAAGCAGAACGAGTTTACTTAGAAACATGAACATTTGAAAAAGAATGACATCAAATGATCTCTTCTACAAATGATATGAAAATAAGCTAATGAATTAAACATCAGGTTGGAGAAAGTTAAGGAAAAAATTAGCGAATTGGCAAACAGAGCTGAAGAAGTCATCCAGGATGCAGCTCAGATGAAAAAGAGAGAAGTACGATGGAGAGATTGTGCCACTGAAAGAAAGTGGAACATTTTAACATTTGTCTAACTGGAGTTCCAGAAGGATAAAATAAATATAAAGGATAAGAATCAATGTTCAAAAGACAGTGATAATGGCTGGACATTTTCCAGGACTGCTGAAATGTACCAATTCTTACAGTCAAGGAGCCCAATGTCAATCAATATTTATGTCAATCAACATAAATAAAAGCCACAGTTGTGAAACTGCAGAATAGTAAAGAACCAAGGAGGAAAGACAGATCACCAGGAAGAAACAGCATGATGACTTCTCAACAGTAAAAAAGAATCCATAAGGCAATGTAATTAATATCTTCAAAGTGCTGGTGAAAAATAATAGTCAATCCAGACTTCCGTATCTTTCAAGAATGATGGCAAAATAAAGATATATTCAGACAAGTCAAAACTGAGTTTGTTCCAGAAGTCTCTCACTAAAGAAAATTCTCAAGGATTTTTGTGAGGCAAAAGGAAAGCGACTTCAGTTGGGATGTCTGAGAAGCAAAACAGAATGGTCAGAACCAGAATCTAAAACACTAGCAGTCATAGAGTTGTTTTGAACATTAAACGTGAAGAGGTGAAGTGTCATATATATGTGTGTCTGTGTGTGTGTGTGTGTGTGTGTTAGTATGAGGAAGAGAAAGGAACTCCTTAAACCTGACAAAACCCCCCTACAAAACCAAAAGCAGTGAATCAATAGCCAAATTCCTGTTATTCCTATTCAAACCTGAAACCTTCCCCATCTCAGTGGGCCAGTTGGCAACTTCAGCCTTCCTTTGTTCAGTAATTCTTAACTCCTCTCTGCCTCTTGCATCTGACATTCTAACTGTCAGGAAATCTCATTAACTGTGTATTCAGAAAATATCAAGATCTGGGCCCCTCCAGACAACCACGTTCAGAGCCATGACCACGTCTCACTTAGAAGGCTGGAGCTTCCTGGATGGCTTCTCTGTATCTGTGTTTGGTGTCCTTTTTCTACCTGATCACCTAATTTAACATTTGCAACATCTCCCCAGACCTGAGGCACCTTTCTCTGCGCTATTTCCCGTGACAACCACCACCTTCTAGAGCGCTATATAATATAGTTATTTGTCATACTAATTGGTTATTTTCTCTCTTCACAACTACCTCTGTGAAATGTAAGTTTTATGAAGCACGAGATTTGTGCTGGCTTTTGTTTTGCTAGTTGTTTACTGGCATAAGCTGAGCCATGTCTGACTACATGTTGAATGAATGAAAAGTTATAAATATTTTTCATAAGATCAGGACCAAAATAAACAAATGTAGTAAAGTACATCAACAAAATGTTACAATGTAAAACCGGAATAAAATAAACCAAATTGTCATTATTTTTAGAAAATATGATCATCTATAAAGAAATCTTAAGCAGTCAACAGATAAAATATTACAATTACAGTAATAAGATAATTTGGCAAAATTATGAATACAAAATCAATATACAGAGGTATAATTGCATTTCTATTCTACAACAAGAGTTCTTTAAATAATTAAAGAGAAGACACCATTTAAATAGAAAAGAAACATACATGACCTTAGAATGAACCTAGAATATTTTAAGCATTCTATTAAAATAATATCTCACCAAAAATGTGTAAGACTTTTAAAAGCAGATATTAAAGAAGATCTAAATAAAATGAGATTACATCAAATTTTTAAATTTGAACATATATCAATTCTACAGAAATTGTTTTATAAGTTCAATCTATTTCCAATACATTTCTCAGCTGTTTTTCACAAACATCTAAACGTAAAAATGTTTAGAAACATTTAGCTATGTCTAAAATTTAGAAGAAAAAATAAATGACCAAGGATTGCCAAGCTCTCTTGAAGAACAAGGTAGAAGTAACTGCCCTACTAGATATCAAAGCTTGTTATAAAGTAATGGTAATAAGGCTATAAATATTTAAGCAAGTAATAGTAATCAAAGTGTATTGTAAAGTGGTAGTAATTAAAACAGTGTGACATTAAGACCAAGGTGAACATACACGGAGTCGAGAAAGAGATCCACATATGCGCAGATGATGTATGACACCACGTGTGTGGCAGATGAGTGGGGAAAGAATGAAGTCTACAGTAAGTGGTATTCATATGGAAAATAACGGCATTTCTATTAACCTCTTCAGAAAAAAAAGTCAGAAAATCCTATGACCTCTAAGTGAAATGATTTCTTAACTAAGAGCCCCAAAAAAAGAATGGATAATTATACAAGATGGATAAGTATAACTACATTAAAATGAAAAAGTTTCTATTTCTCAAAAGATACCATAAAGTGAAATGGCAAGCCACACAGAGAGATGATACTTTTCACCACTTAAAATGGATGAAGGATTAGTACAGAAAGTATGTGTGCATGTGTGTATATATACAGATTTAGTTTACTAATCACAAGAAAAAGACAACTCAATGGAAAAATTGGCCCCCAAAAAGGGCTTAAATGACGGAAAACCAAAAAAAAAAAAAAAGACAGAAATAGACACATGAGAGGCACACAAATTTCTGAAATGAGGCTCAACAGCATGGAATAAACTTATATTCCATGGGTTTCTGTTTGATTCCATGCCTTTCCTTAGAAATCCAAGATAACGCACTGATCTCTCCACATATCCACAAATTAAATACAAATGGAAATAATCTGTTGAGTCCACTGTTACCTTTTTGTATTTTTTGTAGCCTTTACTAAAACAAAGCTCTGTATGACGTGAGAACAGTATTTATCAGAAAAATGAAAACTAGATCCACAATTTAAAATCTACTTCACTACTACCAAATTAGCAAAAAATGTAAGTCTGGTGATATCCAATGTTGGTAAGGAAGTAGAGCAATGAGAACAAATACATGCCAGTGGCAGAGGAAACGGGTGCAAATGCACTGGTATTCCCTTACAAAGCTGAATATCAGCACATCTATAACTAAGCAAACCCCCAAAGAAAATACTGCTCATGTATACCAGGATGTGTATGAGGATGTTTAAAGTAGCACCGTTCATAATAACAAAAAGAAGTAATGATTTGGAATACCTATCCTACCTATCCATAGTAGCACAGGCAAATCAATTGCAAACTATCTTTTCAGTGGAATGCTAAAGAGCAGTGACAATAAATTAACTAATAAATTAACTAGAGCACTGTGGTTCATTCTGTATATGTAGATTATTATACCACTAAAAAACAAAGGAATGATTCATGTAAAACTCAGGGGAATTGGATAACTCTATAGAGAATGCAGTCAGAGAGGGATGTAAAGGGATCAGTAAAATAATAACGGTCTATTTTATATGTTGAATGCTAACTTCGCACAAGGAGTTTTTTAACTCTACATAATTTACTTATGGTCACATTTTGTTTCTCACAGCAGTGTGGAATCAGTTTATTTTCCCAGGGGTTTCTGTTTGATTCCATGCCTTTCCTTAGAAACCCGAGATAACATATCTCTGCACACATCCACAAATTAAATACAAAGACGGCTTTTTGTCATTTTTGTGTAGCATTTACTAAAGCAAAGCTTTACGTGACACGAGAATAAATGTTGGATTCCAATTGTAAAAACCCTACCAGAAGCAAAATAGGCGACTAGAGATGAACATGGTGCACAAGTAGTTTTCCAAGGAAAATGTCAGTCTTATCGTTCTAATTATAAGAAGCCGGTGCTACGGTGTAAATCTGATTTATGTAAACTGGACTTCCGTTAAAATTCCAGTTTTGCAAATTCAGGACACTAATTCTCAAATGCCAATATAAAAATGTTAAAAAGATAAAAACATGAACACACAACGTGGGCAAGCATGTATAAAATACATAAAATGAAGATGTATATTGATGTTTACTTTATGTAAGAATGCTGCTCCTATACGTGCTCTATAAAGTAATTAAATCACCTGGGCATGATGGAGGGTGCCTGTAATCCCAGCTACTCGGGAGGCTGAGGCAGGAGAATTGCTTGAACCCGGGAGGCAGAGGTTTCAGTGAGCCGAGATCGCACCGCTGCACTCCAGCCTGGGCGACAGAGTAAGAGTCCATCTCAAAAAAAAAGAAAAAAAAGAAAAAAAAATTACAGGCCACAATGAACAAGTCTACATTTTTAACCAACTACAACAATTCTGCTTCACCATTAATTAATAAAAGTTACAAGTAATTTTAGCATTCACAAGCAGTTTCTAAAGGAACTCTGGAATTTTACAAGTCACATAAAATGGCACTAATATTAATTCTACCAAATATTTTACTTGCAAATCAACATACCCATGTTATCCTACAGCAAGTGGCATAATGCAGTTGCAAATTGTATTACAAATAGATTGTCTCCAAATGATCACTTTCAATTCCATGCCCCCAACTAAATAATCTTGAGATGTTTGCATTCGATTATTTGGAAAATAATAATTATAACAATTATAACATTTCCTGAGGGACCAGCAATCCAGCAAATTAGATCCAGTGAAATATAAATTCGTCACCGTTATCTTTTAATATTGGTGAACTAGATAAGGGGAAACAAAAGCTATTACTCAACAAGTAAATAAATAAGCCCGGAAGTCTTGTTAACCCTCAACTGTGATCACACCCATGTGTCTGGGGCCATTGCTCAAGGCTCCTTATTATTCCAAAGCAAAGAATTCATGAGGTCTGTAGTAAATAGGATCTGACCCTGAATAAAACAATCTTATTTTCAGCTTCAACCTAGCACTCTAGTGCTTCCTAAATATGCTTTCAGGTTCACTAAACTTTGTTATCCCTGCTCAGACTGAAATAACTCAAGAGGCAGAGGGAAGTGGTGTGATTTTCTAAACTGTGAAATCAAAGCAAAGTCTTTGTCATCTCAGGAGGTGGTGCTTCTGGTATCTCTTCTCCATGCCTGTGCCAAGGTAAATGGGCCAGTAAGAATGTTATGCAGCCACAAACCAAACAAACTAATCCAAATTTCTGGAACATACCAAATCTAGATTATTTTGATATTATCTCATAGAACCATGGGTCAGCATCACCTGACTGATGAAGGTAACGGGTATTCTGAATGTCAGGCACCCCAGAAGCAATCCAATGTGGGGCAGGAAATTAGCAGGCATGCCAGGAGAAAGTCACCCTCCTACCGTAACACAGACAGGGAGGGAGGGGTATTTAAGCTGTACCTGAGGCCAGCAGGGCATGGGATGGTTCTGTCATGCGGGAGGACTTCCTTGGCTATTGCATGACAAGCCACGAGCTGGCAGCAGAACAAAGCATCATCGTCTGTCCAGGAAAGCAACAATGGTATTGCATAAGAAGGGTCCCGTTTCTGGTGCCACCAGCATCCCAGGCAAAGGTGCCTGGTAAACTCAGGAGGAGCATGAGAAAGGCAGGATGAGCTCTGGAAAACAGACCATCAGTGGCAAGCCTGTGGCTCATGTGTAAGTATCAGCAAGGCTTGCCAGCCATGTTTCCACCTGCGAGAAAGTGACCATCATCAACAGCACCACAGCTTGACATCAAGACAAGGTGGCTGAAGGTGGGCTGAGTAAAACTGTTGAAAATGTGATTGGGAGGGAGTACTGCTTATTCCCTGGAACTCTCAGGAACACGTAAGGTACACTTTGTGGTGGAGTGCCTATCAACTAGCTTCTAAAAAAGCAATCCGTGGGACTTTATACATTAGTAAGCTTGGTCTCAGAAAAGGCGGGAATGTAAACTCTACTTTTGATTTATCGTAGGTGTGTTTAGGCTATGTGAGAAAAACAAAACTCACCATACAGGCTGGAGGCAAGGGTCATATAAGACATGTTGAAGGCATCGGGTGTCTCCTAGGCTTTCAAAGATAGGTTGCCAATTTCAATCCTCACCCATTTCTCCCTTTCTGAAAGTATACATTTTCATAATTTTCAGGAAAGGAGGAACTAAGTATTCCCGTTTTATTCTAAAGGATACTTTGATTAAGGCCTCAGTAAGCTACCTGGTAAAATGCTCTCTAAAACTCAAGGATACTTGAAGCACCTTGAGAAGAAGCTAAAATATTGTCTTCTAATACCATCAGTACTTACCTGCATTCATCATTTTATTAGTTGTCTATAGGAACACTTATATGCCAATCATGTTAACACTTTGAATGGCATAGAAGAAGCAATATTTTCCATGAATTCAAATGAATTCTTATACATTAGCATAAGACCACATCTCAGAGGGAAGTTGTCTTGTAAAAAGTGAGACATTGGTTGAATAGAATTTGCAGCGTGGCTAATGTTGGGCTGTTTTTCAGCAAGGGAAGAGAAAGAATAGAGATGCCCTTAAAATAAACCATATGGGTCTCAAACTATTCATGCCATGGATCAGGTCAGTCACATTTCAACCTTCTCCCTCAAGCTTATCTCAGCGCAACTTAAGGAAGAAATGGAAACCCATTTCCACCAGAATGCATGTCTTATGGAGGGGCAGGGGAGAAGGCAATTTCATAACAGTTTCAAACTAAAGTAGTACCCCAGAGCCAGTGATGTATTCTGGTCCAGACTTGACAGGTTATTTTACCTGGCTATGCCTCATTGTTCCTCATGATATAGTAAGCATATTTTCACACACTCTATTTTTATTTCTCACCAAATGTGTCAAGATTTGGTTTCTACTAATTAAAATTTTATTTAATTGTAGATATGCATGCAGTTGTAAGAAACAATACAGGGAGATCCAATATACCCTTTGCCCAATTCCTCCAGTGGTAACACCTTGCAGATGTTGACAGTGATACAGTCAAGATATAGAACATTTCCACCACCACAAACATCCCTTATGTTGAACTTTTAAAGCCACACTCACTTCCCTCCCTCTCTCCTCTGTCCTTAGCTCCTGGCAACCACAATTATGTTTCCCTGTTTCTATAATTTTGTTATTTCAAGAATGTTTTATAAATGGTAGTAGACAATACACATCTTTTTGAGATTGATTTCATTTTCTCAACATAATTTTCTGAAGAGTCATCAAGGTTGTTGCATGTATCAATACATAACATGCATGTATCAACAGCTCATTCCTTTTCATTGCTGAGTAGTATTCCATGTTTTGGACATAGCATGGCTTGTTTAAACATTCACTAATTTAAAAATATCTTATTTGTTTCCCATTTGAGGCTGTTATGAATAAAGCTACAATTAATATTTGTATACAAATTTTATGTGAACATAAACCTTCATTCTTTTTGGATAACTGTTGGGTCACATGGTGCTTGTATGTTTAGTTATCTAGGAAATTGCCAAACTCTTTCCAAAGTGGCTGTAACATTTTACATTACCATCAGAAATGTAGCAGTGATCCATTTGTCAGCATCCTTGCAAGTATTTGGTGGTGTCATTATTTTTAATTTCAGCTACTCTGATAGGCACTTAGAGATATCTGATTTTGGTTTTAATTTACATTTCCCTAATAACTAGTGATGCTAAACATATTTTTACATGTGTGTTTGCTATCTGCATTTCCTCTTCAGTGACACGTCTATTCCTGTCCTTTGCATAGGTCCTAATTGTATTGTCTTATTTTGCTATGGAGTTTTAGTAGTTCTTTATATATTCTTGAGATCAGTCCTTCGTCAGATTCTCAGTCTGAAAATATTTCTGTAATGTTTCATCCTCTTAATAAGGTCTTTGGAAAAGCAAAAATTCTTTAGTTTAATGGAGTCAAATTTACCAATTTTGCCCTTTATGGATAATCTGTTTGGTGTCAAGTCTAAGAATACTTTACCTAGCCCTAGATCATGGAGATTATCTGTTTTTTTCTAAATACTTTGTAACTTTTCATTTTATATTTAAGTCTGTGACCTATTTTGAGTTAATTTTTATATATAGTGTAAGGTTTGGGTCAAGATGCATTTTTTTTTGTCCTGTGGATATCCAAACACTCCAGTAAGTTGACAATTTAGATGAAATGGACAAATTCTTTGAGATGCGACTATCAAAACTTCACACAAGGAGAAATAGAAAACCTAAGCAGCACTCTATCTACTAAACGAATTGAATTCATAATTGAAAGTCTTTCAACAAGGAAATCCCCAGGCCCATATTGCCTCACTGTGAAATTCTCCCAATTTTTAAAGAAGAAATAATACCAATTTTATTTAAGCTCTTCCAGAAAAATTCCAGAGGAACGAATACTTCCCAACCCATTCAATGAAGCCATTACTCTCACATTAAAACCAGACAGGGGAGTGCTGTTCAATGGACATAAAGTTTCAGTTGCATGAGATGAATAAGTTCTAGAGATCTGCTCTACAACAGAGTGCCTGTAAGTTAACAGCACTGTATTGTGCACTTAAGTTTTTAAGTGTTTTTACCACAAAAAAACAACAAAACAAAGGCAGAGGAGGAAGT
>NW_012106474.1:8003356-8018907 GCF_000951045.1 Mandrillus leucophaeus
TTAAAAAATCAATGAATGTAATTTATACATTAATAAACTGAAAAAAGTATATAATCGTCCCAATCAGTGCAGAAAAAGCAAGCACTTGACAAAATCCAGCAGTCATTACTGATGAAGTAAATGTCAGCAAATTAGAAATTGAAGGAAACGTCTTCAACTGGATAAGCAGCATCTACAAAACAAAACAAAAACCCACAACTATAAACAGCATCATACCTAGGGATGAATGGTTGAAGATCTGGAGCAAGTCACGGATATTTGCTTCTCACCATTTTTGTTCAACATTGGGTTGCAGGGTCTAATCAATGAAATAAAACTACCGGATTTCAAGACAGTGTGGCATTGGGAACAAGACAGCAAATAGGTTATGGAACAAGACAGAAATGGAATGAGATCCGCACATGTATGGTCAATTGATTTTCAACAAATGTGCAGAGTGTATTAGTCAGGGTTCTCTGGAGGGACTGAAATAATAGGATAGATATATACACAAAGGGAAGTTTATTAAGGAATATTGACTCACACGATTATGAGGTGAGGTCCCACAGTAGGCCATGTCTGCAAGCTGAGGAGCAAGGAAGCCAGCCCACGTCCCAAAACCTCAAAAGTAGGGAAGCCAACAGTGCAACCTTCAGTCTGTGGTCAAAGGTCCAAGAGTCCCACAGCTGAAGAACTTAGAGTCCGATGTTCCAGGGCAGAAAGCATCCAGCACAGGAGAAAGATAGAGGCCAGAAGATTAAGCCAGCCTAGTCCTTCCACGTTCTTCTCCTTGCTTTGTATTCTGGCCATGCTGGCAGCTGATTAGACTGTGCCTACCCAGGTTGAGGGTGAGTCTGCCTTTCCCAGTCCACTGACTCAAATGTTCATCTCCTTTGGCAACACCCTCACAGACACACCCAGGAACAATTCTTTGCATCCTTCAATCCAATCAAGTTGACACTCAGTATTAACCATCACACAGAGTAATACTAGGTTTATAAAATTAGTTAGAAAATATTCCTTCTTCATCGTTTTCTAGAAGAGTCTGTGTAGAACTCTTCTCCAGTGGAACCCACTGAGCTTGCAGACCTCATTTTGGGGGGAGTTTTTCAATCATGTATTCAATTGTATTAATAATTACAGTACTATTCAGAGTATCCATTTCATATTGGGTGAGTTGTGACAGTGTGTGTGTTATTTCAAGGATTTGGTTCGTCTCATCTAAGTTTTAAAATTTGTGTGTAAAGCTGTTCATAGTGTTCTATTATTATCCTGTTGATTTCTGCAGGGTTGGTAGTGATATCCCCAGTTTTATTTCAGATATAAGCAATTTGTGTTTTTCCTCTTTTTCCTTTTGTTAGATTTACTAGATGTCTGTCAATTATATTGATATTTATGAAGACCAGCTTTTTTTCATTGATTTTCTCTGTTAGTTCTGTTTTCAATATCATTGATTTATGCTGTTAACATTAGTATTTATTTTCTATTGATTGCATTGGGGCTTTTTTCTTTTTGTTTTCAATTGTTGGGGTAGGATATTAGATGACTGAATTGCTGTGAATTTTTCTGTCAACAATGCTTTGGCTGAGAGAAGAAAAATGTTCTATTTTTATTTTATTAAGTTTGATATATTTTTAAATTTTTCCTCAAGATTCTCTCTTTGACCTGTAGATTTTTTAGAAATGTGTTACTCAGGTTCCAAGTGTCTGCAAAGGTTATTGTTATTTTTCCTGATAAAATTTCTAGTTTGATTCCACTGTGATACTTTTCCGTTTCAGATCTGACACGGAAAGAGATTGCAATTCATCACTGCTATCTACAAAAGAACAAAAACCAAAAAAATTGAAAATCAGTGCATTTTCTTGAACACGTCAGAAAACTGAGTTCACAGGGCAAACTACACTGTCCCAGAACTTGAAGGAACAGACAGATCCAGAGAGTTCCATCCAGGATCTCCTGACATGGAACAAAAGCTGCTTTTGTCCTAAACTGGTAGGAATATCTCAATTGTAATTTTGTTGGGAGGCCAAGGTGGGTGGATCATCTGAGGTCAGAAGTTCAAGATCAGCCTGGCCAACATGGTGAAACTCCGTCTCTACTAAAAATATAAAAATTAGCTGGGCATGGTGGCATGTGCCTGTAATCCCAGCTACTTGGGAGGCTGAGGCAGGATAATTGTTTGAATCTGGGAGGCAGAGCCAGGACTGTGAGCCAAGTGAGCCAAGATTGTGCCACTGCACTCCAGGCTGGGCAACAGAGCGAGACTCTGTCTCAAAAAAAAAAAAAAAAAAATGTAATTTTGATGAGCTCCTCGAGGCTGTGTATGGAGGGGCCTGAGAAAGAGAAAGTCAGGAGAGTGTGGTCCTAGGGAAGGGCCACACTTTCACATTTAGCCTTCCAGAGCCTCACCACGTCTCACCGTGAGTCCTGAAGGTTCCCTCCTGGCTCTGGCACTGGGAGGGGAAATGTAACCACTGCGAAATACACGCAGAGCATTCTCTACAACAAAGACCTGCTCTCCAGGGTAAAAGTCTACCTGAGCTTCATCAACCTTGAGAAAGAGCATCTCCCAGACACTCCTCCCGACCCGCGAGTCTCCCTGTATTACCTGGAGGTGGGGACACGTCTGCTAGAGACCTAGATGGAATTATGAGATGACGGCACATTTCCCCTCCCACCCACTCCACCCCCATTCCAACAGAGCTCTGGCAGCAACAGTGAATCGGGAAGAGTTCTCAGGGAAACCCAAAGACAACAGGAGAGATGAAAATGCAAATATCTGAAGCCTCCCAAATATGTTCTCTTAGCTTTAGCCATGTTGCCCCTAAGCAACTTGAACATCCTTTCTTCTCGTCTATCTGGCTAGCACTTCATGATTATTCAGGGCACATTTGATTTCAAGACACACATGTGAATATAAGCCTTTCTGAACTGTGCCACAAAACTGTATGAATCCCTGATCTCCAAGAGGGGCCAAGGGCCTCCCTGTGTGCTCCCTCAGCATCTAGTACCTACCCCCGACTTCCTTTTTCATGCTCTCAATTGCCATTACTTGGCCTTTTCTGTCTCGAACCATAAGTTCACTAAAACAAGGGACTCTCATGGTTCTCTTGTATTGTTAGTTCTTCCCACTCACAGTTCCTGGCACATAATAGGGCTTTGGTAAAATAGATTGCATTCAGTGGAACATAATGCAATCTATTTTATTGCATTTCTCAATTCAATTCTGTGTATGACAATTAGGATTGGAATAGAAACACATAGATATAATAAGAGAAAAAATAGTTTCCACAAAGGAAAAGAGGAGGCTCTTATCAGAAAAGAAAAAGAGGAGAGGATCGCAAATAGACCAGCCAGTAACTGTTCACTACAATTGGCTTCATCGCCTTAAACCCCAACTCAATTCTTAACAGCCTTATGATTTTTAATGTTGATGGGATAAAGAGGGATTTGAAAACACACGGTATTGAAACAAGTTCTTTCATGCTTATAGGGCTCAGGAGGTTTAGAAACATCTTTCATTTTTCCTAAGAAATGCTCTCTGACATAAGACTTTTCAAAATGTATCACTACAAATGTATAAAGACATTCATTCACTTAATAAATTTTATATGTGCCAGAAACAGAAATCTTACCTAGAACTTTTGATGTAACAGTATTATACATCACCCAACACACATGCTTAGAGTCTTAAGTCATTTCCTAGGTAATCTAGTCCAACCTGCACCTAATGTAGGAATCACTCCCATCTTCTCTCTGACGTTGAACTGAGCTTCTATTCGAATTCTCTCAGTGATGGGAAGCTCATTGCTTTGCAGAAAATCTAAACCTAAAACAAAACCATTCCATTGTTGAACTATAATTATTAGAGATATCCTTCTTATGATAGACCTAAATTTGCTTTCTTATTGTCACTATCTACTGCTGTGTATTTTGCTTTCTGCAGTATTATACAACAAATCCGTTTCAGCTCCCACATGGTGACATTTTGAGCATTTGAAGGCAGTTACCTTGTGCCCTCATCGTCCTCTGTCTTTTAGGCTAAATATTCCCATGTCTTATTAGTACGAAATGATATAAAAAACTTATGACTGATGATTAGAAAAGAAGTCTGATCCACCACACAAATTTTAAAAATACATTAGGACTTAAAAGGTTAGCATTTGTGATTTTTATTATTCATGAGTCATTTTGAAAGTCATGACATGCACTGATTTATAATTTCTAGAGGATGATTTTATGTGAGCCTAGTTGTGAAAGCATATCCTCTGACTAATGAGTGCCCGTAGCCCCTGGCCGTCACATGCATGGAAGAACAAATGTATACATCATGTTGTATTTGTGAATTTGAAGATTATGATGTTTCAGGAACTAGCCCTTGAAACTGTTACTGTATATAACTATTCTACATATAGTAAATGCATTACAGTTTAATTTTGCCTGAGTAAAAGATTGGTTATTGCTCATATTCCCAGTGCTTGTATTGGTTCACACATCACATCAACCCCAGAAAAGTAATTACCCTTCCTTAGGCCAAGAAAACTTGATAAATTGTAAAAGCCTTCCAGTGGAAGTCTTCCCATCACTTAGTCGCAGTAATAAATCAACTAGGCAATCCCATCTAAGAGTCACTTCATTATAGAGTATGTACTGAGAAAATGACTTTCTATATTAGCATTGCTTACTTAGGAAGTAATGGATATTATAGTCATATGAAAAACGTGATCTTAAAGTAATATTGCCTCCATTGATATGTAATTGGCATTTAAAAAATAATAATTTTGTACAACATATTTAGATCTTTTTTACTTCAGTATGCATTTGTTTCTAGTCTCTGTGATTACAAAGCTTGGCATCTGTAGGGGTGCAGGAGACTTTTCCTGCATGAGGAAGATTCTGTGACACTATCCCTTCTGCCTCTGCTCAGTCCTTGCCTGCTGCTGGTCCCTGCCCTGAACGCCAAGCTTCCTGCCCACTCTGTTTGCTTCATGTGCTCCTGCAAACATCTCAGTTGGTTTCTCCTGAATGCCTTTGTGTTGATTTTCAAACAAAACCAGCAATCATTATTGTATCTCAAAGCCCCTGCATAATCTAACTCTACCTTGATCTCTAAGGTAACTCTCTCAGTAGAGTACCATAGAGGTGAAATGCCCATCTCATTGCTTCATTTCAGCGAATAACTAATATTGACATGACTTATCACTAGTGAGTAAACTTTCATCACTTGGTTAAGATGATTCCACACTGCTAATTTCCTTTTGCATTACCTGCTCTTTGGAGTGAGTCACTAAGTGCAATCGACACTCAAGGAAAGCAAAATCAAGCTCAACCTCCGGGAGGGGAGAATATTATTTGTAATTCTTCTATGAGAAATATTTGTTCCTTCTCACTAATTTTTATTTAATCATTTATTGATATCAGTATGGGCTCATAGATACTTATTTTGTTCTTTGGGTAAAACCAGTTCTTTGTAAAAACTTTTGCTGCACAAATTCTATCTGTTTTGCCCAGTGGAAGCTCTTTGAAAGTGTTTTTTTCCCATTTTGTTTGGGTTATATGTCCTTTCTTCCAAGTCTTTGTCAGCTACATGCCTTGTAAATACATGATCCCTGCCAATCGCTTGTCTTTTTACAATCTTAATGATGCATTTGGTCAACAAAAGTTCTTGATTTCAAATTAAGCCCAACTTATCAAAGTACTTGATAAAATTCAACAACTACTTAAGTTTTTTTATTTTTGAGTCAGCAAACTAGGAACAGAAGGAAACTTCTGTAATCTAATAAAGGTTATCTACAAAAAACCCAACAGCTTTCGTAACACTTGTATTAGTCAGTTTGCGCACTGCTGATAGAGACATGCCCAAGTCCAGGTAATTTACAAAGGAAAGAGGTTTAATGGTGAACTCACAGTTCCACGTGGCTGAGGAAACCTCATAATCATGGCAGAAAGCAAGGAGAAGCAAGTCACATCTTACGTGGATGGCGGCAGGCAAAGAGACAGCTTGTGCAGGCAAACTCCCATTCTTAAAGCCATCAGATGTCATGAGACTGATTCACTCTCATGAGAACAGCACAGGAAAGACCCACCTCCATGATTCAATTATCTCCCACCAGGCCCCTTCCACAACACATAAAATTCAAGATGAGATTTGGGCGGGGACACAGCCAAACAATCTCATTCCACCCCTGGCCCCTCCCAAATACCATATCCTCATATTTCAAAACCAATCATGCCTTCCCAACAGTCCCCAAAAGTCTTAACTCATTTCAGCATTAACTCAAAAGTCCAAAGTCTCATCTGAGACAAAGCAAGTCCCTTCTGCCTATGAGCCTGTAAAACAAGTTAACTACTTCCTAAATACAATGGGGGTACAGGCACTGGGTAAATACAGCCATTCCAAATGGGAGAAATTGCCCAAAACAAAGGGGCTACAAGCCCTGTGCAAGTCCAAAATCCAGCAGGACAATCAAATCATAAAGCTCCAAAATGACCTCCTTTGACTCCATGTCAAACATCCAGGTCACACTGATGCAAGAGGTGTGCTCCCACAGCCTTGAGAAGCTCTACCCCTGTGGCTTTGCAGGGTATAGTCCCGCTCCTAGCTACTTTCACAGGCTGGTGTTGAGTGTCTGTAGCTTTTCCAAGAGCATGGTGCAAGCTATTGGTGGATCTACCATTCTGGGGTCTGTAGGATGGTGGCCCTCTTCTCACAGCTCCACTAGGCAGTGCCCCAATCGGGATTCTGGGTGGGGGCTCCAACCCCACATTTCCCTTCCATCCTACCCTAATAGAGGTTCTCCATGAGGGCCCTGTCCCTACAGCAAACTTATACATGTAGAAAGTCAAAAGAATCTATGAACAATTTAATAGAAATGATATGAATAGAATATGGTTGAATAAAAGGTCAATTATACAAAAATATATATATTTCTATATAGTAACCATAAACATGTGGAATGTAAAATTTTAAATACCATTTATAATAGCATCAAAAATTAAATAATTTGAATAAAAATGTCCATGACATCTACACTAAATCCTCAAAAACACAGCTAAGAGAAAGGAAAGATTATCTAAATAAGAGAGAAAAACATAACACATTCATGGATTGAATAAATCAATGTTGTTTAAAGAATACAAAGATTCAGTTAGGTGGGAAGAATAAAATCTGGAGACCTAATATACAGCATGGTGACTATAGTCAATAATACTGTACTACATACTTGAAATTTGCTAACAGAGTTGATCTTAAGTGTTCTTACCACACAATCGAAAAGTTGTAACTGTATAAGGTTATATAGATATAGCTATATACAAATATATAATTAGCTTAATTATGATAACAATTTCACAATGTACACCTATATCAAAACACTATGTTGCACGCCTTAAATATATGTAATATTTGTCAAGTCTACCTCGATACAGCTGCTAAAAAAAAAAAAATTAAACATGTCCAAGTGGATGGCCGGGTTAATACACCCACATATGTGATCAGTTATATCAGACACACGACATACAAACTATGGTAAATAAATAATTGTAGTGCAAAGGAAGTAATAAAAAATAAATATAAATCTTTGGATATTTGAACCCAAAGATTCAATGCAATCGTAATCAGAATTCCACAATATTTATTTTATAGAAATTGACAAGTTGATTTTAAAATTTATATATTAATTGGAAGGAACGAGGATAGCCATGCCAACGCTTACAAGGAATAAAGCTGGAGACATATAGCCCTTATAACAATACAGTGCTATGTTAGGGCGAAGCTGGATAAATAGACCAATGTAATAGACAAAACAGAGTCAAAAACAGTCTCAAATTTATACATCACAAGATTTATGAAACGGGCTCTACTGCAATTCATTACAGAAGAGATGATCTTTTCAATAAGTAGAAATCCATTAATTCAATGTAAAATAAAATGGCGATGCCCCTACTTTAGACCATACAAAAAATTAATTTAGGGCTGGGAGCAGTGACTCACCCTGTAATCTCAGCAGTTTGGGAGGCCAAGGTGGGAAGACCACTTGAACTCAGGAATTCAAGACCAGCCTGGGTAACATAGTGAGCCTCCCATCTACAAACATTTAAAAAATAAAATAATTAGCCAGGTGTGGTGGTCTGTACCTGTAGTCCTAGCTACTTGGTGGCTAAGGTGGGAGTATTGCTTGAGCCTAGGAGGTTGAGGCTGCAGTGAGCTATGATTGTGCAAATGTACTATAGTCTGGGTAACAGAGTGGTGGTAAACGGACCCCAGTAAATGCTCTGTTAAATGGAATCCATTTATCCACTTCATTCAGTGTTTTAAGAGATTTTTTATGGCAGCACCTGATAGGAATACCCAATCAGGGTATTTACCTATCAACAATTTTAACTTATATCCACCCTACTCTCATTTCCACTGACTAAACTTCTGTTCTTTTGAGAATGTGCCTAGTATCTTCCATGGATTCCTCCTGTAGGAGGAAAGCTCCTCAAGTTCAAGTGGCAGGTCCTATCTGCCACTGTTGGCCATCTTTGTGAGTTTGAAACTGCTGGGAAGTAGAGCATTAAAGCAAGCTGGCTATGCTGGAATACAAAGCCTTTGGGCCCAGGCCTCAGCTGGGCCTGTAAGAGCAGATGATCCAAAAAAGTTTTCTTCACAAAATGTTAACCATAATACATTGACAGCACTTTGCATGACCACAGGTGACACAGGGAGGACATCTGCAGACTGAAGATACGCACTTCACATGACCACAGGTGACACAGGGAGGGCATCTGCAGACTGAAGATATGCACTTTATCAGAACCTCTGAATTCTATCAAGAGATGTGGCGGAGTGCAGTAACCTCATTTTGGCTTGAGGCCTGGATGGCCATCCCAATAACACCATGAGCATATGAACTAGAGTGGGAAGTGTTGTCAGACACACTTAATTTCCCCTGCGATAACGGTTGGCTTATTGTGGCACCAGGCCAGACGCGTGGGCCCTCAGAGAGTTGTAGGCTGTGCAGCATTTGATGACACCAATACATTTGTCTCCGTGGATTGAAGCTATGACTCTCTCAATAAATTTTCCTTTCCTCTCCCTCAGCTTCATGAGAAGAGTGTTTGAAAGGCCATGTTTTGAGATGTGTACCATCTGGCTGTGAGAAACTGTAGTTGCCAACATCAGGGAAACAGGCCTCTCTCCTTAGGAATGCTTGATCATCCAACTAAGCACATGAAGATGAAGTGACTAGATGAAAAGGTTTATGAGTTCTTCAGAGGGTTTGTGCTTATGTGTTTCAATTCCACTCTATTACAACAATGGTTTGACATGATTTATACCATTACACAAATAATAGCAAGGTTTTTAAAAATAAACATAAACCAGAATAAAGAAAAAACACAAGTAGAGACAAAACCAAGTGAAGCCAATGTATTCATTCCTTGTGTTTCTAGGCAGTCATTATAAGATGGTAGATTTCACTGGGCATGGTGGCACATGCCTGTAATCCCAGCTACTCAGAGGCTGAGGCAGGAGAATTGCTTGAACCTGGGAGGCAAATGTTGGAGTGAGCCGAGATCATGCCCCTGCACTCCAGCCTGGGGAACAGAGTGAGATTCCATCTCAAAAACAAAGAAGATGGTAGAAGATGTGACTCTGAGTATCCTAGCAGACAAGATAACAAAGAAATAGTTGCTTGAAATAAATACAGCTTTTTTTCTAATACTAGGATGATAAAGAGATTTAAATTTTGGACCCTCATTAAAAAGACACTTAGAATTTATTGAACCATGTCCCAAAAAATCTCTATAATAAATGCAAAAATAGTTTGCTAGTATTTCTTTTGAGGTCAATCAATTTATACAAAGGACATGACACCAAAGCACCATTTGATGGGAACAAGTCAACTATGAACTAAAACAATGCAGTCTAAATACTCATCTGCTGGTTTGGCTCAAGAATAAAATTTAGACTAGCTAGAAGAATAAGAGCCTGTAATCCACTCAGCTCGAACAAATACCAGGTAATACCATCACCAAATTAAATCCTTTTAACATAAAGTCCTCAGAGCAGGAACACACACAGGATGATGTCACAGGCTTAGTGGAGCACTCTTCCAACAGAAAAGCAGTTTCACATGTGGCTCACTCTCCCATAGATGAACTTCTAAGCATTCGGGAAGTTAACGAAGTAGAATGAGAAAGAACGAAAGAGGAAAGATGTCTGAATCATCAAAGACAGAACAAGAGGACTATTTAACTCAATCGTTCATCTTTTAAGTTTATTAAAATTAATCATCTGTGAATGTTATTGGGCACAGACCTTCATAGAAAGACATTGGGAGATAAATATGTGTTCCCCCATTATAGACAATGGAGGAGGCTGCTACAGTGGAATCTTTCTTAACCAATTTCCATTTAACCAACTCACCAGAAACCAAACTGAATACTCTAGAAATTACTACAAAGCTGAGTCACTAAAAATAGTTGCTTTAAAATAAGGTAAGGAAAAGGCAAGTATGAAATATCAGGGGAGGAAAAACTCAATTTTTTTAAGGCATTAGAAATATCTTTAACTTCTAACTCCTCTTTTAAGAAACTCAAAGTGGAAAGTGTTGATAATCCACTGTGATGGTGGTTTACGGACAGAAAAAAAAAGTGTACCTCTACATCAGTGGCTCCTAGGCCATGTATCTGAACATAGTCTCTTCATTTGAGTTGCTCTCCGACGCTCTTTTTATAATTCCCCACTCGAAAGCCCTCCATAGACGTCCTTCTCCATGCTTTCCACCTGCAACTTAAAGAATATGTTTCTCCAAAAAGGGAAATTATTCCAGACACCCAGGTAATCTTCCTGCCTGATAGGGCTGGCTTCTTGAGTGCGGAATCAATGCAGTGGCACAGGCCCCTATACTTGACTGAATGCTCTGCT
Source organism: Mandrillus leucophaeus (assembly GCF_000951045.1). Lineage (NCBI taxonomy): Eukaryota > Metazoa > Chordata > Mammalia > Primates > Cercopithecidae > Mandrillus > Mandrillus leucophaeus. The sequence continues at coordinate 8,014,248 of NW_012106474.1, forward strand.
GCCTTGTCTTGAGTTAGTCTTATCTTTTAACTTGAATTTTGCAAGTGAAGCAGAACTGAGCTGGGCGTCTGCACCACGTGGTGGGTAGCACGCAGGTGGCCATGGCCTAGCAGAGGCCTGCGCATGCGCAGGGTCAGGCACACGGCCCTGTGAATGCGCATGCGCAGACAGCAGAACCTCTCCACCCCAACCCTTAGAGATGCCTGGGTATTGCCGGCCCTCGATGGGGCGGAGGAGCTGTGACCTGCACCCGGGCTGGTGGCAGAGATGGTAGCCATAGCGGCAGCCACAGCCACAGGAGAGGAGAGGTGATGTGCGCGAGGGCAAAGCCAGGACACGTGAAGCGGGGCTGGTTGCCGTCACTCCCTGGAGCCCATCCTTGCAAAGCCTCTGCCACTGGCTTTCCAGCCTGAGCTCCGCGACGGGAAGTGCCAGCGCGCAGCCAGCGAGACCTGTAGATTACTGCAGAGTAAAAGTGCATGCGTGGGCATCACTATGAAGCTTGAAAACTCTAAAGAATTTTGAATCTCTGGTTTTGAAAGTTAGCACAACATTGCAAAACAAATATCTACAGATACGCAACACGAATAATCTTCCTTAGAAATTACATTTGAATATGTTTACATTTGATGGAAAAGAACCCTGCTTTCCTATAGAGCTTCAGATAAACCAGTTATGAATAAGGAAGACAAATGTTTTCTTCTTTATAATCGAAGCTACAGCAAAACGATGCAGAAACAGGCATTTTAAATTACATCCAAGTCATGAAGGCACTATCAGTTTCTCAAACAACTGCCACCAATTACAAAAAATGTCAGAAGAATGACATTAAAATGGTTATTTTATAAATTTACACTTAAATTCAGATTTGCAAAAACCTGATCTGTATGAAGAGTTAAATCTTTTTAGAAAAATTGTTTAAAGATAATCATCAACTCTATGCTAAAATTTGTATTTTGGGATGATTTATCAAAAAATGTATCTCAATGGAGTCAAAGCTTACTAAATATTCTTAACAGCTACGGTAATAATTGCATCAGCAGAAAGATCCTTCTCAAAATTAAAATAAAAAATTATCTGTGATCTTGCATTTTCCAAGAGCAAATGATAACATTCTCAATCATATGTAATGAAAATGAGGTTACTAAAAGTATAAATTTCAATGATCTAATAAATAAGGTTCCAGAAAATAGAGCAGGAAAAATCATATGATCAATCAAAACAGCACATTAATGAAGTATTGTTACTTATCATGCTATGTAAAACTATTAAACAAAAGTATTTTTTTTCACAATTTGTAAGTTCATGCTGTTACTCATGTATCACTGTTATTATTGTTTATAAGTAATAAAATATTTTAAACCAAAAAATGTATATTTTAGTACCTATAATAGTAGTTTCCTTCCACTTTTTGAACAACAGGCAGGCCTTGTATTTTCATTTTTTTATTGGACCCCACAGTTTACATAGCTGGACCTACCAGAGAAATTTGCGTTTTTTTTTTAGATGGAGTCTCACTCTGTCACCCAGGCTGGAGTGTGATGGTGTGATCTCAGCTCAGTGCAACCTCCACCTCCTGGGTTCAAGCAATTCTCCTACCTCAGCCTCCGGAGTAGCTGGGATTACAGGCGTCTGTCACCACGCCTGGCTAATTTTTGTATTTTTAGTAGAGATGCGGTCTCACCATATTGACCAAGAAATTTGCTTTTTGAATTTCTTAATATTAGTTGAGCTCTTCTGACCCCAATTTATCCCCCCAAAAATAAAGTATCTCATTAGTAATGGTGTACAGGTTCATTAGGAAGGAATTTTGATGCTTGGAATACCTCTCCAGAAAGGGAGGTAAGTCTGGTCCCCATCTCTGTCCTCCCACTTCTCCATTGATCTCTGCCTGCCCATGGTCACCAGTAGAACACTTCAGACCCCCCTTCCAGGGGTTTCTCTATACCCCCGCTTTAGACCTTTAGGCCCATCCCAGCCCACCTCTCCCAGGCCTGCTGCCACTGATAGAAGCTCCTCTACCCCAGGATCCAGAGTCCCGAAACCAGCCTGGCGCACATGGTGGTGGGCGGGGGAAGGGGGTCTGTAACCCCTTTGGCTGTACCCACAGCCACTCTCCATAAACCTAGCTCAGAAGTCTGTTCTTCTGGGAAAACATTTTAATTTGTTTCATTTAAAAAATAAACTTCCTGTGGCACCCACCTGCCCTGGTGCTAATAAGCCTGCCTCTGTATTCACACATGGAGGTAGTCCAGGCTGCTTACCTCCGAGGACTCAGCTCCTGCCAGCCCATAAACCCACAGTGAGCTCTGATCCATCTCCCTAAAAGGCTCACAGTCTTTTCCAGAACACAAGAAACAAATCTTGCGATCCTTTACTGCCTCCACACTCCTATTATTTCCTCATTATCTAGGGATTGCAGCGGCTCTGGATATGTCATTTCTAAGCTTAACACAGAACTTCACCCAATTTTCATCTTAAACTCTTCAAACAGCTTTATCTTGTATAAAAATGATATGAAAGATGTCAAGATTACTTGCTGATTCAGGAGATCATTTACCAAAAGTGAACTTCTGTAATGTTTCTGTCTGTCCATCCTTCTGAGCAAAGGCTAATGACACTGCAAAAGCAGCTCGTGGTCAGAAGGGGATGATTGTAATACCAGCGGTTTCCTTCCTGCAGATCGGGCCTCTCCTTGACTTTGAGTCTTGTCTCATGCTTAGTGGTCTCAAAGGAGGTAGACCAGAAGGCTACACAGCATCCTGCCCGGTACATGAGAAGCAGTAGCTGAACTTGACCCAGTGCTAGGGAAGACACATGCATTGTTTTCACTGGTTCATGGGTAGCCACAAAGGCAAAAGCATATTTCAATGTTGAGGTCCATCGTAACTAATAACTGTCTCTCTGACAACCCCTTTACAATCCCAAATTCAGGAAAGAGATCAAGTACATTAACACAGGTCAAATATCTGTCTGCACTGAGCACACAGTAAGTGCTTAAATAATATGCATTCCCTTCCTTTTTTGTTATAATCTGCATCAAATCTATTTGACATAGATTTGATATATTCTTACCAGAAAGGAATTCAACTTCCTTCCTTGTGGTTTCCATAATCAAATTTTGAAGAAAGAAAGAATATAGATAAATTCTCTAGCTGTCATTATTACTACTGTCCTCATCATCATTTTCATATTAATCCTGTATCCTAAAACATTTCTCAATGAGAAACGGAGCTTTTCCCTCAGAATTCCCTTTCTTTTTAATAATGCCTGGGTAGAGCTTTTAATCAATACTAAAACTGAAACCTCAGCTTTCTGCAGGCCTTGATATCACAGGAGTCGTTGACAAATTCACCACATTCCTGGTGATTGTTCCCTTCCCCAGCATTATTCAGAAATGCCAATTATAATAGTTTCCTCTGAAATCCTGCTGTCTGGGAGAAACTCGCAAATATCTTAGTTTCCTTGGCAATGCCTATGGATTTCTCTACATCACACAGGGAGATTAAATAAGGCCTCCAGAGAGTGTGTGCTACCTCTAGCTTTTGGTCAGCCATGAAGACACTCTCCAGGGACCCCATTAAAAGAGGCAGTGTGCTAAAGCACGGAGCTCAGCTGCCTGATATCCAGTGGCAGTCTACTTAGCCTATCTAGTACTTGCCCTGTAATCTGAATTCTGTCCTACAAGGGACAGCATTCCTGCGACAGCCTCATCTCTATCGCTCCCCTGTGACTCCCAGAAGTGGCTCTGTTTGCCCTCAGCATCTCTTTGAACCAATTGAAAGGATGACATCATGACTCTTCCCTTTGTCTCTCCAAGTAACCGTTTTCAAAGCTGCTTATTTCTTTTTCCATTCGACATGAAAGGAAAAACAAGTGCTATTTAAAAGACCTGTTGAACAGGTAATAAAACCTGTGACTCATGAAATCCAACCACAGCTTCCCAAGGCCTCCTGAAATCTGTACAGTTAGACGCAGTAAAACAGCTTGACTGTCTTGAACCACCCTTGATTGTTCTTTAATAGAGCAAGACACTCCTCAGACTCCCTGATTACATTATACGGAAAGATTGCATTAAGTGCATCCAATATTTTTGGACACCTGGTAACCTCTAAAACAGTGGCACCTTTGATGACATGTAAAGAACTTGTTCTTACATGTTCTCACACAGCATTCTAAGTAATTACAAAATGCTCATCACAGGGCAAGTGGAGGGATGAAGATGGCTGACCCTGATCACTGTGGCTTTGGGAGTCCAGCTTACCTTTCTAGGCCTGGCCCTTAATTCTTCTGACGATTCTCATTAGTGTGGTAAATCATCACAACAGAGCTCCACGCCATGAGCATTCTTATTTTTTGCCACTATGTTGCTGTGATCAGGGAGGAGTCAGCATGCTATAATTTCAAAAACTAGACCTACGTCAAGTAACTAGACCTACATGAACTAGACCTATGTAAAGAACATCCAGCTGGTCTAGTGGCTCACACTTAGCATCACAGCACTTTGGGAGGCTGAGCTCAGGAGGATAGCTTGAGGCCAGAAGTTCAAGACCAACCTGGGCAATATAGTAAGACCCCCCTCCCCCATCTCTGCAAAAAAAATTAGAAATTAGCTATTAGCTGGACATGGTGGTGCACATCTGTAGTCCCTATACTGGGA
>NW_012106474.1:8018957-8048417 GCF_000951045.1 Mandrillus leucophaeus
TCTGTACAGTTAGACGCAGTAAAACAGCTTGACTGTCTTGAACCACCCTTGATTGTTCTTTAATAGAGCAAGACACTCCTCAGACTCCCTGATTACATTATACGGAAAGATTGCATTAAGTGCATCCAATATTTTTGGACACCTGGTAACCTCTAAAACAGTGGCACCTTTGATGACATGTAAAGAACTTGTATCTTACATGTTCTCACACAGCATTCTAAGTAATTACAAAATGCTCATCACAGGGCAAGTGGAGGGATGAAGATGGCTGACCCTGATCACTGTGGCTTTGGGAGTCCAGCTTACCTTTCTAGGCCTGGCCCTTAATTCTTCTGACCATTCTCATTAGTGTGGTAAATCATCACAACAGAGCTCCAGGCCATGAGCATTCTTATTTTTTGCCACTATGTTGCTGTGATCAGGGAGGAGTCAGCATGCTATAATTTCAAAAACTAGACCTACGTCAAGTAACTAGACCTACATGAACTAGACCTATGTAAAGAACATCCAGCTGGTCTAGTGGCTCACACTTAGCATCACAGCACTTTGGGAGGCTGAGCTCAGGAGGATAGCTTGAGGCCAGAAGTTCAAGACCAACCTGGGCAATATAGTAAGACCCCCCTCCCCCATCTCTGCAAAAAAAATTAGAAATTAGCTATTAGCTGGACATGGTGGTGCACATCTGTAGTCCCTATACTGGGACGCTGAGGTGGGAGGATCTCCTGAGCCCAGGAGATCAAGGCTGCAGTGAGCTGTTATTGCACCATCGACCTCTGGCCTGAGCAACACAGTGAGACCCTGTCTCAAAAAGCAAAAGAAAGAAGGAAAAAGAGAGAGAGAGACAGATAAGGAAGGAAGGAAGGAAGGGAGGGAGGGAGGGAGGAAGGAAGGAAGGAGAAGAAAAAATAAAGAGTCTAGACTTTGGGGACAATTCCTATTGGTTCCTTCGTGCCTTTAGTATGGATCTCTGAAGGACCTGGGTTATTTCTCTTAGTCTGGAATCATTTTTCTTGGCTCCCAAAAAAGATTAAGTTCACTCTTTCCTAGTTTGATTTACGCTCCTTTAGATGCCCAAGAAATCTACTCTCACTCTCATTTTAAACTGATCTCTTGTGGTTTCTGCTTGCTGATATCACATGGCATCTGGCATGTGCACAGTAATAACTTTGGAATGAGCGAGGCCATAACGTCCATCAACTAGCAGGACACACAAAGAGGGGTTATGTGACCCATCTACCATGAGGATAAAAATGCTCATTTTCATGCCAGAAACAGAGACTGATAGAGTGATGACTCCAAATGATGTAAGCTGTCGGAGAACGGGAAAATCGAAGGGAGCTGAAGAATTCTAGAATGCTTTTATTAAAGTATAGATTTAAGAGAATTAGATCATATTTGGATGAGTGAAAAGCAGATAAGGGAAACCAAGGGAAGAGAAATTAAAAAACTACAGAGAAGCAAAAAGAGTTTGAAAACTAGTTCCGCAGCTCACTTGGTATCTACCTTTGGAAACCTAACTTCTGTTATCCTTGTTTCCATTGTCTCTTGAATAAAAACAGTAATGCTTCCATTATGGGGAGTTTCAAGTAGTTAATAAGATTATATTGGTCTAGTCTCATATTGCTATAAAGAAACACCTGAGACTGCGCAATTTATAAAGACAAGGGGTTTCATTGGCTCATGGCTCCTCAGGCTGTATGGGAAGCATGGCAGCTTCTACTCCCGGGGGCCTCTGGGAGTTTTTCCTCATGGCGAAATGTAAAGTGGGAGCAGGCGTCTGTCAGGCCCTGAGACCAAGCCAAGCCATCGCATCCCCTGTAACTTGCACGAGTGTATATATATATATATATACGCCCAGATGGCCTGAAGTAACTGAAGAATCACAAAAGAAGTGCAAATGCCCTGCCTCGCCTTAACTGATGACATTCCAACACAAAAGAAGTGAAAATGGCCGGTCCTTGCCTTAAGCAATCATATTATCTTGTGAAATTCCTTTTCCTGGCTCATCCTGGCTCAAAAAGCTCCCCCACTGAGTACCTTGTGACCTCCACTCCTGCCCGCCAGAGAACAACCCCCGTTTGACTGTAATTTTCCTTTAACTACCCAAACCCTATAAAACGGCTCCATCCTTATCTCCCTTCGCTGACTCTCTTTTCAGACTCAGCCCGCCTGCACCCAGGTGATTAAAAAGCTTTATTGCTCACACACGGCCTGTTTGGTGGTCTCTTCACACGGACGCGCATGACAGTGTCTTACATGGCAAAAGCAGAACCAAGAGGGAGGGGGAGGAGCTAAATGCTTTTAAACAATGAGATCTCATGAGAATTCAGTCATTCTAACAAGACTGAGGGTGTTAATCCATCAGAAACTGAAACCAGGTCCCTGGTCCAATCACCTCCCACCAGGCCCCACCTCCAACATTAGGGATTACAGTTCCACCTGAGATTTGGTGGGGACACAGACCCAAACCATATCACAGATGATTTAGGGACAATTTAGCACAGTGTCTGATCCTAATAATCCATCAGTAGTCATTATGATCATTGCCACTGCTATTGTTTTTATTAACAGGTGTAGTGTCATTTAGACAATGAACACGACCACCCTGATGGTTTAAAGTTGCAAATGGACCACAGAAGGAAATAAAACCAGTGAGGTAACCTGAATGTGAAGGCACTTGAACATGATTTTGAATACACAAAATTGATTCTGTAAGCAAGGACTCATTAGATATTCCTGAGAAAGAAGTAAATACTGTTTTTACCTTGTTTTTCAAAAAAGAAGTGAACTTTATGGCACCGAATGAAGGGAAAACGTCGTACATTATCTGAATACCTGCTACGTGTAGGCTGCTTTGACACACATTATCATATTTATTTTCCCGTGAGATAGGAGCTAGAATAGGAACTAAAATTAGATCCAAACATGTATGACTCCAAATCCAATTTCTTTTTAACTGACAATGATGCTGCCTCCCCACCTGAAGGTTACTTAGATTGAAACTTGTACCAATTGATGTGGTAACAAGCTAGAAAAAGGATCAGCAAACGGCAGCCCACAGGCCAAATCCAGTTTGTAAATAAAACGTTATTGGAACACGCCCCTGTTCCACACTGGCCATGGCGGCCTTTGTGAATCATCAATGGCCTGAAATGCACATATGCATATCTTCGTATTACCGTTAGGTTTCTGTGTCTATTCCCCTGTTAGAGTGTAAGCTCCTTGAGGGTGGGACTGTGCCACATTCACCTTTTCCCACCTGTACCACTAAGCACTACTTGTTACACTACACACTTACTACATACTAAAAGTAGATATTACGTACATACGTAATACATTGTTTTTAAAAAAATACAGGAATAGCCTCTGAGATTAAATAGCCTGGGTATATCAGATAATAAATAATATAAAGTCATATTTATATTAACATAAAGATATTTACATTCTTATTTCCTATTTTATTTGAAGTAAAACTAACAAAATTTTAAATCAAACCTCTTGGTACATTTGGTCTTGCCTAGAATTTTTTGCAGTATCTTAATAGTGGAAGACATACATTTAAAATCACTCGATGTACACTGGGCCAGGTATCTTGCTGTTCTTACTAAACAACAATAAAGATAAGGGCAAAGCCATAAGTCATGATGAAGATTTCCTCTGCGAAGCTGTAACAACCACACCCCCGTGATGGCAACCCATTCTTGGTTAGCATGCAAAGCCAGACATCCTTTATTTACAATGTTATCAACACAAGTGAAAAATACATTGACAAGTTTCACATTTAGTTGTATAACTCCCTCATTTTCCATAGTGTTTAACACTTTACTAATTGTATTTAACAGTTTTATTGCATCTGAGAATTCTAAACTTTCACTTAATTTTTATGATTTTGCTGTTTATAACTTCTAAAAACCAGACATGACATATTTGTTCATATTCTTATACATTGGCCAAAGACTTCAGATAAAATGTTTATAAACTGCAAAACATTTGGAGAATGCTTTTTTTTTTTTTCCAAAGTAAAACTATCACTGAGTGCCCAGAGAAGTCAAATTTTACAAATTACTTAGCAAGAAAATCTACAAGTCTCTTCTAATTCTTCTGGTAAGGCCATGAAAATATACTCTTTATTCTTGGCGGGGGCGAATAAAAGAGAACATAGCCCTTTCGGGTTAGGAAATTCCTTTTCTTGATTTTTCTTGGAGGAAGATGTAAGAAGGTATTTAAAGTCTTGGGAAAAGATCATAATTTCAAAGAAAAAAAACCATAACTTCAAGGATTGTTGGAAAATATAGGTCTGTTTGCATAAAGGCCCAGTGAACTCACTGGGAGCCCCTACCTCCTCCTGTGAGGTTCAGCCTTGTCAGAATACCTCTGCTGATGTAACCTTGCAGAAAGGATACTGGAGATCCCCGAGGGAAAAAGCGGCCCTAGGGGAAGAGGTGGAGAACGCTGACTTGTGCTGGGGTCTGGCATAGAGGTCAGACCCTATGCATAGGGGTCAGATCCTGCAGGAAGCCGCCACTGTTCACCGTGGGGCTGAGGCTGAGACACCTCCCTGATGTGGACATCCTGAAATCTTGGCCATGCCTTCAGGAGACCATTGCAAATCTAATAAAAGTCAGAAATAATGGAGGCCCAGGCCAATGGAGATGTAGAGTGAACCCACTAGACATAACACGACCTACTCCACTTCTTCCTTTCAAACCTGGCACACAGAGAAGCTACTGTTCAACCTGGGATATACTATGTGTCTTGTCACCAGATGTGTCCCTGAAGTGGACAGTGCAACAACTAGAGTGACCAGGTCATTCCTATTTCAACAGTAGCAGAAACTTCAATTGAAGAAAACTGAACTTCCTGGTGGTGTGAGCAAGACTTTGGGTTTTCTCTGCTCTAGGTGCTAAGTACCCAGTTCCGATTCCTTGGGTTAACCAGGTACCCCAGAGAAAGAGAGATGGATGGATGGATGGATGGAGGAAGAGAGAAGGGAGGGAGAACACTAAGGGAAAGAAAGTCAACCTCACAGTAAGTGAGATGGACTCTAGAAATCATTTAATTTGAATGTTAGAGGAAGCTGAATTATTTCCATTGTCTTAGTCTGTTTCAATATAAATTTATTTCTCACAGTTCTGGAGGCTGGCAAGTCCAAGGTTAGGGTCCTGGGAGGTCCATTGTCTGCTGAGGGCTGCTCTTTGCTTTCCAGATGGCACCTCATTGCTGCATCCTCACATGGTGGAGAGGCAAATCCTATGTTTTTATATGGTAGAAGGTGAAGGAGCAAGAAGGGGCAAACTCACTCCTTCGAGCCCTTTAATAAGGGCCTAATACCATTCATGAGGGCTTTACTCTCATGATTTAATCACCTCCTAAAGGCCCTGCTTCTTAATACTACCACATTGGTGATTAAGTTTCAGCATATAAATTTTGTGGGACAAATTCATACCAGACCGTAAACACACAGGGTAAGGTATATCTTCTCTAAAAGTAAGCACCTAAAAATCTGTAATAAAAACAATCCAGTAGGTTTTGACACAGACCCAGGAATTTTAGCAATGATGCCCTACAAGGTTCCATTCTGGTATCACCAAGAATTTCTCTCTGCTCAGTGGAATGCTCTATCCACCCCTCAGGCTGATGACTGATACCTCAATCTATACCATGAGGTCTACATTCCTCTAGCAATCATCATTTTTCTGTAATTAGCACTTTGTGATTTATAAACTTGCAAATTATTTATAACCTCACTTCATCTCCATAAAAACCCAATGGGAACATATTATTTCTCCCCTCATGCAGATGAATAAGCTAAGTTCACCGGTGGGGGAGTCTGGACTCAAACTCACCTCTAGTGTATGTGATACAGCACAGACATGCTGGAAGCCCTGACAAATGGGAAAATAATAATCCATGCACACCATAACTTCATGCATTTAGGCTATCAGTTAAAAAAGCAGGCCTTTTTAAGGTGACAAAAGAAAGAGTAGGCATCTGTGGATAGGCCACTGGGAGACAACAAATGGGAAAAGATCGCAGATCGGAAAGGCTGGACGCAGTAGCAGCTACACAGTGCTCCAGCAAGGGCTTCCAAACTGAACCCGATTGACAGGAAGACAGGCTGCTTTCCATTCAGCATGGGATTCTTTTCCCTTTTTGACAGCTCAGTGACCAATTACTTAAATAGAATGAATGAATGAATGAATGAATGAATGAATGAATGAATGAATGAAGGTGGAACAATTAGCGAACCTCAGACATCCATGGAGGACTAAGAGGCTTCCTTCATTTCAACTAATATCTCCATCTTGACCTGTCAGCATTAAGAAAAGAGAAAGATTATCCATTCAAAGGCAGCTGCCATCCAATTAACACTTGATTCCAAGTAATGAATCATCCACAGATTTTATTGACAACCTGTAGAACATTATCTTTCCAGTGGCACTTGGCATGACCTTTACCTCCCAATGGCTTAAAAGAGGTTGAAGTACCGCAATTCCGAGGCCCCCACAATCCCCGCACATGACACATCCCACTAATGCAAGGGAGTGCTGAGCCCAGGATGGAAAGGGCACGCTTCGCTTGAACAACAATTACTGTTGATTACGTATCATCCAACAGCTCATGGATATACAATCTATTTTTAACATGCATATTTGAAATCCAATTGAACTGGATTTCCTTTCTCAAGAGTTCATTATTGCTACCTTTTTTTTCCAGAGAAAAATCAAATGTTCTATAATGCATTTTGTGTAGAACACTGTTCTAACACCACAGAAAATTCCGTTAAATGTCAGAAGAATTTAAAGCCTTGTTGTTGAAAATCACAGGCTCAGGATGTTACGAGTATTTAGATCTTTGGAAACTTTAATAACCAATGAGTGTGAAAATCTTTTAGAAGCTCCTATTTGGCTGTAGAATACGATATGATCACCAGTTTATTAAAAGAAACCAGTAATTATGCATGTGAAACAAGGGAGCAATTTGGAATGCTTTTACGTCGGTATCACATAAGCATTTATTCTCATACATTCTCATGTATTTCAAGAATATTAGCATTTCTTCTCATTCATTCATTCACTATACTAAACAGAAATGTCTATAGGGATGTGAAATAACTGAAAGAAAAACAAGGTATTGTAAAAGATAAACAGAGGCCAAATTTTAATGTAGAGGTGGATGATTGAGAAGACATCAGAAGACATTCAACACAGGCTCAACACAGGCTCAACGCACATATGAGCTCACACACACGTAAGTGCATGCCTACACAGAGATACATGCATGACACACACACGTGTGTATGCTTGTGCACACACGCCACATAGAGATATCTAACATTAAAGAATAGAAACCTAAGAGAACATTTTGCCTTCCAGTTAAACATTTAATTATTTCAGAAACATTCCTATCCCTAACAAGTATTCATGTTTTCTTCCAGGAATATTCTAAGCCTCACTAACTACTGCCTTTCCTAGTCCTGCAATAGTAATAGTCTGGATGTATGGAGCCTGATGGTGCAGACAGTAAAACAGTCAACTAAGAGCTATTGTGGAGACTAGATAATTAATCTCAAAAGTAGTAAGACCAACAAGCTGGGAAAGAATATAATCTGGGGGAAAGACTTTTGAACTTTATGCAAGAGATGCTACGAAAACGTAGAGATGGTAACATAACCCCGAACCTGATGTCCACACTGACTGATTTAACTAAAAACTATGTTATGTACCAAGTATCATGTATTTGCCAGGCCCCTACTTGGCGTTTAGGACAGAGGAATGAGCACGCACAGTCTTACGCTTGCAGAGCTCATATTGAAGTGAAATAAACCACTAAACACAACACAAAGAATAACCCTAATGAAACTCTAGCCAACAATCATAAATATTCAATAGATCTGATTTTTATCTTATGTAATATATGTAAATTCAACAGTATAATTAATCGGAGAAAGCTGTATAAAGGTGGTAAATTTCCAATCAAATTTTGAAGAAGAAAAGAGATACGATTTGGTAGGCAAAGTCGGGGTAGCTAAGTCCGGAAAAGTCTCCAAAAATGCAACATTAGAGAAGCAAGACAGTTTGATTGGTATGCAAAAGGTAACTATATAAAGCTGATTTCTTGAGTTAAATACATAATCAAAAATTTAAGAGGAGATGTAAGAGGAATGAAAGCTCAGTTCACAAAAAGACCACTTGCTTAATGTGTCCCAAATCTCTGTCCTTATTTCTGGAATAATTATTGATGTATTTGACAATAAGGTACAGAGAAAGGACACGGGCTTTAGAATTCATTTAGTAAATATGACCTTGGAGAGATAACTTCATCTCTCCTTCCCACATATGAAACATAGACAAAACTTTTCTAATTGATGAGATACCTTTGAGAATTAAATAAAACATGGAAAGGGCCTAGCATAACGCGTGATGCCCACAAGACACTAAACAAATGTTAGTTCATTTAGTTCCTCAGGGTGAGTTCCCCCTGCAGTTTGGTACAGGAGATTCTCACAGTCTGATACTATTAACCTATCATAAAGCACTAGAACATAATGATGTTCGACGAGAGGAGTTTTATGTTCAGGATTCACACCACCCTAATATGAGAAACACAGATTATCCCCCAACTCCTGGGAGCCATGCAGGACTCTTGCTTTTTGCAGCAGTCAGTAGCTTCATTCCCCCTTCAACACCATGCCTTCCCCTACTGTGTCCCTGGAGGGAAGAGAAGTAGAGGGGCGAAGTTTCTAAGCCAAGCTCACCCTGGGCGGAAGCTGGGGCCCATCGTGCTTACGTGAAAGTCTAAAGGCGGCCATTGTGGTCTCCTCTCCCCTCCTCCCCAGGATGGAGCACAATGTTTGCTTTGCAGCTGTGCAGGACTTTAACGAGACATTTGCTGTCCAGGTGCAACCTCTTGAGCTCAGGTGTTTGATCTCTCCAAAAATGGGGGTGTCCTTCCATGAGGAAAGAAAGCTGCTTGTCTCAGTAAACGACACATCACCACCATAGTAATGCGTTAGAAACTGCAGTGTGAGAAGCGGGGTCTTCAAAATAGGAGAGAATAATTTATGGACAGGAATGACAAGATAATGAAATAATTCAGATCGACTCTGCTTTTCCCTGTACTTATGAATATCATATGCAGTATTTTCATGTAATAAAAACCCCAGAACATAGAGCTAAAACTAAAATACAAGTCCATTTCATTAGGGCATATTAAATCCAATTCAATAGACATTTATTAGACACAGCATTATTGAGCATCTATTATATGTTTCTATTCAACCTGTTTATTACTAATAGATTCCCTGATTTAATACTTCTTTTGCCTTATATATTAAGTGTTCACACTATTGAACTCTTCTTAATTTGCCTTCTTTCACAGTCACAATTAACAGGTTTTTATGAATTGAGTGTTTCTCCACAATGAAGTTGGATTTAGCTACTTCACCGATATTTGCTTCATCAAATATGCAGGCAATCAACCACACCTTTTCTCGAAAGGTTAACATCTGTTGTAAGTAGAGATGCTTCTCCCAAATCTCTACTGACCAAATTCCTGCCCATTTATCCCAGACGGTTTTTGGTCACAGACTAACGTGGTAGAAAATTTAGTGAGATGCGCTCCTCTCTTCCACCCATCCATCTGTGCATTCATTTGAGCAATATTGATTGAATGCCGATTCACAGGACAGGCTCCCTGGTGGGGACTGGGTCTGACCTGCACAGAGTTGAAAGCTGTGCTTCTGGAAGGGTGCACGGTGTTGTAGACAGGGGGATTTCATGAGGTTCTAGGTAAGTGTGGCAGCCCCACACGGGAAGGATAGATGGAGTGGAGTTGTAGAGGATGTGTCAGCCTGTGTGTTCACATGGAGGTTTTTATCACAGCCTCCAGAACTTGTGAAAGTAGCTGAAATCCTTCAGATCCTTTGTTGCCTTGTGGATAATAATAGCACCTTCACAGCATTGACGTGAAAAGGCATAAAATAATGCAAATGAAGCACACAGTACCAGGCATGTAAGTGCTCGGTAAATGTTAGCTACTACTCTTCTGTCTAGATGTTTCAGCTGAGGATTTGATATTTTTTAAGACCCAGTACTGGAATGACAACTGCCAGGCTTCCGTCAGCTGCCACTGTTCATAGTAAGCACACACAGGGTTCTTCTCTGCTGCAGCACCGATTAAAAATAGATTTTAATTCCCCACAGGACAAAATGAAATCTGTGCACCTGTGCTTCTCATTTCTCTAGGTAAACCCTGTCAGCTTCCTGACAATATGCTCATCGAACAAGTTCTAGTTCCTACCTAGGCTCACAGTGTCTGCAAAGATGAAAGGAACTCAGGAATCATTCCCCCTGGAGGAGAGAGCCTTGCTCATTAGACAGGAGTTATGAATTAACTTTTACTACAATTGTCATAAACCTACTTTATTAGTTCTAAGAAATCAGTTGCAATTAAAACTATAAAAAGTCTCCAAAGAACCAGAAGAGAGCCTGCCTGGTATCAAAGCTTTGCCCAGTGGAAACTCCTTGGGGAGCTGGGGGACATGGGGAGCACGGGCTCACCCCAATGGGCATTGCAGCCCCACCTCATCCTTGGACGTTGGGCTCTTTATTCTAAAACTAGAATGTCCTTGGCACTTCTGGGCATTTTCTGTCCTGTGCTTATATCTCTCTCCTGTGAATTCTGGGTGTGTTTTCTTAATTTACAGAGACCATTTAAAAACTCTTAACATGTAATGATTTTGTCAGCCTCCACCTAATGATTAGTGGAGTGGGGAAATAGTTCGACGATATTTCTATGGTTCATTAGGAACCAAATATTCCAGACTCTCAGACTAGCTTCCAAATGCCCTAAGAGGGAATCAAGTCATTTTCAGCCTTCCACTCCACAGACATACGCATATCACCTGCGAATGAATATACAGTAATAAATGAATGAACCAAAGAACGTGTGGCACATTTGTGCTCCGGCGCTGAGAAACTGGCAGTCAGGATTGGGAGATGGGTCTTGGCCATGGTGCACCGTGGCGTCCACTGCTCTCCAGGCAAAATATGACCTCAGGCGGATTCCCATGCAGGCTCTGAATGGCAGGCGCCCTGAAGGGCGAGTCTGGGGAGCTGGAGGGAAACAGATGAGGCACCAGGGTCCAGTCATGTGGCCCTAGATTGCAGGCTGCATGCGGGAATAGAGGAGAAAGGCTGAACCTTCAAGATCAGAAAGGAACCCTCTTCCCTCCCGTGGACTGTTTGCTTCACGGCCCCATAACGCAGCACAAATGTAGCTATTCCCCAAAATTCCCTTCTCCTCCTCCTCCTTCTTTTCCTCCTCCATTCTCTCAGAAATCTCTTCTACTCCTACATATTCAACTTCCAACATAATGTCACAATGAACAACACAAGTCCTAGTGCCAGACTGCTCTGCGGCTCTCACCTGTGTCACCATAGGCAAGTAATCTGAAATCTCTGCCTCCATTTCCTCGCCTTGAAAATAGGAGTAATAATAGTACCTCCTTACGCGAGATTGTTGCAAGTACAAAGGAATCAGTACACACATGGTGCTAAGAATATTGCCTGCATTAGTATTGGACATTTAAAAATCACGACTGTTGTTGTTTCTGAGAGCAGACGAGTCTCATACTCTCATCTATAAATCCCACCTTCTCATCTATAAATTCGCATCTATAAATCCCACACTTCTGCTCCTGCCATAGCCCTGAAGAGCAGTCCAATGTGACCTACTCTGATGCCCTTCTCTGCTCCCCAAGTTCTTCCCACACATCCATGTACTGTAGAAATCAGCAGTTTTCTACATTCCATGAAAATAAGCTGCTCATCCCCGCCCCTCCTGGCAGAGGCAGGAACCAGAAACCACGCCCCCACAGAAATCAGCATAAACACTTTGTTTCTTAACCCCTTCCCAGGGCTGATGTCTCCTCTCCTCAGGCGGGGCAGGGGGAGAGTGCATGTGTGTTTCTGTGTGTGCATGTGTGTGTGCATTTGTGTGTGTGCATGTGTGTTTATGTATTTGTGCATTTGTGTATTTATGTGTGTGTGCATGTGTGTGGGGGGGAGCAGGGGGTGCACGTGTATTTGTGTGTGTGCATGTGTATGTGCATTTGTATGCGTGTGTGTTTGTGTGTGTGCATGTATGTTTATGTGTTTGTGCATTTTTGTGTGCATGTGTATTTATGTGTGTGTGCATGCACGTGTTTGTGCGTGTGCGTTTGGGTTTGTGTGCATGTGTGTTTATGTGTGTGTGTGTGTGTATGTGTGTGCATGTACTCTGTGTTCTCCCTCTCCTCGCCAAGCAGCAAAGCAAATTCTTTGAGTTCCTCCTGGTCCTTGAGCTGTCCCAGGAGTCCCAAGTCCCCTTAATACCATGACTCTTCCTAACATCATGAGCTCCTTATGAAGAATTCTGGCATTATGGTAAAAAAAAAAAAAAATTCTTCATTTTGTGGAACAGTGTATCTCCTAGCACTCTGGGGCTAGTTATAATTTTCCCCTCCTAGATACCAGCATAACATAGCTACGTTGTGACAGGACTGGCTCACGTGGCACAAAGTTACCAACTGATACAGAGCTCTCCCCAAGGCTCTGAACTGCCCCATTTGTTGTTGGCTCTGTCTGCAATACCTCTTTCCCTCCTCATATCCTGGTCAATTTCTATTTGTTCTACCATCTTCCCTCCTTTGGTTGTGAGGCTATTCCAGAGCTTCTCTAGAGAAAACTCTGCTGCTGTCTGGACCACAACATACTGCTGCCCAAGTTGTTCACTGCGCAATTCTGGCCGGTGTCATTACCATAGCCATTCACATTGGAATCTACGTGTACAAAACGCTCTGGGTGTGGCTATTCATCAGCATCAGCCTCTGTGGCCTGATGCTCTTTCTTTTGTCCCTCCTCAGCAAAGCGCACTGCTGTTTTTCTGTTAACTTCTTTCCTGCTTGCCTCGCCCTTGCTGAACTTGGTGCCTCTGAGGAGCAGGGGGCATGCCTTCCACGGGTCCAGGCCAACACCTAGCCAGGTTCCAAGCAGAAGAGGCTCCTGGTAAATGCTGTAGAAATGAGCGAGCTGAGTGTTTTAATTCCAGTGGGTGTTAATTCTCCACTTGCTTCTCAACCATATTGCTAACTGGATGCAGATGAAAATAAGGTATGCAATAAAAAGAAGAAAAGAAAGAAAGTCTCCTAACCATGGTGCGTGACCCTGATGAAACGCTCGGTTCCCGTGGGGCTTAGCCGCCTGCGTGGACGCAGCGCAGTGTCCAAGGTAGAGCAGGCAAATCAACAGCCTGCCAAAGAGGAGACTTGCTGTGCTTTGGGAGAAGGTGCTGGCGTTGCTGCCCTTTACCCTGGAAAAGGTCAAAGACGTCGTGTTAAGAATGAACGCGCTGGACTTCTGTTTGCAAAGGAGAAGCTGCCGCGTAGCGGGAGCCGGGCCCCAGGTGCCCCTGGCGCAGCAGGTGCCCCTGCTCTCCGCCCCGGCTGGGGGTTAGCGAGTGCCCCGCCCAACTGAGACACACGGTACCCTTGAATATCAGCCCTCATATTCGCAGTACACTTCAGGTTAACCACATGAAGATAAATCCAGGTTCCCCTCAATGCTTCCAAATGACAACTTCTCACGCGTGACAGCGGAACGCGCCAGGCAGCCCCAGAAAGCCTGCAGCCACCGCCAAGAAGATCCCTGGTGCCAGGACTGCGCGCCAGCCATTCTCTTGTTCTGAACATATTTTGGTTCACATTCCTTCTGAAAACAAGATCCCTGCCTCCTGGCTTCGTCCTTCTCTGGGATTCTCGCAGGTGCTGCTGTTCAGAGGCCTAGAAGGAGAGTGCTGTGCGCAGCGCCAAGCCCAGGGACACCGCGCCTCTCAGGTGTCTACCTTCCAAGGAGGATGACTCCACTTTCCCAAGCCCACCCCAGGGAATTCCTTTCCATTGTAAAGGGAAAGGGGCGGACGGCTTCAGCATGTTTACTACAGTGGAAAACATGGAGGCAAGGAGAGGAGGGGGACAGGCGTTCTGTGGAGGGGAAAAGAAACGGGATTCTGAGATCCTTATTTGCAGAAAGTCTTGCTAAGAAACCGAAAGTCAGAGTTTTAAAATCACTCATGGAAATGCCTCCCAGGATGTCGTCTCTGATTAAGGATGTGTGAGGGTTATTGAGTTTTGAATTAGATGCACTTTAATAAAACAGTAGAATGTTCTTATCTGATTGCACCTGTATTGATTGTGTTAAAGAGGTCTACCCTTGGGTCCGGGTCAACGACTTTACATAAACTTGCTAGCGACTGAGAGATTTTTGTAAGCTATCCAATTTGTTAGATTTCAGTAAACTAAGGAACTTCGGAGCATGCCTCTTGCTGATGAATTGAGTTGTTTTTGTTGTTGTTGTTTTTAACTTTTTGCCTGTGTTATATTTTGCTTAATCTCCATGGCTACATACTCAAATGAGTCACTTTTTAAAAACTGCATAAACAGCAGAAATGTATTACAACAGTTTCTAAATTGTAAGAAGTCTTTCATGCAAATGTAAAATAGTTAAATAGCATCACCTAGGTGAACTAGCCACATGTCCATCTAAATAAAATGGAATGTACAGTTCATAATTAACACGTACAGTATGTGTTCAGTTGATATGCATTCAACAGTATACTTCAAAATACTAGTTTCATTGTTTCTGATGACCTCTAGAAAGCCAATATACTCAAATATGCTCATGGACAACCTCCTGTTAGTATCTTAAACCTCACGTTTGCAAGAAAATGTATTAAGCTGAAGTTTGCAAAGTTTTAGCAGCATCTTCGAAGTTTTTTTCTAAATTATAGAGATGTTCCTTTAACAAGCCTTTTTAGGTTTTACAAACAAAGCAAAACCAATGCCTCAAAATTAGAATCCATTAATTCTCTCATTCAACAATCTTTTAGACCCTACTAGACTCTGGCACCCTTCTAGGAATTGGTGAAGGAGGCAGACTCCCTGCCTTCATGGAGCTACAAGGTAGTGAAGATGGCGACAATAATTATTAAGCAAATAAAAATGCTGCCAGAATTTAGGCAAGATGGAGGACCTCCGTGAGGCTGGGCTATGGAACGACGGAGAAGAGGATGTGAATTACGGGGTGGTCACGGTAAGGGAGATTAGAGCAGGTAAGAGATTAGCAGGAATATGACTGAAGAGAAGGAGAAGACAATGGCAACATCCGGCGGCCAGGGTTCTTGGTAGAAAAATCAGCAAGTTGGAGTTGCGGTGGCTCAGGCCGGTTGCCCTGGCACTCGGGGAGGCGAGGCTACATGTTCGAGACCAACCTGGTCAACACTGATTAAAAAAAAAAAAAATTAAGGCCGGGCGCGGTGGCTCACGCCTGTAATCCTAGCACTTTGGGAGGCCAAGGCGGGTAGATCACGAGGTCAGGAGTTCAAGACCAACCTGGCCAAGATGGTGAAACCCCGTCTCTACTAAAAATACAAAAATTAGCCAGTCCTGGTGGCAGGTGACTGTAGTCCCAGCTACTTGGGAGGCTGAGGCAGAGAACTGCTTGAACCCAGGAGGCGGAGGTTGCAGTGAGCCGAGATTGTGCCACTGTACTCCAGCCTGGGTGACAGAGCAAGACTCTGTCTCCAAAAAAAAAAAAAAAAAAAGAAAAATCAGTAAGTGCAAAGATATCAGACGTGGCCATGAGCTTGATATGTTTAGAAAATAATGTGGCTGGGGAGGAGCAGCATGAAGGAGCCTGAGAGAGGATGAGCAGAGCTGATTTGGGAACCTGATCATGAAGAACCGTGAAGGACATGGTAAAAACCTTTGATTTTAAGGGTGATGGGAAGCTACTTAACAATTTAAACATGAGAGTAATGTGTCCTGATTTACAGTTTAAAATCGCGCCGCCTGCTGTGTGGAGATGGACTGGGGTGGAGATCACAGAAACAGTGAGACCAGGCGTGGGCTCAGCAAGCACTGCAGATGACCTGCCCAGCCAACGCATCTCAGCAAGGAAGTTTATAATGGCTTTCCTGGAAGGCCAGATAGCTATCTCAGAAACTATTTACTTGCCCTTCTTCAGATAAGAGTTGCAGAAGGGATGTAATCAGAAGTTGCTCTGGATTTCTGAGAACTTCGCTGGCAAGGAAGACAGGCATGTGGCATGAATCCTATTTGCCTTCCTTGTGCCTCCTGGCTTGGTCAGAAGAGTCCAGTGATGACCAGAGAGACACAGGGATCAGGGGCAATCAGCTGACTGTAGGATGGCAGAGCAGGAAGGTGACAGAAGCCTGGGTCTCTGATAACCATCAGACTCTCTACACCAGTCTGGAATGTGCCACCTCTGGAATTATTCTGTGTGAAGGAGCAACTTCACACAGAATAATTTAAGCCACTGGCTTATTGGAGTTGATAGTAGGTAAATTTAATGCCACCTAAGTCAAGAGTTTATAGCAATGGCTCAGACGAGACACAAAGATACTGGGTTTGGGTGTGGTGTGGAAGGTGGGACTTAGCGGGCTTCAAAGCGGATTTTGGGAGTGTGAGTATTTTCTGATCTCAGTCTGCTAGGGAAATGGGAACTGTGAGAGGAAGAGAGGGATCAAGGACAGCTACCAAGATTTGGGCCTGAGTGACTGCTTGGATTTTAAGTGTGGGTTTTAAAACCAGCTCTCAGTGCATTATTACAGATAGGCAGATTTATGAGGAAAACATGAGGAATTTTCCTATATATTATTTCTATTTTTTCAGAGAAAAGATGTGAAGTCCTCCGCTGAGACTGAGAACGACAGACCGCACTATTGGGCACTTAAGGAGAGGAAGCAGTATGGAATGGACATTTGGAAGACAAGGTGAGTTGAGCTGAGAGGTGTGCTAGTATTGCCAGGCAGTGCTGAAGATTCACTTGGCATTCATGATAAGAAATTTAAAGTGAGACACTCCTCCCACCACCAACAGCACAATTAGATCATTTTTCCCAGGCCACGTTCAACTGGCCTGGTATGGACACACAGCTAATAGAGTTGGATTTAATTAAAACTGGGTTTATTTAGAGAGTGTAATGGAGAAATAGAGGGACGAGGGCACTGAGGAGGTATTCAAGGGAGTCGCAATAGTAATGGTCCATGAAATCGAAGCTGGGTGAGGAGGGGAACAGGAGATACAGGGAGGGAGGGACATTGAAAGCTGGGGAGAAAAAATGAATTGGAGGCCTGGGTTTAGACGAAGTCTTATTGGTGCTGAAGTATCGGCAAAGGGAGCTGGAAAGATAAAAGGTTAGGTTCGAGAATGGGATGCTTTAATTAAATGTTGTAGGCAGTGCGGTTATTGGTCATACAAATTACAAGGAAATGGTCATGAAAGTGGACAGCCGAAGTGGGAGGACAAGAGCTTCTACAGGAGATGAGGGAATTAAGGAACAGATATAGGGGCTCACTGACCCTTTACCTGGATGGCAAACTCACCAGGAATGGGGGTCAGAGTATTGGCGCAGAGAAAGACAGGGATATGGTAGCGGAACTCTGGCACTGCCAGGAGAACAACAGATAACTTCAACACAGAGAGGCCACACTGGGAACAATCTGGGGGCATGTGCTTCCAAGATGCTGGGGGGCTTATCTTTTGCTTTGCTTGTTTATTTTATGAATGAAAGACACACAAGGGTCCAGAAAGAGCAAGGATGATGCCACGCCACCTCCAGTTCCTGTGGAATGTACAGTGTGTTATGTGGGAAGTAACTATCAGTTGAGAGGTTGGCAGAAAACTGTGTCTTTGGGAGGTGCTCAGATCTTTGTCAGGGCAGAGGGGTGATGCAGCCTGACAACAAAACTCCTCACAAAGCAAACCACGATTGGTATAAATGCAGTTAAAAAGGAAGAAAGGCAAACTAAGAATACATGTGTGCAAAAATACACACATGCAAACACACTAATACATGCATAAACACACACATGCATGCTCACATGTCTGCACACATGCACACATATGCAGACATGCATGTGCATGTACACTCACACATATATGTACACACATGCCTGTCCACACACATGCATGCTTGTGCATGTGCATGCACACACATGCAGGCATGCTCACCCACAAACACATGCACACACATGCACATGCATACACACACATGCAGGCTCACCCACATACACATAGATGCACACACACACATTCTTCCCCTTTCTGGTGTATATTCATCATTCAAACCTCACCAAGTCCCCGTTGATGACTTCTTGGTACCCTACATGCTATTTCTGTTGAGTATTACAAGATTATGTCATTTGTTCTCATCTTCCGACTTGACTTAAAGACAGCGGCTGCCTTTGATCTTTGTGTCCCCAACACTCAGTAAATAGTAGGTGCTGGATAAATACATATTGAGTAAAAAAAAGGACTAACTGAATGCCCTGAGACATATCACAGAAGTCAGAGACACTATTTTGTTTTCATGAACCCAGGCACAGCCTAGAAGTGTAGTTTTCTCTCATTCTAAGAAGAGCCCACTGCGTTTACCTTCTTGGCCATGCAGCAGGGCTGTCTGGGAGAAGCCGTGGACACAGCTGCAGTGGGTTTGTGGTTGTGACAGAGGCTCATTCCTGGTCCGGCCCTTCCCAAGTCAGGAGTGACCATGCGACTACCTACCCATCTCCTGACAAGGCCCTGACACAGTGCAACGCAAGGGTAGACATTTGTTGATACGTTGAGTGGTTTATGGCCTCCACCCTATGCCTGCCTCAAAGAATCAAAGACTGAAAAATACGTATATTTCAACAAATCCACTTGCTCACACATTTCCAGTATGTTCCTGAATGGGTTCTTCAAAACCAAACAAAAAAGCACCTAATTGTGTCATTCAAGCTAGAGAGCACAGACATAGTGTCACTGATCCAAGCCCTGTTCATGTGTAATTGCCTCTCAAAAATGCATTTCTAATCACTGTCACCTTCTACTGTACCTACGCAAACACGAGTGTTCTGTGAGCTGAAAGCAAACAAAGGCCACACATACAGAGCTGAGCAATTCCTCCACAGGAGGCAAGCATCCTGGGATCTTGGTCTCTGAAGGCTGCAGCTCAGTAGATTGTCAAAAGGCACTTTTCTCCCAACATCAATATCCCTCCAATCAAGAAACCCAGTAAAAAGTGAAGGACGCAATTTAGGTAAGTCACAAAGAATTAAGAAAAAATAATTACAGGTGAATAAGACAGTAGAGAGAGTTTCATTTCATAGGTCTCCCTTTGCCTTCACAAGGAAACAACAGAAAGCATGGATGTGTCTCTATCCAGGCTCACGTCACGCTCCAAAACCACATGCAGACGGCAACAGGAACCCCACAGCTGTGAACCTGCTGATGAAAGCCAGTTGCACTGGCTGTTGGGATTCTTGTGCCAACTGCACATTTGGGAACTAATGTGGGAAGAGTGTGCAGAACAGCTAAGATTCAGCGTTGGCTTAGCACTTACAAGTGGGGGTCCTGGGAGCTGTTACAGCCCAAGACCACCTTCCTGACTTGTCCTGCCTCAGCTGGAGGCCAACAGAACATCTCAGTAGGAGAGCAGGATGACGTGGGTCCAAAGTTTGGCGATACTGTGAACACACAGAGTGTTTTTAGGGAAGCAGGAAAAGAAAGAAGAGAGACTCGTTTGTCTGAAGGAATGATGGCGTCCTTCCATTGTGAACAGTTGTTGCTGGCTGCAACTTGGTACTATTGACAGTCAGGCTGAGAAAATACAAGATCCTTCTTACATCTAAATTTTGGGTCCTGAGATCAGATGCAAAAACTGTTTGGGGAATCACGACTGATCCTTGCCAAAATCTTTATTGCTTCATGTTGAGGTGAGAAAAATAATGACAATGTAGAGAGTTTTCTATAAAGCTAAATACAGTCATGAGCATTGTCTTATTTTTCCAAATTTAACTTTCTTCCCTCTTTTTTCACGTGAAATGTTAAATGTCTTATGAAATTCTAATGACATATATGAGGTAATAGTTGTATCTATTTGGTTTCCTTTATAATGTCCTTGTTGGCAAAATACAGGTTTGGCAACCCGGTCAGACTTCACTGTCTTTGGAAGATTATACTAGTCTGGGAAACTGAAAAGTCCAGAGCCCATTCTCCTAGAGGGGCAGTAAAACAGCTGCTCCAGAGGCCAGTCTTTACTCTCGTTCATCACCAGAAATTACTGCAGCATCCAAACAAAACGCAACAGCCTGGAGGGCAGCTGTGATGAGCTCTGGCTCTGCTGTGTGGCTGAGCCTGTGCCCTGCTCTACCTCCCATCTTGGAGATAACTCATAAACCAGAAGAACTCAAAGGGCTTCTTGAAACATGCCGCAGGGTATACAACAAGCTTTGCCATCAGAGTAGGGAACCCGGGTCCCTCTTTCGAATGAAAACCTAAAGGTTTAACCTCTTTATCTGTCCTTGAATGTAAGTTATTCCAAGATGCATTTCCAAGAACAGAACGTGGGAGAAACACTCTGATTACTATTCCCTGAAGCAGGGCATTATGAGTGATTCACGATGCATGTTATCTCCGAAAATGGGTTCCTAGAGACTCCCTCTCTCTGGGAGTCTCTTTGTAGGCGTCCTTTCTCTTCTGTCTTTCAGAACATCTTGCCCTTCACCCATTGGAGCTCTTTTTTTTTTTTTTTTCCTGTTATTTTTTAACCCTCCTGACCCATGGCAACTTCCTTCTCCAATTGGGATCATTCATTGTAGAGAAACTTACAGAGAGACCACATGATATGAGAATTGACAGACTGAGCAGACCAGGATTCTGGTTCTAACCACAAACTCTTTGATCTTAGACTTTTTGGAGTTTTTAATTTTGGCTATGCCTGATGATCTCTAATGTCTCTTCCAGCTCTAAACATCGGATCTAGGATGGATTGAAGGTTGTTAAATTAACCTTCAATGTTAAATTAACCTCAGTGGTTAAATTAATGGATTATCAATTCATTAATTTATTTGATAAACGGTGAGAATGTGTAATGTCGTGTTTATTGAATGAAATTTGGACCCAGTCAACTGGGCTTGAATTCTGGCTCTATTAAGGGAGGAGATCACCCCTCATGTTGTCTTATGGCCAATTTCTGCCTCCAAAGAAAGAAGAAGTAAAAACTAAAAGGTAGAAATGAAATCCACAGGCAGACAGCCCAGCGCCACACTCTGGACCTGGTTAAAGATCGACCCCTGACCTAACCAGTTATGTTATCTATAGATTCCAGACATTGTATGGAAAAGCATTGTAAAAATCCCTGTCCTGTTCTGTTCCGTTCTGATTACTGGTGCATGCGGCCCCCAGTCACGTACCCCCTGCTTGCTCAATCAATCACAACCCTCTCACGCGGACCCCCTTAGCGTTGTAAGCCCTTAAAAGGGACAGGAATTGCTCACTCAGGGAGCTTGGTTGTTGGAGACATGAGTCTTGCCGAAGCTCCTGGCCAAATAAAGCCCTTCCTTCTTTAACTCGGTGTCTGAGGGGTTTTGTCTGCGGCTTGTCCTGCTCCACTATCACTTATTATCTGTGTGAGCTTGAGCAAATCACTTGAACTCTCTGAGCCTCAGTTTCTTATCTGTGTAGTAAGGAAAATAATAAATCAATGATGGCTGATTGCCGAGGTTTAAATGACATAATTGACTAGCACAGCACTGGGATACAGAAAGCACTACATAAGGAATTCTTCTTGTTAAAATGATTCACCATATTCTGTACTATGCATTTGAAATAGTAAGATCAAGACACCATTTTTCAAGGAACTCATATTATAGCAAGTAAGGAAATATGTAAGCAATTAAAAATAATGCCCCCTTTGCTTGAGCACTTGTCTGGTTGCAAATCCATTCATTTATTTTTGTTTTTGTTTTTTATTCATTTGTTTGTTCACTCAGTCAGTCATTTTTATGAGTCAAATATTCACTGATTAATGATCCGTTTTCTCAACATGTGTGAATCCAAAAGCAAGCACTGCTTCCTGTGCACACATGGCTGGCTTTCTCTTCAATTCTGTCATCTCCATATACCTTCTCTAAGACCGTTCTCCCTGACTTTGTAGGTTTTTTTTTTTTTTTTTTTTTTTTTGGACTTGTATGCCAAAATTTTTAATGCTGCTTTTATTTTTAATTGCTTACACGTTTCCTTCCTTGCTATGAGTTCCTTGAAAATGACGTCTTGGTCTTACTATTTCAAATGTGTAGTACAGAATATGGTGTATCATTTTAACAGGAAGAATTCCTCATATAGTGCTTTCTATATCCCAGCACTGTGCTAGTCAATTATGTCATTTAAACCTAGGCAATTACCTATCATTGATTTATTATTTTCCCTACTACACAGATAAGACACTGAGGCTCAGAGAATTCACGTGGTCTGCTCAAGTTCACACAGATAATAAGTGATAGAGCCAGAATTCTAGCCCAGTTGACTGGGTCCAAATTCCATCCAATAAATGACACTATACATTCTCACCATTTATCGAATAAATGTATTGGTAATACCCATTGGCCTCACAGGAATGTGGGGAGGCATGATATGTAATAATTTCATCCCATTTATAATATACTCAAAGGGCAGAAATTTCCTAATGATCTCCAGATTCTGAAATTCTGTTTTATGCAGAATTTTAATAGTTTATATCTGTTTATTGTATCTCATATTACATTAATTACATAACTCTTTGGGACCATTCCATGATAAACTTCTCCATTGAAATAAACATATTTCTTATCTCCTGAGTCCTGCTCTAATTCTCCTTCCAAATAAGTCTGCTAAGTTTAACTTGTAAATACATTTACTTGAATAGTTCAGGTTTTCATCGGAGCAAAAAGAAACTGCAATTAGGTGGAAAAATGTATGATTTTTGAAATGAGAAATAAATCTCAAGGTGTAGTCTTGAATGAAAATATTTCCATGAGTAAATGGACAAATAAAAAATGTGCTTTCCACCTTTATTATTCACTGAATATTGACTAAA
The DNA here is from genome assembly GCF_000951045.1 of Mandrillus leucophaeus. NCBI lineage: Eukaryota > Metazoa > Chordata > Mammalia > Primates > Cercopithecidae > Mandrillus > Mandrillus leucophaeus. The sequence continues at coordinate 8,041,916 of NW_012106474.1, forward strand.
TAAATGCTGAACTGTGGGCTGTTCACAGATTAATTTGCCAGTTCAATGTGCAAACTCCTCTGAGGTTTCCACAAGCTGGACTCAGTCCTCGGTTAATTTCATTACAGCTTGAAGAGACTAGATAAAAAGGAAGATGAATGATATTTGAAATTAGTATTTCCTCCTCCAGGGCTAATCTACAAATCAGATATTATCAATTTCTTATCCTGTTCCCAAATCAAATAAATTCAGAGATTCTATCCTGGCTGCATTTGAAATAGAAATCCCCAGTGACCCGAGACTCACAGCTGTGGTTTAGCTGCTCCTTCCCAAACTTAGAAACAGATTCATTAATTTGGACTTAGATTTCAGCCTTGGCTCCCATTGAAGGGGAGGAGTGGAGCGAGAGCTTGGCAACTTCCTGAAGACCTGGAGGAGTTAGACCTAAATACATCAGTGCTCCCTTTTATAAGATACAATAGGAACTTGTGAGGATTCCTTCTTTATTGGTCATTTAATTTTCCTCTTTTTAAAGGCATTCTTTGGCAATGTGGCCCCTTAACATCTTAAATATCTTGCATGCTGTTACAAAGACACCATTCAGGGCTTTGCGGGCAGAGCACTGTGGTATTACAAACACAGGAACTGGGAAGCTTCGGAGTGTTCCCAAGGCAGGCCTCCACCGTCACAGACAGTTGGCCGAGGGCAGCCGGGCTCTGAGAATAGAAGTCAACATGAATACATCGGAAACAAAGGGCCGGGGGAGACTGGACCCATCTTCACTGGGGATAGAAAGCTATCATCCACAAAACCACCTAGTCCTGTTCTTGTTCATTCCTCCTTTCTCTTATCTTCCCGTCAACATTTCTGAATAAGTCACAGCATCGCACACTGTAGAAATTCTGTAAAACACAGAAATGCGACTTTGTCAGGGAACCTGGTATGTACCTTGGCGGGTTATCCACCACATTTGCTACTTTTATTGGCAAAGTAACCTAGGATAGAAATACGTGTTTTATCAAATGAAAAGCCGAGTTTAACTTTTGGATGACATACCCTTGAGACCCCGAAAGTTCTGTCATTCAACGGCAGTAATATTGTGACAGTAATATCACATTGGCTCGCCTACCCCTTCCCTCCCCGCACATAAAAAGTTAGGAAGGCTAAATGAGAGGCCATGATTTAAAAATCAAGAAGTTTTAAAAATAATTGACTTCATGTAAGTATCAGTAAGTGGACCCAAAAGTCCGCAATGATCAATTAACCACTGATTCGCTGATGGCAATTTAAACCATCCACTAAGAGAAGAAAACAAAATCTGCTTTCCCGTTATCTGAAACCAAGACAGGAGTCCTTTGATATTACATTATTGTTACTCTATATGGTATATTATTTCCAAATAATACAATTGCTACACAGCATTGTTACAGTAACTAAAACAGGCGATTCCATCACGCCTGTTCACAAGTAAAGAATCACTAGCATCTTTCTCACAGGATAAAAGGAAACTGCAGAAACCCGGGTTATCCAAGGGGCATACTCAACAAAAAGCCATTTCTTTTAAGAGTCCCATTTAATCCGGGTCTTTGAAAAGCAGTGGGCATTAGAATTTTAGAATTTCAGCTGGGCACAGTGGTTCACACCTATAATCCCAGCACTTTGGGGGACCGAGGTGGGTGGATCGCTTGAGGTCAGGAGTTCAAGACCAGCCTGGCCAACATGATGAAACCCCGTCTCTACTAAAAATACAAAAACTAGCTGGGTGCAGTGGGGCAGGCCTGCAATCCCAGCTACTTGGGAGGCTGAGGCAGGAGAATCACTTGAACCTGAAAGGCGGAGGTTGCAGTGAACCGAGATAGCGCCACTGTACTCCAGCCTGGGAAACAAGAGTGAACTCCAACTCAAAAAAAAAAAAAAAAAAAAGAAAGAAAGAAAGAAAAAAAGAAATTTAGAATTTCACTTAAACCCAATAACGATGGCAGAGAATTTGACTTATGAGAAATATTAACGAAGCCTAGAAAACTAGCCTTAAAATTGCCGAATTTCCATTTGCTCATTCAAAACAAGTCCCAGAGAAGCAAAGTGGAGAATTTCTCCTCACTCAACTACCAGTGCCCACATGTCTTTCTAAGCCTGTGCTTAGCTTGCAGTTTTTATAAGATTCTTCCCTGAGGCTGTGTGAAAGCTGGAGGTCCCATACAAAGACTAGGCAACTTCCCCCGAAGACCATCTCTCAGACCTCACTGGCATTCCAGCTCATCGTTCCTCCTAGAGATGACTGAGCATTTATTCTGGCTCCCTGACTCCATCAAGTCCTGGAACTTCTGACTGAGATGGTTTTCCGCTTTTCTGACCTCTGCAGGGTAACCTTGCCACCTCCATTCAAATGCCCCTCACCTGTGGAGTGCTCTCACCTGGACAGCGCAGTATGCGATGGGCCAAAAGATGCAGCAGAAAGAGTCCTGCTCCCCTCCACTTGCTCTCTGTGACCTCGGGAAAGAGCACTAATCTCTCTAATTCTCAGCTTCTCATCTTTGCAACAGACGTAACAGAATCCACTACCTGTATCACAGGGTCATGTCGAGGCTTAAAGAAGACCATGCTTAGGAACTTCGCAGAGCCCTTTGCACAGTAAAATGGTTGCAGTTGCTATGATTTGGAGACTCATGAGACTTGAAAAAAACAAAAAGGAAAATGATGATTGAGCTGAAAGATGAATGTAGATGAAAATGCACAATTGCAAAAAGGCTTGTCATAGACCAGTCACTCTGCTCTGCAAAAGCTATGAAAGTTTGTCCTCACTCATTATTGTGGCAATTCATGTTCCAAGATGATGCCTTAAACCCATCTGGAACAAGGTGGAGGTGAAATAATGAAATGCTAGGTGCTGAGAAGGCACATGAACAATCTGGAAAGCAAGGCCACTTACAGGTCTCCACCCCCTGCTAGGTGTGCTTTGCATACATTTTCATCAGCACGAAAAAGACAGGCAGCCCAAACCAGAGGTCAGGTTAGTTACCAGAGGTGATGAAGGCAGGTCTGAGAATTGCAGACGGCACTGCAGGGATTCAGCCCCTGTCCTCTAGATACTTGCAATTCAAGGAGGACGGCAGTGGCTGAGACGGACAGCTAATGACGGACATGCGGCACTGAGTCACCAGGAGGCTGGCCAGGAATGTGCAGGGTGGGAAGACTCAGTGTCAGGGTATTTTAGGTTAAGGGTGAGTTTATGACTGAATGCACGGCCAAAGGGTTGGATATTCAGACTGGGTGAAAGTGGGAGAAAGAGCATACTCTGGCATTTGCTGTGAACCCAAGAGGACCCTGCAAATTGGGTATGATTCTCAACATTGAGAGTGTCCAGTAAAGGAGAAGGCGTAGGTCGAGGTAGAACAATCCTCCATCACTTCTGAGGAACTGTAGAAGCCCCAACTGTCAAAGGAACTGAGAATAAGATTGGGTGGTGATGGGCTGCACGGGTGCCACCAACCCTGCCCTCTCCACTATGCTGGGGCCCAGGAGTGATAAAAAAAAAAATTCACCGGGGCAAGCTGGGCCATTTCAAAGGACTCTACAGAAATGAGTAGGAAATGAAATTCGCCTTGGGACTTCAAGCACAATGAATGACACCATCACCTAAACTGTCCATTAAACTTTCCATTAAAATGCTCTGATTTGGAACTCATATCTAAGAGTGGGCTATTTGTGGCTAGTTTTAGTGGGTCAGTGTGAGCAGGATGTTTTGGACTCTGTCTCCAGATGCTGCAGATGGTCTGGGCATCTCTGCATCCCCAGAAGCTCTGGGTCAGGAAACCCCACTGATGTTTGTACAAATCTCCCAAGGCCAATTCCCACTCTGGGGTCTACATCCTCTGGCCTGGGTAGATGGCAGAACCAAAGGAGGGCATGTTGGCTGCTGGAATTACTGCACTTTAGGCAGCAGCAGAATGTTCACTCCCTTCCTGGACTCATGAGCCAGGTACAGCCCTCAACCCTCAACCATCACGGCAGAAGGTTGAGGGCCATACCTGGCTCATGAGTGATGGGGACCCAGGTATCCGCCAGAAGTGGGGGCACCATAACTGCAACCTTCTTGGCTGGACCTTGGCTTGATGGCAGTAAATATCCATTAGTTCTCTGATTAGCCAGTGTTTAATGAAGATTTTGAAGGCAATATGAAAGAATAATTCTAGGAATTTCTAATGGGCCAATTAAACTTCTGTATGAAAGTGAAAAATATCTGGTTTAGGATAACTGCATTACTGCTGAACGTACACATCTAACTTCCCCACTTACTGCTGAAGACAGGAGTTTTAAACTGCTAGAATTCAATTGTGTAATCTGGTAATAAAGTGAGGACTAAAACATGTTTTTGTTTTTATTCTTTTAGGAGAAAAAGCGTACAGATGTATTTGATCATAGTTTGATGAGACATAGGAGCCTTCAGAATGAAGAACCCAAAACACAGGAGAAGCTGCAAGTGTTTATGCTTAGGTTCAACACAGGGCAGACAGCTGTGTGGAGACACGTTTGGACAAGGAGGATGTGATCTAATGCTGATAGGCCGAGAGGGGACTCCGCAGGGCCTGTCTGTCCGGATTCTTCTTGGCCTCTCCGAGCAGCGTTCCTTCCTTCTGCATATGTGGCAGGATCCTCTCTGGAATTACAGTCTTACCACCTACAGTGAATCAGAGTAGGTCAGATAATTTCTTTCTTTCAATTTTTTATTTTCGATTCCGGGGGTACATGTGCTTGTTTGTTAGATGGGAATTGCTCGTGAAATGAGGAGGACTGGGCTTCCAGTGTACCCGTCACCCAAATGTTGAACACTGTACCCAATAGGTAATTTTTCCACACTCACTCCTCTCCCATCCTCCCCGCTTTTGGAGTTCCCAGTGTCTATTATCTCCATTTATGTCCACGTGCATCCATTTTTTCTCTGCCTCTTACAGATGAGAACATGCAATATTTGATATGCTTCTGATAGGATGGTGGCCTCCAGCTCCAAACATGTTGCTGCAAAGGCCATGATTTCATTCTTTTTTATGGATGCATAGTATTCCATGCTGTATACCTCACATTTTCTTCTAGTCCATCATTGGCGGACACTTAGGTTAGTTTGATGACTTTGCTATTGTGCTTAGAGTTGCAATAAATACACAAACGCAGGTGCCTTTTTAAATATAATGCTTTATTTTCCTTTGGGTAGATACCCAGTAGTGGGATTTCTGGGTTGAATGGTAGTTCCATTTTTGATTCTTTGAGAAATCCCCATACTGTTTTCCATAGAGGTGGAACTAATTTACATTCCCACCAACAGTATGTAAGCATAAAGCATGTTTACTATACTAATATATGACTGTGCCAGATTAACTCTTTATGGTGGGAATGAGAAACACATTGATAAATGCCAACCCTTGTCCTCTTGGAGACAGAGAAGCTGGCAGCCAATTCCATAGGATAAATGCTTTCAGAGATACAAGCAAGGAGCTGTCAGGCCACAGGAGATGGAGAAAGGAACTGCTGGGGAAACCTGAAAAGAGTAACATGGTAACATAAGACACAACCTCTGAGGTGGATTGGAAAGGATGGCTACGAACTTGGCCAGTGGTGGAAATTATCTGACATGCCTCGGGCCAGGACCAGGCAACATGGTTCTTCAAAAGGCCACCTTCCAACTCCAAGAGCTGTGACATTTTTGTACCGGTGCTATCTTAGTCACTCATCATTTCTTGGGGGGAAACTTGGGTTCCTGCAACAGTTTTTTGCTACCTTGTTCCTGATTGGCTTCAAACTATGTCATAGTCAGAGAGAGATTGACATTTGCACTTCCTGCCAAAATTCAAGGAGGTAAATATTAATCTGAGAGAAGGGTGTAAATTATCCCTGGTTTTCACTCCTAGAAGTAGGCAGGAAACAAGAGTGTTCCTGAAAAACACTTTCTCCACCATGCAATTAAGGTGTTTTGGATTTTTTTTTTTTAAGCAGAAATATGAAGAGGAAATTTTCCAAGCATGACATGCACGTTCAAAGCAAAGGAGAAAGGAAAAGGAGTCTTGGTGGTAGAATGCAGGATTTGACCCAAGCAAAGGCTCCTTTTTTATTAGAAATGGACTAACGACGACACATGAAAGACATGGGAATTTTCTCCAAGGAAAAGTTTCAGCGTTTTCAGAAAATACAGCAATCCACGAGGCACCACGCGCATTACCACCTCAGAGGACGAGGGCCGCCATATTTTCAAACACGCAGAGTGGGTGCCCATGGAGGACAGCCAGGCAGGCCGCAGGTCACTTTCCTCACACATGCCTGTAGGGGACTGAGGAAAGCCCCCATTCCCAATGACAGTAAGAATCTGCAGGAATGACCACACATGGCCCAGGTGCTGGTGAAATGTTTCTCTACTAATTGGGCCCCTTCCTCCCTCCCTCTTCTTTTTCTTTTCTTTTTTAATTTTCTTTCTCTTCCTTTTCCTTCCATCCCTTCCCCCTCCCCTCCTTCCTCCCCCTCCCCTTCTCCTCTT
>NW_012106474.1:8048569-8055772 GCF_000951045.1 Mandrillus leucophaeus
TCCCCTCTCCCTCCTCTTTCCCCCTCTCCCTCCCCTCCCCTCCCCTTCCTTTCCCTTCATTTATGTTATATGTAACTGGTCCTGAAGCAAGAGTCATTCTGCAAACCTTTTACCCCATACAAGTTTCAGCATCTCCAAGCACTGATGCCAACCACAGATGGCAAAAGTTGGGCAATGATAGTGGCAGTGAGGGTGGGGGCACTTCCTCACTCCCTCAATGTGAGGGCATTCCAGATTGAGCACCTGGAATAGTCCCCGCCTCTCTGGATCAAGCCCCAGGTGCCCTGTAATAGGGTGACTCCACCTGTCCTTACTTCCCGAGGGTCCTTTGCATTGCGGCCCCTTTGTCTTGCTCTTCTTCTCTCAGCCCAGTCCACTTAAATTTTAATTTTATTCAGACCACATTCAAGAAGGCTCCCAGCTCTTCTTCCATTCATGGACACCACACATTCGGGTGCACCTGCACTCAGCCTCAGTTGTGGCCGTGTTTTCTTCTCAAGAGCCAGGCCCTGACTTCATAAACTCCAGTCCTTGCTCCTTGAAAGAAGGCCAGAACCCAGGATGCTAAAACTCTGTGTTAACTCTACGTGGAAAAGGATGGCAAGTATGACATGGGATAACATCCTTTGCAAACTGCTCTCCGTGCCTCCCAGAGTCCTCACTGTCTGGTTCCATGGGAATCCATGCATGGTTTGAGTACACTCAGCGTCCCAGGCGTGCTCCTAGGCCTGCTACAAGATTGTCACCATTATTGTCTTCGTCCTACTTCTCATCACTCGCTATGTGCCTGCTATTCAGATGCTGAGCTAAGCACATTGCATACACACTTGTATTTCATTTTAACTATGGTTTAGATAGCTGGCATTATTACTCCCAATTTACACAACAGGCAAGAAAATGCTCAAGAAGAAAGTGACGAGCCCGCCTACTTACCAGTCCAGCAAGGGCAGACTTTGAGGGACAAGGACTTTTCCTCCTGGCCACAGCTCAAATCCCAACCCCAACCATCGTCCCCAAGACCTCACCCCATTGATGGCGTGTGCTCTTTCTTCCTCAGCATTTTCCCTCCCTATGCCTCGTTCCTCTCTGGCCACAAATCCATTTCATTCTCCTGTTGAATGTAAACTTGAAAGAAGTTAGTAACTGATGTCAAGGATTAGGGAGCAGAGGAGTCCGGAACAGGGAAGCAACAGTGCCACGCACTACAGAGGAGTGCATCTTTACGATTAAGCACAAACCATTGTCTCCAAATTTGGCAACAATTGATCCTTCTAGACATCAGTGAAGTGAATCCTGGACTCACACACCCGTATTTCCTTGACAGAAGAAAAACCACAGAAGTTGGGATCAAGTGTTGGCTCTGCATCGACAGTCTCCTCAGGGACGTGTCCTGCTTCCTTCAGAGATGATTCTTTCCAGACATAATGTTGAGGTTACTTTGTAGACAGGAAAATCTCTCAAGACCACAAGTTAGGCCTTAGAGTGAGGAAGTGGTTACTGAACAGCGCAAGGTAGGGGAGGAAATTCTTTGGATCTTACAACTCCCTTTTTTTTTTTCAACTTCTTAGAAAAGTAGCAGAAAACTCCTGCGCCTACATTCTTACCACCTGTTTGCTTCCGTCTCAGCCTTTTACCAAAATGACTGTCTCAAAATTCACTACTGACTTTGGAATGACCAAATCCTGCCTCGCTTGCTCAGCTTCATCCTCTTCCACTTCTCTGTAGCGCATGACACTGTGGCTTCCCTGTTCCAGACTCCTCAGCTCCCTCACCCCCAAAATCAGTAGCCAAGCTGTGTCAAGTTCCTGTTCATGGCTTTTACTGCATTGAGCTCCAGGTTTCTTTCCCATAATTCCACTGTCTCTATTATAGGCACTCATCACCTTTTTACCAGGATTATCTCAACAATTTTCCTTTGTGTCTCTACAGCTCCATCGATGTCCTCCATGAGTGCCAGCACTGACAGCATTCCTTCCCTGCTCATGTCTCCAGAATCTCCCCTTTCCTTCTTGATGCCCAACTGCCTCACCTTCATAAAGCTCCACATCCTAAGCTAAAATTTAGAGCATCCTCCCTTCTTCTCCACCCCAACCCCAGAGCTCAGGCAAGAGAGAACACCACAGACAAAGCCCATCTGGAAGTCTCACTGCCCAAAGTCCCAGTTTACACCCTTCCTCAATAGGTTGTTTGTGCAACACTGTTTATTCCAGCCACACTCATTAAGAGCGTGACAAGACATCTCAAGTCTAAAAACATCTTGAAATATATGAGTGGGGTGAGCCATTCATTCATCCAACAATCTCTATTCAAACATAACAAAATGAAGAAATGGCCCTTGAAATTTAGAAAGGAGCAAATTTAGGTCAAATTAAACACTTCATTTGCAAACCTGATGGTCTAAGAGAGAGAAATGTATTTTTGTAAAAGAGTCATGTAAAATTTGCACAAATCCATGATATAACTTCCTCATGAAGGAGTGAGTCTGATGAACCCCTAATATCCATGCTGCCCACTTGGCCTGGCCATGCCCTACCCTTCTTCCAGATCCTTGTTCTAAGTGGTCACAGGACTAAGAGTCCAGTACACACAGGTCACCGCTTAATGACACACTTGTCTCAAAATGCTTGGCTATCATGGATATGATGGATATCACGGATATGATCTCCATGCATTTTGGATATTATGGATGTTCACATCATGATGTCCATTCTATGACCTCAGCTAGATTATAGATTCCCGGAGTTCAGGACCACATCTGTTTTATTTTCCTGTATTTCCTACAAATCGTACTATCCATCCAAGCATTTTTAAATAAGTAACTGTAGTTAATCTCAAAAGATTGATACTGATGTCATCTTAAGCAACCATATTCTTTTACATTTCAAAATCTCTTGGTACTTCTTCTACTGCAGAAAACTTGGATACATGGATTATTGATTTGACCAACTACAGTATTTCTCAGTGTGTGTGTGGGGTGTGTGTGTGTGTGTGTGTGCATGTGTGGGATGGGGTGTGTATGTGTGTGTGGTGTGTGTGTATGGTGTGTGTGGTGTGTGTGTGTGCATGTGTGGGGTGGGGTGTGTGTGTGTTTTAAACTCTAATTCTCCAAGACCTGATCCATTTAGAATGGTGTATTAGCAGTGCAAGCCAAGCACATACAGAAACACATAAAATAATGCTAAAAATTTCCTATCGCAACCAAGAGAAGCCTGTGATAATGATTTTTTAATATTAAGATTGCAGGACTATGTGCAAAATTAAATTTGAAAATATTATTTCCCCTAAAATTGAGCCTAATTCTTTAGTAAGAATGGTCATTCACTTACTTGTTCTGTATTACACGTTTCCTACAGCCTAACTCATTATTTGTAAGTACTTAGAAGCCCATGGGAGCTGTTATTTCTTTCAAGGGTCACAGGAGTTTTGTAGATGGTGTGTTGCAAAAAGACTCATAAGAAACACACATTCCATGACATAGCTAAAACTTAGGAACATTAAGAAAAATCAAAAAAGTCTGCAGGAACTCTTGCCCATCTTCTAGAAAATTTCCAACTACTCATCTCAAACAGAAGCACCCAGGTTCACCAGCTGAATCTTCACCGTTGTTTCCCTAATGCCCACATTAGTTTGCATTCAATCATAAATGGCAGGTTTAAGAGATTGTAAAAATTTTGGCTTGGCCACAAACCATTGTCTCCAAATTGGACAATGATTGATCCTTTTAGACATCAGCAAAGCGAATCCTGGGCTCACACACCCGTATTTACTTGACAGAAGAGACACCACAGAAGTTGGGAACAAGCGTTGGCTCTGCATTGACAATCTCCCTAGGGACATGTCCCACTTCCTTCAGAGAGGATTCTTTGTCTGAGATTATGTTGAGGTTACTTTGTAGACAGGAAAATCTCTCAAGACCACACGTTAGGCCATGGAGCGAGGAAGTGGCTACTGAACAGCACAAGGCAGGTAGCAGAATCTTGACTTCAATTTGGTTCTGGTCAGCCAAGGCTGGAAACGACAAATAATTCTCAGTCTTAAACCAACAGCACCATTTTTTATCTCCACATTTATATTTAAAATTCCAATTGCTCATTATACATCTGGAGTCTATACCAGCCTCAGTTTTGGTATTTGATTTTTTCTTACTTTGAAAAAATAAAACTTGAACCTGAAAGGAGAAATATTCCAAAAGACCTAGGTACTTGAAAAATACACTTGAAGTATAATCTATTCCTACTTCCCTTAGCTATACCTACAGTGAGGCAATTTTTTTATCCTCATCTTTTCTTCCCTCCCTTCTTTCTATGCTTTGAAGAACTAAGCTTTACAGAAGATTTGATTGATTCAAGGAACCAAATACAGAAGATACTCTCCCTGCAAAGCCATCTGCTAAGCAGTCAGATTCCCCCAGGCATCTGCTTGTGGCAAACACAACATAACACCTCCAGGCAAATTGCATGACCTAGATGCCAGTAGACGCTGTTCTTGAACCATTCTGTGCGGTGAGGATTTTAATCTTGGCAACCATAAACATGGTTTCTGATTTATTTCAATGTAAAACAATTTTCCTTTTGGTCTGATATGAAGGCTTGCATTCTTTTGACAAATTCACATTCTCCTTCTAGAAAGCTATACCACTCCCCATTGTATGGTAACCTTTCTTTGCCCTTTGCTGGTACTCACTACAAAATATCTTCAAAGGCACTTAAGGAATTTCTTTGACCTAGTACAGAAATATCTTCCCATAATATATAAAAAAGAAAAAAAGACCCCCATTTTGAAACGCCCCATGTTCATCTTTAACTAAAATTCGAGCTTAGAAAAATGTAGCTATAAGCAATACGAAGCCTGTACTGAGGCAAATGTTATTTTACAGAGAGTCAGTCGTCTGGCTGTTCTGTATTAATGAATGCCTTCTGTATGTTTCCTGAGATAAAGCTATGATTCACCCAGCAGATGCACACTGAAGTGGTGTGAAGGTCAGAAAACGACAAGGAAAAAACATCCCAAACTTCTCCTTATTTCTGCCCCTCCCACCCTCCTCAACCAGGTAGAGCAAAATAACGCCTTGCATTTTCTGCCGAAACCTGTTCCATCTGAAAAGCTTGCCAGCCGGGATGTGTAAAACGCTGCGGAATGATTAAACATAAATCCTTAAATGGAGAGAGCTGGTTTTTATTAAATATCCTAGAGCAACACTGTCTGCCCACATTTGTGCCCATGTCTGGCTGCGGGCTGATAAACGGGGTGGCTTTAAGATATTACTTATTAGCATGCCTGTATATTTCCACCTCACACAGTCACCCAAGGGTGATTGCTATCTGTTAATTGAATTCTGTGCCAGCAACTGTGTCTTTTGTGTGCTTGCCATTATAATTTCAAGGATTGTAACTTCGTTTCCTATTTATAAATAATAATAAAAATATAAAGTGACATATTTATACATTCTTGTGTGTACATGTATGTATGTGTTTATATGTGTATTTATGCGCGTGTGTTTATATGGGTGTTTATCTGTGTGTGTGTTTATATATAGAGAGAGAGTCACTTAAAGTCACTGCATATTACAGAAAAGACACAATTTAATAAGCCATGCCAAACATTTCTATATAGAAACACACGCATCCAACCACTTGACAGTTTTCTGCTATGGAGCATGGCTGGTGAATCTACAAAATAGAAGCAGGCATTTTTATTTTTTGCACAATAATCAAAACTGACATGATGGGCCGAATACTCAGTGAAGAGTTATGAAACTGTTCATTTAGAAACCTGTCTTTTTCCATAGCTTATAAGAATACGCCACAGTGATTTGGTGAGCCCTCCTTGGTTTCAGAACATCTGTATCAGAATCAGGTGTTGTATGTAATGAAGCTCCAGGGAAAGACCTGGCTCCAGGTCAGGATGGTATCCCGTCCCCTGCAGCGAGCAGAAGGAGGGGAGGCTGGGGCCAGAGGACGCCTCCCATACAGCCAAGGGTTTTGTATTAATAGTGCCGACAGGACCCCCATGTCCTCTCATAGAAAGTGGATCATTTGCTCCAATGTTCTAAGACTCAGACAATTCCCTAAAGCATGGGGAAAATTTTAAGTCCCCCTGTAGCTAAGTCATACATCTGATAAAATATGCTTGGTGAGTCATTGGTAAGGAAAAAGCTACTGACTTCCTGAGACAACTAATGCAGGAAAAGTTTCCCAGACATCATTGCTAACAGCCCAAATGGCTTTCACCCAGAGCACACAGCTCCTACTTCCCAGCTCATGGAAGACAGAAAGAATGGTTTCTATGGTTTAGATACTGCAGGGATTTGTGGGTGAAACTTGGTTATTCTAACCACCCACCACCTTTAGTAGCAGCTTATGCACTCATGGCCCCTAATTCTAGGTGAAACTTTCCCTCGTAGAGGCCCCAAGGAATATGGCAAGGCACGACAGACTCCCGTGTTAAATACATCACGAATGTAGCATGTTCATGGGATTTCTGGTATCTCAGAATAGCTGGACTAAAATCACCATGTATCGTTACTTCTAAACTGAACGAACAATGATTAATCAAATGAATGGGCACAATTTTCTTAGGAATCTAATTAGATCTGAGATGGTATCTAATTTTACAAGAACTGCTACTCCAATCCCTTGGGAATGCATTCGTCTAGACCACCCTTGATAGCCCAGGTCCTGAGAGCCACAGCAGCATAGACGAAGCCTTGTCTTTCTCAGCCCCACCAGGCCAAGCATTGACTCTCCTCAACTCTGAGGATCCCTGGGATGTCAAGCAGACCTGTGACTATATAGAGCTGTTCATCCCTCCCAGAGTGAAGGATTCTGGACACAGAATGACTCACAGTATACTGTGTTCCTTCCCTATAACATAAAACAAACATTCCTTTCCATTATGGTAGGTGATGTTTTAGGTAATGGGGCAAAAACAATCTATTTTTTCTCCACTCAATTTAATTAGAAGTCATATTCTACTTCATAACGCCCTGACTTTCAAACGACAGAAAAGGCAAAAATTAGAAGACCCTTTGCTGCCTGAAAATAAAAAGAAAGAGAGCTTACAAGCCGGGCGCGGTGGCTCAAGCCTGTAATCCCAGCACTTTGGGAGGCCAAGGTGGGCGGATCACGAGGTCAGGAGATTGAGACCATCCTGGCTAACACGGTGAAACCCCGTCTCTACTAAAAAATACAAAAAAACTAGCCG
>NW_012106474.1:8057057-8101653 GCF_000951045.1 Mandrillus leucophaeus
TAAAACAAAAAAATAAAAAGAATAGTAGTCAGTAGTCTACAAATTGTGAAGGATGGGTTGGAGTTGAGACAGAGGGAAGACAGAATTACAAGCATGGACCATCAGAACAGAAACAGGGCTATGCCCGTTCACTACGACCACAGTAACGCTAGCGAGCAAACAGCCACAGCATTCCAGCAGCCAACAACATCACCTTCAGATCTGCTGGCTGGCTGGGGTTTGCCTGATCCAGGCTTCCACGTGGCTTACATTACTCTCCTAGGGTCAGTGGGTTAGCCCTGGTGTGCTTTTCTTCTGGCGACATATTTTTCCTTTTTTTTTGAGGCGGCGTATTGCTCTGTCGCCCAGGCTGGAATGCAGTGGCACTATCTCGGCTCACTGCAAGCTCCATCTCCCAGGTTCATGCCATTCTCCTGCCTTAGCCTACTGAGTAGTTGGGATTACAGGTACTCACTACCACGCCCGGCTAATTTTTTGTATTTTCAGTAGAGATGGGGTTTCACCGCGTTAGTCAGGATGGTCTCGATCTCCTGACCTCGTGATCCGCCTGCCTTGGCCTCCCAAAGTGCTGGGATTACAGGTGTGAGCCACCGTGCCCGGCCTCTCCTAATTCTTAAACAATACAGAGACACAGATGAGGTGCCAGAGGTCATCAACGTGACTCACGTTTATTGCTGTTCATTGTGTTTGAGTTTCAGCACAACTGGAATATTCAAATCAAGAACACAGGAGAGTTAAAGTTAAATGTTAGTTTGTTATTATAACTATAATGTCAAATATGCTTAATAATGCATGAAATTTTCTCATAGAAAATATCAACTATGAACAGGTAAGTCTACCCTAGAAGACAGACTGTGACAAAAAGAAAAAGCACAGGGAGGAGGGGAAGATTTACCATTTTTAAAGTAGGACACTTACCTCCTCTTCTCCCACAACAGAGCGTAACTAGAACCACCATTTTAGGGACATTTGCTAGGTAGATGTTTTACATATATCATCTCACTCACATAGCTAGCTTTTCTAATAAACTACTAATGATGTTTATGACTCCCCTGAGCAAAATATCCCTCAAGAAAGAGGGCTGCCATTTTCACTACTTTCTGTAGTTTCTACTTTTTAATTTTTGTTATTATCATAGTTTAGCCAAAAGACTTAGAGAATATTAGAATGTTAGAACTTAAAAGAACTCAGGAGTTCTTGTCCTGTTAATAAGAGAACAAGGTTAACAGGGGCGGAGTGTGTTGTGCGAACTGTGGATGAGAACCCCAGTTTCCTGGGGTCTGGGTCTAGCACCCGACACATGAGCTTTTCCTCTCGCCACAGTGATTCTAGTGGCCCCCAGATCACCACCTGTCCAGGCCCCATCTGATTCTGACTCAGGGATGGACTTCCCAAAGCTGATGTCATTCTGTGGCAGGGCTAAGCATGTCAATAGATCCAAAACAAAAGTGGGCAATTCTCAAAGAACGAGCGATATAAACCCTACTTACCTAAATACAGGATTGAAAATGAGCTGCAAACCAAGGCATTGGGCTTAGCTTCCTGGGACTGTTGCTGGCTTTGGGGAAGTCAGTGAGGCCAAACCAAACCTAGACCCAACACTGAAATGGCACAAAACACAGTGCACAGCCCATAAAGTCACGACGATTAACTTCTCTACTGCCAAAGGCTCCACTGCCCAATGGAAAATGGGAGCTGTCCCAGCCAGAAGGTAAGCAAAACAAAGGCTGCTTACCCAAAAATCTGTCATCATCAATATTAGGGTCCAGTAGAATGAACTAATCGTATCTATTCCAAATAGGAGCATTATTTTTTAACATTCGAAAGTTAAATGTGATTTTTTTGGACTTTAATATTTATGTGTTATTTACTGAATATAAAATATAGCAGTGAACATTAAGGTATCATCTTAATTCAGTGATTAAGTAGAAGTTTCCATGAAAATAAATATCCAAGTATTTTCTACATATTTACATAATGAGCTATTTAAATGCAAGGGATTCTAACATATGTAAACAATTGCAAATAGCATATGTGTGGAAATCCAAAGCAACAATGTCCACTGTTACTTGTAATATGCAATTCATGATTTCGCCAAAGCATATTTCTAAGCTTTTATGCAGTAAATAACTATATACTATACTCATAAGCATAATACATTTTTCAGAGCAATTAGAAATCAGTAACGTGAAGGAGTAAAAATGTAGTATGACAGTGTTGAAAAGTTATTGCATCAATTATAAAATTTTTTTCTTGAATTATATAGTACATAACACCCAGAGGAATATATTTTAAAATTATCAAGAGCAATTCTTTTATCACAAAGCCAATAGGAAGTGATTTTACACTTTTTAAGCAAATTCTGACAAATCAGGTAATGCATACTTTTTGTTCGGAAACTGTCCAAATCATATGTCTTTTTTTTTTTTTTTGAGACGGAGTCTTGCTCTGTCACCCAGGCAGGAGTACAGTGGCGCGATCACGGCTCACTGCAAGCTCCGCCTCCCGGGTTCACGCCATTCTCCTGCCTCAGCCTCCCGAGTAGCTGGGACTACAGGTGCCCGCCACCTCGCCCAGCTAGTTTTTTTGTATTTTTTAGTACAGACGGGGTTTCACCGTGTTAGTCAGGATAGTCTCGATCTCCTGACCTCGTGATCCGCCCGTCTCAGCCTCCCAAAGTGCTGGGATTACAGGCTTGAGCCACCGCACCCACGCCCAAATCATATTTCAATTCTCCATAGTGGTGACGTGTCTTTAACCAACCAATAAAAATGTGTACTCTCAAAATACTTATTAAAATCAAGTTTGCACAACCAGCTCAGTGGTGCAGCTTAAACGGAATTAGTTCATCTTTCTGTATATTTCAACTTTGTTCCATCCTTCCTTTTTCTCTAGTCTTTTTTCTAGAAGTGAAGATGGGAGCATAAAGAGGCGAAGATAGTCAGAGTGAGTGCTTTCTGCTTTTGATAAGCAGTCAGGCTTTACCCAACAAGGAGAGAAACAGAATAAACTACACTTTGTTTCTGCCTCATGCTAATTACTGCTCTAGGAAAACCACTTTTGAAACCACAAATAGCTGAGATCAGTTAGCTCCCAGCTACTGGATAACACGGCCACTGTTGTCAGTGGCAGGGATGCCAGCAAACTTGGGCAGAGGGAAATATTTGATCTGTGCGTACACTGCTTCCCTTCCTCCTTCTTTGATTGAAGATGACCTTAAATAGCCAAACTCCTGTACAGAATGCTGCATGATGGCTTATTCCAGCTGCTGAGCCACCATAATACGACATTCCAAATGCCAAAAGAAAATTAAAATTATAACTGACCTTGATATTTTTCATTACTTCCCAACACTCTTCTTATTCAAGGATCTGAGTATTTGAAAATTGATTTTCCTATTAAAAAAAAAACTTTTGTGACTTTAAATTAATCAAAAGCAGCGGGGCTTCATCTATTACATAGTCCTGAGCATTTCACATGGTGCAAATGCCACACTAGGGGTTAGGGAAGAAGGCGCCTTACTTTGAGAAGTGTGAGCCCCTAGAAACAGTGGCATCAGACAGGACAGAGGACCTGGTCAATCAGAATTTTAGAGTGTGCTCCACTTAAAAGATGGCAGATCTACAAAATCCAATGATTTAAAACTAGACATGGGCTGGGCACAGTGGCTTACGCCGGTAATCCCAGCACTTTGAGAGGCTGAGGCAGGCAGATCACGAGGTCAAGAGTTCGAGACCATCTTGGACAACATGGTGAAACCCTGTCTCTACTAAAAACACAAAAATTAGCTGGGCATGGTGGCATGCACCTGTAGTCCCAGCTACTCGAGAGGCTGGGGCAGGAGAATTGCTTAAATCTGGGAGGCAGAGGTTGCAGTGAGCCAAGATTGCACCACTGCACTCCAGCCTGGCGACAGAGCGAGACTCCATCTCAAAAAAAAGAAACTAGATACGTGTGTGTATGTATGTACATATATATGTAATATATATAAATACAAACACATATACACATCTAGATATATAGAGATATATACGCACGCAAGAATATGAATGTAAATATGAATCTGAGTGGGAGGGTTCCTATGTGCTGTTTACAGCTCTCAATGTTAAGAAGAACATTCTGAGACTACAATTACCTCACCTGTGTAAATTGAAGAGTGTCTTTCTTTTTTTTTTTTTTTTTTGAGACAAGGTCTTGCTCTGCCGCCCAGGCTGGAGTGCAGTGGTGCAATCTTAGCTCACTGCAACCTGCACCTCCCAGGTTCAAGGGATCCTTCCACCTCAGCCTCCCAAGTACCTGGGATCACAGGTGCACACCACCACACCCGGGTACTTTTTGTAGATATGAGGTTTTGCCACATTGCCTAGGCTGGTCTCAAACTCCTGGACTCAAGCAATCTGCCTGCCTCAGCCTCCCAAACCACTGACTGACAGGCATGAGCCGCCACACCCGGTTAAAGAGTGTCTTTATATAGAGTCCTCCTGTGAGGGTTACCTGAGGGGAAGATAACATAATTAACAGGGTCTATTCTCTCATTATGAACTTTAACATCTCAGCCATTTAACTGACTGAAACAGATGAAAGTAGACATTTTCTTGGACACGCAATGTTTTTTGTTCTGTAAATTAAAATGACAATGGCACATCATTTTCCATTAAATTTTTTAGAAAATGTAAATTAGCAATCAAAGACAAAATACAAAAGTAGCACACAAAAGGCATCAAAAACTTTTCAAGAGACTTAAAAAAATGTGAAAACGAAAACAAGTTGCTGCAAGAGTCACTTCTTCCGGCAGATACAATATTTTCACAGCAATCTCTTTCCATAGGAAGCTAGGAGCTTTTGACAGGCTCATTTGCACCACTCTGTATCCAAGTAAGTCATTTGTCACATCTGAGTGCATGGATTTTGTTCTGGGCCCATAAACCCCGGGCAAGGTTCGCTTTCTTTTTCATTGAAGTTCTTTCCCACTGGATTTTTTCCTTTCCTTGCAAAGCAATTTTATACTGCTGCTGGTGTTGGCAACAATATATTAAAAGTCAAATTTATGTCAACATCCGTAGATTGACTATCAGATGTTGCTATTAACACTGACATCAAAATCATTAAGAAATTTCCATCATGTAAATTAATTATCAGAATTGTATTGGCATGAATACATAATGGCATTATTCATGCAAATAATTAAAAACATGCCTCCTGAAAACAAATTATAATAATGGAATAAAATGTCATTATTGCAGCTTCTTGACAATCCATTAGGCTTGGTTTTAGGCATGTAAGATTTCCAGATTATCATAAAGAAGGAGAACTAAATGAGGTCATGTTATCAATGTCGTCGATGCCACAGTGCAGACTCTCTGAGAATAAGACCACCGTGGGAAGGGTTGCTGGGAAGCCCAGGCTGCCCTTTTTGGGCCATCCCTTTATTCTACATGATCTCCACAATTATTGTTGAAAAGAAGATATGTTATTTTCTTGTTGCCAATTTCAAGTCTCGAAGGACCTCTCACATAAAAAGGTTGCGGTGATTAAAACACTAGTGTTATTAGAGAACACAGCAGAAAAAAACAATTAACCTGAGTTCACACAGGTTGCATCTTGCCACTCCTCAAAAATGTAATTACTACCCGTCAGTCAGTGCAGAAGAGAGTTTGATTATGGAGCTCACGGATGTCTGCAAACTTCCTCAGTAAGAGCTAGACATGGCAACGACAGAATTTAGGTTCCTTTGGGGGATAAAACACCTAACCCTGTTGAATGAACATGGCTAGCAACTTGCACAGCAGAGCACTTAGTTCAGTGGTAGCTCCCATTAATGAATCATATAGAAAACAGGCTAAATGAGCATAAAACAATGAAATCAACAGCAAATAGAGTAAGGAGAGCCTATTTGTACCTCTCGGTCTTTCAGCCACATTCTTTCTGAATCTGTCTACAGTGGAACTATGGAATCCCATTCAAATCCCATTCAAATCCACTTACAATAAAATTGGGGTTCTAATTCAGAGAAAACAAGTAAAAATTCATAAACATGAGTTGCAGCTAAATTGTACAAAAATAGAAGATAGACCCACTGAAAATATATAGTGTTATCTATATCATCAGAATAAGTTGCAGTGGTTGACGGAAAAAAAGGAAGTTGTATCAGTTCCCTAGAAAGTTGCTTTTCTGGAAAATAGAGAACTAATGCTTGATGGAGTTTGCTTAGCCAAGCATCAGTGTTTTTGTCAGTGCTTGGAAATCCACGCCATGTTGTTGTTCCTCTGTCAGCAGAAAGATCCAACCTGCACCCTTAACTTCACGCTGAATTAATAAGACAATGCATTAAGCATCTCATTGATAATACCTGGTGTGTTGCAAGTATTGTTTTTGTAAAGCCCTCATTTGTGCATAACTCACACAAAGTATTCCAATTTAAAAATACCATGCTTGATCTGGTGCAGTGGCTCACACCTGTAATCCCAGTACTTGGAAAGCTGAAGCAGGAGGATGGCTTGAGCTCAGGAGTTTGAAACCAGCCTTGGCAACATGGAAAAACCCAGTCTCTACAAAAAATACAAAAGTTAGCTGGGTGTGGTGGCATGCACCTGTAGTCCCAGCTGCTCAGGAGGCTGAGGTGGGAGGACTAATTGAGCCTCAGAGATGGAGGCTGCAGTGAGCCAAGATAGCACCACTGCACTCCAGCCTGGGTGACAGAGCAAGACCCCATCTTAAAAAATCAAATGAATAAAAATAAATAAATAAAAATAAAAATAGCATGCTTTACAAAACAAAACTAAAATTTATTTAAATTAATGCCTTTCATAGTTTGTTCTTCAGAAGGATCATCTATGAACCACAACTGGGATTTATCATGCAAATCAAACAGAAATCAACAAAAGACTGAGTTTTTCATTAGGAAGGGAAGACACAGACCAAGCCTGTTGGAGATGATACGGAAATGTTGGCAAAGCTCTCAAGACGGGCAGTCTCTTAACGTTAAAAATATTATTTACCAAATGCGTAATAAAGAAATACAAATTACATCTTGTTTACAACTGGAAAAACCTATTCTAAAAACATAGTCATAAGAGTTTATTCCTGTAACTCTAGAAACCTTGGAAAAGTCGGAGCATTAATGACGATGATTAACTCTAGGAATTAGAATGTGTTCCCCAAGAAGTTACTTTCCACCAAAAATTATTATGCATTAAAATGTCCCTGAAAAAAATATTTTCTCTGAAATATAAAGTCTTCTCTTACTCTGACAGTACTACCTGTGCTCTGTTTCAAGAAAATCAGTTTTCATAGCATCTACAAACATGTATATGTATATATGCATTTGTCTTCCCATTTAGCAGGCATTATTTTTCAGTTGGAGCAAAAAAAGTAAATGCCTTATTACTATTTTATGATTCTGCATAACCCTAAATCCCAGTAACAGCCACCAGCCCTTTGTAACATTCCATTTGCAAGGCTGAAGACCAGATTCTCAGGGTAATGGAAAGGTAACTTTTCCTCCTTCTGCTCCCGACATCGTCTACTCTCTCTCTGCAAAGTCAGAAAGACAACGCGGGTGATGATTGTGAGCAATGAACGGGCTTTGTCCAATTCACTCCTAAGAAGATGGAGGTCAGGGTCCAATGTGTAACACGCCTGTTACATGTGAGGTATGAGCACCACATAAGAGAATGGACAAATAGGCTGACAGAACAGGGCAAACAGGGAAAGAGTAGATTCCTCCCTATGTATGCCACACATCAGGAGTCCAGGAGAGCGAACCACCCAAAGTCAGGGCCCCACTCTAACACTGGCCATAAGGCAGAGATAAGAGGACACCTGGCCCTGAGCCAGATCAGCTGAGAGGTCCATGCAAGACTAGCATGAGCAGGAGCAAGCCCAGGCCCCAGGTAGTGGGCCAGGCAGGAACACAGCAGGGAGCTGGCCCTATCAACTTGGGGGCAGCCAGACCTGCTCTGTAGGGCTCAGGGCCTGCACAGGGTAGAAGAGACCTGGGACAGGCATCCAACTCAGGCCAAAAGGAGCAGGCAGTATCTTGGCCATCCAGAGAGATAGAAAATAAATGCAGACCAGAGGAGAGTCTTGGGCTTCTGAAGCTTCTACAGCAGGTCAAGGCCAAATCCATCCACTGTAAAATCTGCTGGGCAGCAGAGGCCTGGAGTGCTGGTGGCCTGCTTGCCTCTAATTAGCTGGGGCGGAGGAGCATCGAAGTCTGCAAACAGCAGATTGTTCCTGCCCACACTGAGAACGGAGCGAGAGCAGGAGCAAGAGCTGATAAGTTTGGGTTTGTGTGACTCACTGTACAGGCCAGCCAATTAATCCTTGGCCATTTGCCTGAAAACTGGATGGTGTCCACCTATGAGCAGCGGTTCTGTTAATTGGCACGTTGTCTCAGGGTGATGCTCCCCCAGGGTGCGGTGCCCCAAGAAAGTAGAACATGCACTTATCCATACCAGCCAGCCATTTTCTCTCCATAAACACATGACTCCTTTTAAAAATACTTGAGTCAATATTTACAGTGATTCCTGATTGAATGCACTCTGAGATAGGCTTCTTTCAAACAGACAAAAATGAAGCTTACTCCCTCCTGACTTTCTCCTTCGACAGTTAACCCTGGATGGAACAAACGCAGATACTTCTTAACGACACCAAAGCCCTTGGGTAAAAATACATTTTTGATAAATTACAATTTGATGGTAGCCACCCAAGTTCCCACCAGAATTCATCAATATTACATTTAGTCTTATTTGCTTTTAGACTCTTTTTCCTGTGTCTGCACTTCAAAAAATAAATTAGTAATATGTTCATATAGCCCCCACTTCAAAAAAAGACAATTACAGGAAAAGGCCACTTCCCTCTTTCACTACCCAAGTCCCAGTCCTTTGTATTGTCCAGAGAAAAGCACTATATGCCCCCTTTTCTTTTTTTTTTTTCCTTCCTTTTTTTTTTGAGACGGAGTTTCACTCTTGTCATCCAGGCTGGAGTGCAATGGCATGATCTCAGCTCACTGCAACTTCCGCCTCCCAGAGTTCAAGTGATTCTCCTGTGTCAGCCTCCCAAGTAGCTGTGATTACAGGAGCCCGCCACCATACCCAGCTAATTTTTGTATTTTTAGCAGAGACAGGCTTTTACTACATTGGCCGGGCTGGTCTCAAACTCCTGACGTCAGGTGATCCAACCACCTCAGCCTCCCAAAGTGCTGGGATTACAGGCATGAGCCACCGTGCCCAACCACTATGTGCCTTAATAATAGATCTCTCCAGATTATTCTTAAACCCTTAAGTCAAATGCAACTCCAAATTTATTCATACCACAATCAAACTGCTGTGAACTTCTCGTCTTGCCCCCGTCTTCCTCAACCCTGTACCTCCTCCTAAAACTGTCATTCTCACCTATCTTATTGACCACACAAGCCGTTTGGTTCTTTTTACAAGAGAGTATGACTATTTGTTATAAAACCCCAGTTAAAATGATTTATACCATTTCTCTGCATTATCCTTGCTTTAATGAAATGATCTTTCAATGCTTCTTTAAGTCAGTATGAACTTCCATCCTCCCCTCAAAAAGAAAAGCACTAGTTGCTAAAATGTTGTATGTGATGAAATATCCACGCCCTTTATTGGTCTACTGTGGTGCGGGAGACCCTGGGTAGAACTGTCACCAGTAAAAACAAAGGGCCAAGAGTGGCATGGAGGAAAGGAAAGGCAGAGACAGCTGGGAATTGGTTTATACTCATCACACCATCATTATGAAGTATTCATCGATTTTCAAGGTAAGAAAAGGAAGACACTCACTTTTGAGATATGATGTCAAAGATATCTGTGCCACCAAAAATCTTTCTCCTGCTAACCTATGGTGCAGGTGGTGGCCGGCCTGAAATCCTCATCATCAGCCATTCAAAGGCACATCTGAATGGGAACAGGCACACAGATGCTATCATCTGTGAAGATGGTAATTATCTTGTTAAGTAACCGCAGAGTCTGACTCTAAGAGGGTGGACATGAGGCTGGGTGTGTGGAGCTGGAGAAAGAAAGGCAGCTCATCCAGGGCAGGTGGCTGGGAGGGAGGGCCGCTCTCAGGAGCCCCTCAGCAGGGACTTGGGGGTGGGGCAACTGTGCAGGCCCTCAGTGTTGGCCTGAGAGGGTGAAGGACAGCAGAAGGCACCTGAATTAAAGAGTAAGGCTCATTCTCCCTTAACGCTGTGGAACACGGACAGAGCAGGACAGTAAGCAACAGGGCACAGCAGGTGCCTGTGGGTCAGGGAGGCGCCAGTTCTCCCCGAACCTCCCAGACCAGAAATAGCCACGGCTGCTTAGTGGCCCCACTGGCGACCAGCACAGGACCTGCAGAACTTGCCTGCAGAGCGGAGCTGGTGATAGAAAATCAACCACCTTCTTTTCTCCTTTTGACAGTAAACTTTTCATCATCGGATACTCTATTGCTCTCAGTCAAGAATCTTCCGCTTGCAAGGCAAGAGAAACTCATTTCAGATTCCCTTAAGATAGAAGAGGAATTTATTAGAAATGATCTGAAATATTTCTTGGGATCTAAGAGCTTACTACTTTTCTGTCTGTCTCTGTCTCTCTTCCTACTTCTTTCTGTGTGTGTGTGTGTATGTGTGTATGCACCTATGCTAACTCTGCACCCACAGGCATATATTTATGGGTGTGTGGCTAAGTGTGGGTGTGTGGGTGAGTGTGCGCTGAGGGGTGAGTGTGGGTCTGTGTGGGTGTATGTGAGTGTATTTGTGTGGGTGTATGTGGGTGTTGGGGATGAATGTGGTTGTGTTTGTGTGGGTTAATGGGGGTGTGTGAGGGTGTCTATGGGTGTGTGGGAGGTGAGTGTGGGTGTGTTTGTGTGGGGATGTGGGGTGCATGCATACATATGGTGCATGTGGGTGAGTGTGGATGTGTGTGTGTGTGAATGAGTGTGGATGTGTGTGGGTGTGTTTGTGTGGGGATGTGGGTGCATGTTTGCGTGTGGGTGAGTGTGGATGTGTGTGGGTCTGTGGGTGAGTGTGGGTGCGTTTGTGGGGGGATGTGGGGTGCATGCATGCATGTGGTGCATATGGGCGTGTGTGAATGTGCGTGGATGTGTGTAGGTGAGTGTGGATGTGTGTGGGTGCGTGTGGGTGCATGTGGATGTGTGTGGGTGAGTGTGGGTGTGTTTGTCTGGGGATCTGTGGGTGTAGGCATGCATATGGTGCATATGGGGGTGTGTGCATGCACAGGTGTGCATGTGTTGGAGGTGGGTGTGGGTGCATGGAAGAGGTAGGGGGGCCACCAGGTCAGTTCTCTGGGAAAACTGGACTGGAGCTCCAAGGTAAACTCCAGAGTACTCACTGCCTCTACAAAATACCCAGACCCTGACAGGAACCTAATAAAAATTAATTCAATGGTGAAAATAATGTTTCCGTTCAGGTATTACACCATTGAACAATTTGATGGCTGCGTGTAACCTTATATTTTGTCATTACCCACCCAAATACCTCCCAAGAATCTCTATGCCAAAAGGATAAAGTCCAAGTTCCTAAGCCAGCTCCATGATCCAATTCAACTACCACCTGCCTAACCTCCTCTCCCATCCCTCCCCAAACGGGGTCCCTCTGTCTAGCCAGGCTGGTCTGATTGTCCCAGACACATCTCAGTGCCAACTCGTTGCCGATGCTCTTCACAACTCCCCCCAGGAAATGCCTTCTGACCACCCCTGTGAATTCTACTTCTCCAAAATTCTGCCTAATCCCACCCTCCTCTGTGAACCCCCTTCTCATCTATCTAGAGAGTGGTAACAGCAATGCCTGCTTCACAGATTCCGTGGGGATCATCAGCTTCAGATCCACAAGGTACTTTGCACAGTACGGGGCACTTAGTAATCGCTCAGTGCTAACTGCCGTGGACATCATTCTGTTTTTATTCTCTAATCATAGTATGTATTATGATTCTCTCACTGCTCCATTCCCTACACATTTCTCCACTTCCAAGTCAGTCTCAGAGCATGGACCAGCTTGTATTCCACTGGGTGCTGCCTGCCACGGTTGCTGAGCTGTTTGACACCTACGTGTTGCACCTTGAGCAAGTCTGTGTTCTCCTGAAGAGCGGGATCCCACACGGTGCCTCTCACTTCCTGACACAGCGCCAGTCAGAGCAGGTGGTCAAAGGACACTTATTACTTTAGAGAATGAGTGAAGAAAACAAGACTGAATAAACGCTTTTAGGAAACCAGATTTTGCATCTTTTATATGAAGGAAACACTACATGGTAAATAAGAGAAATTCCTAATGGTAGAAGGAGAGGACATATAAATAGCAATGTAAGCAGAGAACATTGCAATTTATTCTCGCGCAGCATCTTTTATTCAAAATGTTACCAGACATTTGCTGTAAAGAGTCCGTTGCACCAAGGGCAGATGACTCAATGCAATATTTGAGTCACATTTGATGATGGACGTGAGACTCTCCTGAGATGTCTTTTTACCCGGCTGAGACGACCCAGCAAATGATCAGTAGACAAGAAACCAGTGGTGCGGGAAATTCACAGTAGAAAACAAGCCTCAGAGCTTAACCAGACAACATGATCAATGCGCAACCGAGGAGAGCTTCTTGTAGCTCAATGTCCCAGCAACGTGAAGCAGCGATGACCTGGGATTCCAGGAAGCAGGCTCAGCGAGGCTCGCTCAGTCTCCCAGGGCTCCCCGGATGACTGCCTTATTTCTGGGGCACCAGAGGATTGGAATTGATTTAAGTTGTGCTGCTATTATTCCGCAAGGAACCTGAGGGGTAAATTCATTCTGGATAAATCCCCACACAGGCAGCATCTACACATGTCACCAACAAAAGACGTATTTAGTGTGTTCACCTGGGAAACTATTACAGTTTGAAATATTTGTATTCGTCTTGTAAAAGACTGGTCTCGTTATTCGGTTCTGAATTCCCTACCACTGATTGCAAGAAAGCAGTAAGAAGAGATTAGTTTTCTAACCACCAATGCCCCTCCCCTTTCCCACTTCTCTAGAAATATTAGTCAACTAAACTACCATCAGCAGGAAAATAGAGAAGAGAAGGAACCTTCCAGAATATTTGTATTCAGCAGAGTGAGATTTATGCATGAGATGCAAATTACTGTGTGTTATTTACACATCTGAAGAGAAACAAATCTTGAATGTAAATGTTTAGAGGGCATATTATTTTTAAATATGAAAGTAGTAAAAATTATTAGAGCATTTGCAACTCCCACTCTGTTAAAGAGACATTTAAATGAGTTTTTAAAGGAACTTTTATCAGAATTACAGAAACTATACTAAACAAAGCATCAGAAAAATAAAAAGCATAAAATATCTAGCTGTTTCTGCTTCTACGAATCCTTTAGTTAGCTGTGTTTTCAAGCGACTGTAGGTTCAGTCCTCTCCCTATAAACACTTTATTATTTATTAAACATCAAACATGCAACGTTCACCCATTTATTTTCAAGCCTTCCATTATTTATGTTGGAATTCAAACAACTGGGCATTTTATTATTTAACTACCTTGGTCTGATATTTTTTATAGAGTTAATTTTTTCATTAAAAGGTGAAACAAGTTGATAAAATGGAGCTCTACAGGCCTAATTCTCTGAATCAGTAGTAGTTTCTTTGGGACATAATGCTAAAAAGCAAACCATGTGTGGCGCAAAGCAGAGTTTATCCACAGACAATAGGATACTTGTTAATCCATAGATAGGGCTTCTGTGCCAGTCTCTAAGTGTTTTACATATATTATTTCATTTCATTCTCACAACAATCACATCAAGTAGGTACCATTATTCTAGTTGTTGCACAGATGAGGAAACTGAAAGTCTGGAAATTAGTAGGATTTGCAAGATTGCACAGCTGGTTAGTGATGGAACCAGGGTCTGGTACAAACACTACGCTATGCTAAAGACAGCACCTACATCTGAGATTTAAAGAATATATCCAAAAGCCTGTCACAGCACCAGGGAAAGATCCACTGGTGCATTCTTACGAATTACTCATGAAGCACAAATGGCAGGCACGATGTTGGGCACATGAGGCACGCCTACCTCATTAAATCTTCCCAGCTGCCCGGTGAAGCCGAGCTGATTTAGGACCTGAGAATCTTGAGCCTGTTCAAGGTCACAGAGTTCGAAATTGGTGGAGTAACCTTCTCACACCAAGCCCATAGTTTTAACTGTGATTCTTTCCCAACTTCTTTTCTTTTGAATCAAAACAAAGAGTCCTAATTTATTGATGAGTGAACAATTAGCAGAAGAGGGATGAACTCACATCCACAAAAAACAGCAATGTGAATACAGCCTGCCTCACTCATAGAGGCACCTCTCTTTTTCAAAGACGGGCTTTTTGTTGCTCCTATTGAACAGCGGCATTGAGGTATGGAGTTTATTGATCAACAATAAACTATACCCATGTTAAGTTTCTGCTCTGAGAAGTTTTGACTTATGTATACTCCCAGGAAGCCATCACGGTCACCAAGAGAGTGGATGGGATCTGCCAGCTAGGCAGGCTTCAAGGATGTCTGACTTGACCACTTGCCCGGGAGCCCACACTCAGACAGGCACCATGCTTGAGTGAATGCTCTGCACTGGCATCTTGAAATTCTCCATAAGTTTTTAATAACAGGACTTGCATTCTCATTTGCACTGGTTCCCACAAATTATGTAGCCAGCTCTGCCATTATCCCCAAATGTGGCTTCATGTGCTCCTTTTTTATTGTGGCAAAATATACGTACCATACAATTTACCATTGTCACCATTCTGGGGGTGTGCAGTCCAGTGGCATTAAGTGCATTCACGTTGTTGAGAAACCATCGCCACCATCCACCACAGGACTTTAGTTTCCCAAACTGAAAGTGCGTCCCCATTAAAGGAAACCTCATTACCGTCTCCCACAGCCCCTGGTAACTACCATTCTATTTTCTGTCTCTATGAATTTGACTCCTCTGGATACCTCACAGAAGTGGAATCACACTGCTATGGTCTGAATGCTTGGGTCCCCCCAAAAATTAATATGTAGAAACCCAATCCCTGGTGTGAAAGTATTCAAGACAGGGTATTTGGGAAGTACTGAAGTCATGAGGACTCCACCCTCTTGAACGCACTTAGTGCCCTGATAAAAGAGGCAATAGGGAGGTTGTCCCCCTCTTTCACCATGGGGGGATGTAGCAAGAAGGCACCGTCTTTGGGGCCAGGTGTGGTGCCTCATGCCTGTAATCCCAGCACTCTGGGAGGCGGAGGTGGGTGGATAGCTCGAGCTCAGGAGTTTGAGGCCAGCCTGAGCAATATGGCGAGACTCCATCTCTACAAAAATTAGCCGGGCATTGTGGCACCTGCCTGTGGTCCCAGCTACTTGGGAGGCTGAGATGGGAGAATTGCTTGAGCCTAGAAGGTCAAGGCTGCAAGTGAGCTGTGTTCATGCCACTGCACTCCAGCCTGGGTGACAGAGCGAGACTCTGTCTTGCCTGCTCCAAAAAAAAAAAAAAAAAAAAAAAAAGTCACCATCCTTGAAGCAGAGAGAGAGCCTGCCTGAATCAGACACTGAATCTACTCACACCTTGATCGTGGACTTCCCAGCTTCCAGAATTGTGTGCAATAAGTTCCCGTTGTTTACAAATTGCCCAGTGTAAGATACTTTGTTATAGCAGCCTAAACCAACGAAGGCACATGCAATATTTGTCTCTTTGTATCTGTCTTCTTTTACTTAGCATAATGTCTTCAAGATTCATCCAGGTTGTCCCGTGTGTCAGAATGTCCTTCCTTTTTAAGGCTGAGCAACATCCATTGTCTGTATATACCACATCTTGTGTATCCATCCATCATGGATGTGGCATCGCCTTTTACAATCTCTTCCTCTTACTCCTCCTTCTCCCCTTCCTATTCCCACTCCTGTCTCCAAGCAACTAAACTGCTTTCTTTCAGATTACTTTGCATTTTCTAGAATGTTGTATAAATGGAATCATGTTTTTCTTTGGTTGACTTCTGCTCAGAATAATTATTTGACCCCAGGATTACATGGGGTGGCTGATGCCTATAATCCCAACACTTTGGGAGGCCAACCTGGGCAGATCACTTGAGGTCAGGAGTTCAAGACCAGCCCGGCCAACATGGTGGAACCTCATCTCCACTAAAACACAAAAATTACCCAGGCATGGTGGTGGGCCCTCTAATCCCAGCTACTCCAGGAGGCTGAGGCAGGAGAATTGCTTAAACCCAGGTGGGTGGAGGTTGCAGTGAGCCAAGATCGCACCACTGCACTACAGCCTGGGTAACAAAGTAAAATTCTATCTCAAAAACAAAAAAAAATAAGAAGAAGAATTATTTGAAATCCATGTTGTAGCATGTATCATTAGTTCATTTCTTATTGCTGATATTCTGTTGTAGAGATGTATCATAATTTGGTTTCTGGTTTTGTATTATTATAAAAAAACCTATGAACATTTTTATACATCTTCATACAAACATAAAATTTTATTTCTTTTAAAGAAATACCCACAAGTCAAAGGTGTGGGTCATATAAATGTGTGTTTAACTTGTTTTTTTTTTTTTTTTCTTTTTTTGGAGACAGTCTTGCTCTGTCGCCCAGGCTGGAGTGCAGTGGTGCAATCTCCGCCTCTTGGGTTCACGCCGTTCTCCTGCCTCAGCCTCTCCAGTACCTGGGACTACAGGCACCCACCACCATGCCTGGCTCATTTTTTTTTGTATTGTTTTAATAGAGACAGGGTTTCACCATGTTAACCCGGGTAGTCTTGATCCGCCCGTCTCAGCCTCCCAAAGTGCTGGGATTACAGGCATGAACCACCACACTTCACTGTGTGTTTAACTTTTTAAGAAACTGCAAAATTTTTTCCAATGTTATTGCACTGTTTCACGTTACCTCCAGCTGACTGGAGAGCTCTAGTTCCTCCACATACTTGCCAACTCTTGATAACATCAGTTTTTAATTTTAGCCATTTTCACTAGATGTAGAATGAAAGTGTATAGCTTATTATGGATTTAATTTTTCTCTAACCACTAATGCCACTGAGTATCTTTTATGTGCTTACTTGCTATCTCTGTATTTTCTTTGACAAAGTATCTATTCAGATATTGTTTTCATTTTTAAATTAGATTATTTGTCTTCTTATTATTGAGTTTTGGGAGTCCTTAATATATTGTAGGTATGAACCTTTTTTCAGATACAAGCCTTGCTTGGATCTGATATGGTTTCCCACCCCCCATCTGTGGCCCATGCATTCATTCTCTTTATAGTGTCTTCTGAAAATCAATTATGGGGCTCACCTAAATTGTGTCTACCTCTCAGGGATCTCTGTCCTTTGCTGCCTGATGCCCAGTGATTTGAAACCTACATATACATCTGTACATTCACTTTGTCTGGTTTTATTGGTTGTTTCAGACAAGAGGGTAAATCCAGTCCCTGTTACCTCATCTTAACTGGAAGCTAAAGCTTCATAAACTTTAAAAAGCATAATATTGAGATTACTAAGATATAAATTTATTTAAACATACTGCTATTTTTAGTAGAGTTTTGATATTCTATATTTTTTTTTACTCAAAAGGTACTTGGAGAATAATTAATATCTTGTGGGACTCTGAAATGTGTCTTTGGAGTTAAAAAATAGAAGGGGTTTTCACTTTATAAGACAAAAATATAAAAATGAGTGTTATTTCTATGAGGAATTTCCCTCACCCTGAAAAGACTGGGAAATTTCAGAACAAAAACGATTGGTTGCCAAGATGCAAAGAACCCTGAAAGTGGCGAGACACTAAGAAGGTAATAGCTTGGTGTGAATTAGTTTATAAAAGATCTTAAAAAGTCATTTAGCAAGAAATGAAGAAACATATCTTCATATTTCAGAGGTGACAAACAGGTGACCTTAGAAAAACTCCTGTCCTCAGACACCTTTTGATTGTAACCCACACAGGACTTTTAAAATTTTGAAATAGTTGTCCGTGGTTATGCATTGAGAGATATCACACAAAAATTCAAATTTCCCCTTTTCTTGAAAACCCAGGCAACGTGGCATCCCATTCCCTTGTGGCAACAAACCCAGCAAGAAGTGTTCCTCTTGGTCCCAGTTCCGGGTCCTTCCGAGGCCAGGTGAAATCGACACGTATCTTCATGTGTCCGGTAATGTGTTCCTTCAATCTGCCCCCCGTTCCCATCACCTGTGAGTCATTTGCATTTCAGAGCCCTGGTTTAGAGTCGCATATTTATTTAACAGGCGAGAAGCAAGGAGCACTGGGTTTCATGAGGGGGTCCTGGGTTGAGAGGGAAGAGAGGAGCTCCAAACGGCAGGAAGTGCGGTGCGACCATCTCGCCTAAGGCCCGCCTGCACTACCAGTCTGAGGGTATGCAGAGGAAGCTTCCCAGGAGCACATTAATAACAGAGCAGAGCCCCTGACACTTTGCAGCCAAGGTTA
This sequence comes from Mandrillus leucophaeus, assembly GCF_000951045.1. NCBI lineage: Eukaryota > Metazoa > Chordata > Mammalia > Primates > Cercopithecidae > Mandrillus > Mandrillus leucophaeus. The sequence continues at coordinate 8,075,490 of NW_012106474.1, forward strand.
TCTTTAGAAGCAGAAAAAAAAAAAAAAACACACAGATACAAGATTCTTGAAGATTTCTTCTAGGTTTGTGATTGTTTTGTAACTGGCTTTTTCTGTTGTCCTCAACTTTCTGTCTTCCTCTGTTAAGAAATGGAGGGGCTGGATCACCTGATTTGTCTCTGAAAATGGGTAAATAATCTCAGGGATTGCCTGGAAGTTAGGAAGACAGATAGATGGAGATATGATACACAGAAATGTATCTGAGACACAAGTGCCAGGCTTGATGAATACAAAGGGTCCACTAGACTCACCATTATATAATACTTTACCATGTTTGTTAACTTGTATGTTTTAAATGAGAATCTTATACCTTTTACTTTGCATTATCAATCTACTACTAAAAGAAAGAATGCACAGAGGTTACTGTATCAACTTCTATTTCCTTTACTCCAAAGAAGTAGCCATATCCCTTTTGGCTATTATGTTCAAGGAGGTAGTTCTGGCTCAGTTCTAGATCTTGCACGGATCTCACACCTGGGGCTCAGCTCTTAGTTTGTACTTCGATGCTTGTCCTTGCCAGATGTTCCCTTCCCTCCATCCCTCTCCTCCAGCAGCATCCCTTGTCCAACTCCCCACTGGCACAGATGTCTGAGGTTAACAACCTGGTGGGTGCCTTCTTCCATCCATTCTCCCCACCTGTATATCGTCTGTGTATCTGCATAGATGATCACATATACAAACAGGGTGTTGGGCTTAGTTTCTGTAAGGGTGCCTTAGGGCTGCTGCAACAAATTTCAACAAACTACTACGTAGCTTAAGAGAACAGAAATGTATTCTCTCACAATTAAGAAGGCCAGAGGTCTGAAATCAAGGTTTTAGTAAGGGTGGTTCCTTCTGGGAGCTCTCAGGAAAGTTTGTTCCCATGCCTCTCTTTTAGATTCTGACACTGGCCAGCAACCCTGGGCGGTCTTTGCAGATGCATGACTCCAACCTCTGCCTCCATCTTCATCTTCTCATGGCCTTCTCTCTCTGTATATCTGTGTCCCAAGCCGACTCCTCCTTTCAGTTAAGAAGACACTAGTAATTGGATGTATGCCCCACCCAAAATTCAGGTTGATCTCATTTTGAGATCCTTAAGTATATCGGCAAAGATCCCATTTCCAAATCAGGTCACATTCACAGATACTGGGGCTTAGGACTTGAACATATCTTCTGGGGACCATAATTCAATCCACTATAGTTTCCTTCAGAAAAACTGTATTGTGTGTTAGTAAGCTTCTCCCAGTCTTAATTTACTCACTTAATAGTTCACAGTGTGATTCCCTCCAAGTTATTGGGTAACTGTGTAATATTCCATTATACTGAGTGTACCATATTTCATTTAACCATTTGTGTATTAATGGGTACCTACTTTGGGTTTGATCTTAGTAGATATGAATAGTACTGCAAGAAACACTCTTATAAACTTAGTGTTAGAGTCTTGATATTTTATTTCTGTAAAATAGGTTCCTAAAATTGGCATTGCTATGTCAAGGACATATACAAGTAGTTTAAATGTTAATAGAAGGTTCCAAATTGCTTTCCAGGAAGGATGAAACAATTCACATTTCCACTAAAAATTTGTGAGAGTGCAGTTTTCTCATATCTTGGCCAGCTTTTTTAAAATTTATTTTCCACAGTGATCGGTATGTTGTAAAATCCATTATTTTGAATTTCTCTGAGACAGAGGTTGAACATCTTTTCCATATGTTCATAGGCTATGTGGACTTGCTGATCTGTATTTATTGGTATTTTTTGCATATTTTCTGTTAGTTTGCTTACCCTATTGCTATCAATGTGCAAATATATACTGTTTGTAAAGTTTAACTCTTTCTCTCCCTTTTAACTGAATCATTTAACTCCCCTGGAGTACAATGTTTTTCCTCAATCTTTTGTCAGCTAAGTATGTGTGTGATAACTTTAAAGTATTTCATTTTAAAATACTCTTGTTAAATTAAGAACAGTATTTTTAATTAGAAATGTTTATCACTTCTTTTACAGCTCTTAGATTTACTGCCTTGCTTATAAAGACCCTGCTACCTTAAATCTATCATATCACCACTCTAATTTTGTTTTACAATAAATTTTTGCCTTTAAATAATCAATCCATTTAATACTTTTCATGTCATGTCAGATAAAATCCAAGCAAATTTTATTTTAGCAGAGAGCTAGTTGTACCAGCACCTTTACTACAAGGTGTATCCCTTTCTCACTGAATTTAAGTACTGCTTTGTCAAGCTTCTACTTCTAGGATTTCAATCTTTTTTTCACTTAAATGTCAATCTTTCCCTATACCAGTACCATATTGTTTTGATTTCAGTGGCTTTAGAGTATGTTTCAATGTCTGGTAAGCCTAACACCTTTCACCATACTCCTTATTGATAATTTCATTCTTCTACTTTGAGATCATTATTTTGAGGGGAAAAAAATTTAATTGGAATTGCATAAATGAATATGCTACCTTTGAGAGAACTGACATTTTTATGATACTTAATTTTATATTAAAAAGAATATATCTTTCCATTTGTTGAGATCTTATTTAATGTCCTTCTACAGATTTCTAGAATTTCCTCAGAAAGGTCCTATATCTTTCTGATTAAACGAATTTCTGAGTATTTAATTGCTGTTATTTTTTAATGGAATAATGTTTTTTCTTATTCTCATTTCTAGTTAGTTATTACTAGCAAGAGAAAACTATTGATTTCTACATGTGCCATATCTAATTGCTTTACCAAATTATTTTATTAATTATAATTTCTTTTTAATTAGAGTATTTTTTGATTTTGTAGATAGGTACGTCTTAGCAAAAAGGATAATTTTATCTCTTCTTTCCAAGTATTTTAATGATTATTTTCTTTTCTTACCTTTAAAAATATCAAATAATGGTAATTACAGTAAATATCCCTGTCTGGTTCCTAGTTTTAGTAGAAATGAGTCTAGCATTTCACCATTTAGAATAACATTTGTGGTGTCTTTTTTTACAAGTTATTTATTGCAAATTTAAATCATTTCCCTTTATCCTGATTTGCTTAGATATCTTATTTGGAATATCTGCTAAATTTTATCGAATGTCTTTAAAATTTATTGATATTATCATATATTTTCTTCTTAAATGGAGCGATACACTGAATTAAGTGGAGACATCCTAATAGTGAATCACTTTACAGTCCTAAAATTATGTATTTAAAAATATGTAATTTGGGGGACTCATGGCTGGATATTAGTTGCAATTCTTAATTTAGACTTTTACATTTATAGTTAAAACAGGAATGGTTCCATGGTTTGCGCGTTGACACTCTCTTTATCAACCCTGGGCATCTAAGTCACTTCTAGGTGAGTTCCTGAGCTGCTGGCGTTGGCCTCTTGGTTTCTGTTAAGGTCCTGCTGCCCCGGGACTGCCCGTGCGTGGCTGTAGAGAGGCTGCCCTTCCCCTGCGCCTTCGGACACCTGCGCAGCTGCGCGGCCCTCAGCCCTGCAGTCTCTGCCGTGCTAGGCTGATACACGGGGACAAGTCCTTGGGCTCCGATGGCACCACGATTGTGAATGTGCTGGGAAGACAAGTGGCTTCAAAACCATGTCACTGAAATACACACCAAGGACAACCAAACAGAACCCAATCCAGAATAGAAGGACAAATACTGTGAATATGGAATGTGTTGTCTAAACAAACTCCAGGGAGTGCTAGAAATCCGTATACTGACTCTGTGATCGCAGTGCTTCCCATTTTAGAGATTAAAAGGAGAAAAGAAAGACGTTTGAAGTTCTGGAAGCTCACTGTGTTCCATTGTGTCTGGTGGCAGCGGTAAGAACCTATCGGGGATCGCTGTGAATGGAGCTCCCCATCAGGTCTTCCTCAGCACACCCTCAGATCCCTCTCCCAGCTGGTAAGAAGCAGTTCAGCTGTCAACAAAATTCCAAAATACCTTTTGTACCCAGGAGTTGGGAACACGTTGACCACACCAAAGCCCACAGAGACTCTGGCCCAGCGCCCCCTTCCAGTTCACTGGTCGCCAGTGATCAGCCTTGACCCTGGGGCATGGGCTGCTTGCTTTATTGAACGGCCCAGGGTATGTGGCTGTAGTGCAAGCATGCCAGGCCCGCTCTCTCTGAAAAGGAGCTTTCTCCCTGGCACTGGAATGTGGAAGACAAACATCGCCCATCTTTCCCAGCTAATGAGGATTCCTGGAATGTGTGAGCTATGGCAACTCACTGCCAACCACTATGTTTGGGGAAGTCCCCCACAATTAAATGAATTCTAAGATCATCTAGAAGACAGAATTATGACAACGCCTTCAAAGACAGCAAGAGAATCACGGCAGAAAACAAGGCTCAGTAAATGGATGTGGCATTTTGTTTTCAAACTCTAAGAAAATTACTGATGAAGATCTAGCTACATAAAATTCTAATTGGTCAAAAGTGACAAAAAGTAGTCCACAGATGACAACGTCATTTTGTCAGACTGGTTGTTTTGACATCATAAAACTCCTTTGAAGGTGAAGACTGCCACAATGTATGGAACTAAATTGCTATGGGACCCCCAGGTGGGTCTGGTTAAAGCGGCCTCTAGAAACAAGAATGCATTCCCCGTGTGGCCCTCGGTGCTCTGCACAACTCCTACTCTCCCTCATAATTTACTCCTTCCTGGTGACTAAAAAGAAGCAAATGTGCAACGCACTCCGGTCGGCCCCATCTCAGGTGTGTTCCTTCAGGACCTGACATGAGACCCGCACAACTCAGAGGCGTTACTGCCCAGCTATGCCTTGGGCCCCACGGAACCTAAGACGGCTGGGGCACACCTGGCATCAGGAGGGGAGGATGTGGCAGGGTGCCTGTGCACTCCTGTTCCCCAGGTATTCCAGTGTCCTCACCAGCTGGGTGGTGGCAAGTACTCACAATTGCTTAGTCCTCAGTGAGAGCCAGTAACAGGCACATTACTAGAGCATCCAAACAATGGAAATTTGTGCAGCATCTTCTCAGAAATGGGCTGAACTATGCCCTGAGAAATAAAATAAGCCCACACCTTATGGAGCCAGGATTATGTTTCCAGTCAGGCGTGTAGGGGCCAGGGGGAGGGTGTCTGGAAGGTGCTCTGATGCTGTTGCAAGGTGTAGGAATTTCACCTTGACAGGCCCCACTAGAAGCTGAGTTCCAAATTACCTTACATGCTTCCCCACAACAGAAGCTGTGAAATAAACATCCTTTCTAAATGGATTATAGCTCCATACTGTTTAAACACAGAGAAAACTAGTTTGCTTTAGTATTTTTTAATTAAAAATAACATTCATTATTTTTTCATTACTATAGCAATGCATGTTTGAGAAAATAAAGACAAGCATTTTTTTCAAAAAAAAATTAAAAGGCTTCTATTATCTCACTGCATGGAGATAGCTACTGTGAATGTTTTGTGTGCCTTTATTTCCAGAGCCCTCTCTGCGCCTACATAAATTCTTCGATTTTTTTTTTAATTGACTCAGATTGCCACATACTTTTGTAACTCTCTTCATTTAATAATATATCCCAAACCAATTTTCATGTCATAAAAAATTCTTCAAGAATATCATTTTAACAATTTATTTTGCTATTATTTAGTGACAATTAGTTCATTTCAATCTTTTCCTATTACAATCTTGAGTTTAGTTTTTAATTTCAATAAGCTGCTGGTTATTTTTCATAAGTGTCTTTCGGGGTTCTGTTTGTTCAGTGTATTTACTGGGTAACTAGCAGGAGTGAGGCTCTAGGGGTATGAGGATGAACAAGGCAGACACGGCCCACCCTCATGCAATGCAGTCTGAAGAAAGAGGCGCAGGTGAGACAAACATTTAAAAAATTAACCCCAGGCCAGGCACGGTGGCCCATGCCTGTAATCCCAGCACCTTGGCCAAGGCGTGTGGATCACTTGAGGTCAGAAGTTCGAGACCAGCCTGACCAACATGGTGAAACCCTGTCTCTACTAAAAATGCAAAAATTAGCTGGGCATGGTGGTGGGTGCCTGTCATTCCAGCTGCTCGGGAGGCTGAGGCAGGAGAATCACTTGAGCCTGGGAAGCGGAGATTGCAGTGAGCCGAGATCACGCCACTACACTCCAGCCTGAGGGACAGAGTGAGAGGCCCCGTCTCAAAAAAAAAAAAAAAGTTAACCCCAAACTAAGGATAAAAGTAAAAATGTTCACCATTGTCTTAGAGGAAAAGAAGAGCAGGCACTAGGTGAGAATCATGATATTTGACTTGAGGCCGCAAGAAAGCAAGGGAGCAAATGAGGAGGGCAGAAGACCCGTGCAGAAGCAGGTACTAGAAGGCAGGAGGATGGCAAGGAGAGAAGAGCCCAAGGCCAGGGGTCCTGAAGCACAGGAGAGATGGGAGTCAGGGGGTGCAGCCAGGTCTGGATGCAGAAGGCAAGCCCCAAACAGCTTCACATGAGAGAGCGGCCACCTGACTCGGGGCTTGAAACATCGCTTTGGTGCCCATGTTGGGGTTGGGGGTGAAGAAGCCAAAATACGCTCTTCTGGCACCTTGACTATTGAAGTCAAAGGCACCCAAAACGTAGCAGATGCGAAAAAGATTGCTTTGACCTTCATGCTGTTCCTTAAAAGCAGAAGACGAAATTCCCATGTGAAAGACGCCCTTGCTGTGGTGGAAAGAGGCAACAGCCTTATCCTCAAGGACAAGAAGTCATAACTGAGAGGACCTTGTTAGCATCATTCTTATCTGTTAAGCCTCCCTGCACAATAGTTGCTTTCTTAAAAGTGACCACTCTTTGTTCAATTCAGTATAAAAGTAATGACTCTAACTACTTCTTCGGGTCTTCATTTCCTTTTTTTTTTTTTTTGAGACAGTCTGGTTTTTTCACCCAGGCTGGAATGCAGAGGCATCACCATCTCAGCTCACTGCAGCCTCAACCTCCCAGGCTCAAGAGACCCTCCCACCTCAGCTTCCCAAGTACCTGGGACTATAGGCACACATCACCATGCCCTGATAATTTTTTTGTATTTTTAGTAGAGACAGGGTTTCACCATGTTGGCCGGGCTGGTCTCAAACGCCTGACCTCAAATGATCTGCCTGCCTCCAACTCTCAAAGTGCTGGGATTACAGGTGTGAACCACTGTGCCCAAACTTGCATTAGGCTTTTCTCCTGTTAAACCACCTTCTGTCAACTTTATTCTTTGACTCAGCCATGACCCTAAGAGAATGAAGCTTTTCCATTTCTACAAAGGCAAGGGCAGCACACGGAAGAATTACAAAGGTGGCTACTGTCATCTACAGAAGGGCAGCGTTGTGATCTTTGCAAAATATTCAGATAATATTACACAATTTTTTAAAATCTATACTTCTATTATCTGAAGAAAACCTCTGGGTTTTTTTTTTTTTTTTTTTTTTGTATTTTTGTTTTGGAGATGGAGTCTCGCTCACTGGAGTACACTGGCACAATCTCAGCTCACTGCCACCTTCACCTCCTTGGTTCAAGCAATTCCCCTGCCTCAGCCCCCCGAGTAGCTGGGATTACAGGTGCATGCCACCATGCCCCGCTAATTTTTTTATATTTTTAGTACAGACAGGATTTCACCATCTTGGCCAGACTGGTCTCAAACTCCTGACCTCAGGCAATCCACCCACCTCGGCCTCCCAAAGTGCTGGGATTACAGGCATGAGCCACTGCGCCTGGCCAACAATCTCTGTTTTATAGATGTCTAGAGTTTGTTGGTGCCTATGTCTACACAGAAATATAAGTAGCTTGTTATTTTTATAATACAGTGAGATCATATATATTACCACATACCCTGTTTTCTTCTGACTGTATCACTGGGATTTTCCATATGGATAAATTTAAAAGTAGTAAACTTAGAAATTTTCAGGTTGATAACTTTAATAAGTTAATGCTTGCTAATAAAAATATGGATATAAAAGTTTACTGAGGCAGACCACAGTGATTAGCAGTTCTCTTTTCATATAAACAACGTAGCAATGTACACAGAATACGGACTGTGCAAACATCTTATCACAGCTCAAGGAATTCGTACTGAGTTAGCACCCCTGTGTAAGCACTACTGTACTTAGATCAGGAAATGGAAAGTTACCAGGTTCCAGATACTCCTTTGGCCCTTTCTCCATCAATATCTCCTCTCACCCCTGCAAAGATAACTACTCTCCTGATTTCCAATACTTTAATTTTGACTTTTTGAATTTTATGAAATTATTCAGTCATTTTTATTATGGAATATGCGTTCTTTTGCTGGGCTTCTCTCACCAAATTTTATGATTTTGAGATTTTCTATGTTATTGCATGTACCTATAATATACGTTTATTGCAATATATATTCTATCGCACAGATAAATCTTTTCACCTATCAATGATTAATTTGAAGAAGGAGAATTGATAGGCCAAATAGAGAAACATTGGCTAGATATATGTAGTTACTCTCCCGAAAGGATGCACTAATTTACTCTTCCAGCAACAATGCAGGACTGCGTCTAATACTCACCCATGGCCTACAGTGAGTATAAACTTTATTTTTGCACCTGGGCCAATCAGAGAGACAATTAAAACATGTATTGTTTTATAACTCCTCTTAGAACCATATTTTGTTAGTAATTTGCACAAATGCATAAAACATTTATAAAACTTTTACAGCCTTTTCTCCTTAACAATATATTAACATTTTCTTTGTCTCTAAATCTACAACTATGCCATCATTTTAAATTAATGCATCATAATCTATACTGTGGATATGCCAAAACTTACTTCCCGAGAGGTCACTCTATAAAATACATTGCTTTTTTTAGTGAATTCATTGTGTCATAATCCCTCTTAATCCTCATGAAAATCCCATGAATTACAGTCTCTGAATATATGCATTTTAACAACAAGGAAATTGAGGCACAGAAAGATTGGAAAATAACTCGCCTAAGATTAAACAGCTAGTGAGATTTGGAAACAAAATTTGAATCTAGACAGGTCTGGTTTTAGCAGCCATGATTTTAATACCCTCAAAACACTGACTCTTTTCACTAATTAATTATCACACTTTTCTCTCGTTCAGAACAAAAGATGTGGTTTATTCCCACTGCATTTTCATAGCCTCTTGTAGATTGTAATTGCCCGATAAATGCAGCTTCCTTTATATTTCATTTCACTAATAAAATGCAACAAATGAGTGGAAACAAAAGTGAATCACTGTTGGATTTGAAAATGTAGTGTTTTTGTTTCTTACAAAATGATAACTGTGGTTTTCTACTGACAGATACATTAAATCACTGTTATTTTATGTCTTAAGTTTTATACTATGAATTTTTATTGGTCCAAAGAACAGAAAATCTAATATATTTCTAGATTTCAGTTTCTACATAGGACAAACTTCTTCAACTCAGCCAAGGAGAGTCATTTATTTCATTAGTGAATGGTGGATTTGGTTTCGTGGCTGCCCCCCACCCCAAAACACTTGTTATGGAGTTGCCAGGGCTACCCAGTAACGTGGAAGAGTTTATGCATTGTCCAGATAATTTGACAATAATTCTTGACAGTTTGTCCAGAATTAGCAGATAACTGGATTACTCCTCATTACATTTGCAGCTCTGGAAATTGACATAGGATAAAAGGTAATAGAAGAGATTATTGTATTTGGGTTATTAAAAATTCCAGACACACGAAAAGGTGTATGTAAAAATCACCAACACGATTTAATTGTTAACTGTGGGTTAAAAACAGTGTGTTCAGCCAACCTCTTTCAACACAGTAGTCACCTAAATTGCTGTTTTTAAAAGCCAGTGCCTGTCCCTGCTAAGCCCAATAGCCGTCACATGATTAATGTGCTGGTGTCTTATTAACTGCTCTGTTCCAGAAACTGATCAATTCATGGCCACCCTTTCTGCAGAGACCTTTTTGTAAAAACCTAGTTGAAATCATGCTGTTCTGACTGCAGGCTACTGCACCCCCCACCAAAACATCATAAAGAGCAAAGAATTACTGTTTCCAGTAATCCAGGCCATAAATCAACCTGCTCTGAACACAGGGAAAAAAAAAAAAAATCACGAGCACTTCCTGCATTCATATTCCAAAGCCTAGCGGTATCCCAGCAGGTTCTGGAACACGCCACGCCCCGTGTGTGTGGTGTTTGTGCGTGTGTGATTGTAAGCAGACGTGGCAGGAAAGGGGAGGCTCAGGGAGGGGGAGGGCAAAAGAAATCCCAGCACCCGTTAACATAATTCCAAACGCTTTGATCTTATCACGACCTTCCTTGCTGTCACAATATTTTAAGATTGTTAAAAATTGCCACCTTATCTGTCTGGGGGTATCACCCACTGCTTAACTTATCTGGGCACATTTGTTTGAAAAAAAAGGCAGTATGGCATGACCTTGGTTTCTTAGCACCTGACTTTAATATCTAATCAGTTGTGTGTCTCAGTGAAGCCATCCAGACACGTCACACAGGCGCCTCTGGCACCCAGCAATTCTAATGATGTTTACTTCATTCACCCCTTTTACGAGAGCTTCCAGCAGCAGCACTCAACCACCCCACCCTTCCAGTCTGGGCTCCAGGGTCCTTCCAGGCCTAGAGCGTATTTTTAAATCTTGGATGCCCTTTCCATTGAAAATAATTTGGATGCCTTGAGGTCAGTCGTAAAAAGTTTTCTGAGATGATATAGAGACTTCTGAAGAGAAGCCTCGATTTGGATCAAGAAAAACATTAACCCTCACGGCTGTTTCAGTTTTCACAAAACACAAACACTTCCCCTCCAGCAACATCAAGTCTTAAGGTCGTACAGTGCATTGTGGGGAACACACACCCCACACTGTAGTTAATTTTAAAAAGGTTTCTTAGAAAGGTCCCAAATATTTAATGGCCCCAGATCGAAGTACAGTCTGAAAATCTAGAAATGAGAGAAACAGATGATGTCAGAATTATTAGAGGACCATATATTAAAAGTGACATAAAAGGAGTCAATTGTTTCTCAGTGACTTTGGGATCGAATTTGCTTCGTTGAGAAAGCAATAGAGTTGCCTGGCAGCCTGGCGGGCTCAACCTGGAACCTGGAAATCCAGCTGTTTTCTTTCTGGTTCTGACACTGTCACCGGGAATAAACGTTCTACGATCGTGACGCTGCTGACTCCCAAATCTCAACCCAGGGCAGGAAGGAGCCCTGGTTACTCTCTTTTCTCCTCACTACGATTATAGCATTCGTTGACATGGCCTGCTACAAACCGTAGTGAATTCTTTCGGACTAATTCTGGAGAATGATTTTCTGCAAAATAAGCAGCGATGTTCCTCCACGCTTAAGAGACCAACCGAGACCCTGTGTGCCTTTCTTGCCTCCTTGTCCCCTAATAAAGCTGGAGTGGTAGGGAGGGGCCACACTGGTATCTAGGCCCCAGATGCTCTTAGGACGAAACAACAATCCAGGTCGAGGGGACTGTGAGGACATCCCTGCAACTTATTTTAATTGACCTGCTTGTCCCCTCCCCAGCTCACACAGCCCGTCCAGATGTCCGAGGTCGGGTATCCATGAGACGAGGCAGGTCTGTACTGGGGGGACCTGCAGTGCTGCGTTGGTACCAGGAAAGTGTGGGCTTCCTGGGAGTCTCCTAACCCCTGCCCTGGTGAGACGGGGCTTCACCCATGGGGAGACTCAAGGTCCCTGCAGCCAAGCCCAGCAGGGAAGAGCATCCCCAGCACATGAGGAAGACTGTGGCACCCAGGGAAGCTCAGTGACAGCCCCAGCACCCACAGGTGGCTTAGTCCATCCCTGTCTGTGCTCCGTCTGCCGTGCAGACAGCTCTGAAACCCTTCAGCAAGTTCTCATTGGCCCCCAGCTGGGTGCCCCTGCATGGTTCACAAACCAGGCTCCACCCAACTGGCCTTCAAAGCACACTAAAAATCCACCTGCGAGAGCAGCTTTGGAAAACTATTATTTTAATTGACAAATAATAATTATGTGTATGCACAGGGTTCAATGTGATGTTTGGGTCTAGTATACAATGTTGAGTGATTAAATCAAACTTATTAACATATCCACCACCTCTCTTATTGTCCGTGGTGGGACATTTGAAATGTAGTCCCTGAGTAATTTAGAAACATACAATATGTCATTATTAACGATGGTCAGGAGGCCGGGCCATGGGTCTCAAGAGCTCTGAGCCTGAGAATCCACCTCTGGGGGAGGAGGGCCTGAGGAGAGAGGCTTACACTGAACAGCATCTTGGCTTTATGGAGGCTTCCTAGAGTTTCTTAAACATTGAGGGAGGCCCTGCCACTCTTCCAAGTCAAACCCTTGCACTTAGAGTCCAGGTTTGTGTCTCTCTCCAACAAGAGGCCTGTGACGCTCGCCCTGCTTGTTCTGTGGAATGTTACTTTGCAAGCGCGTTTACACAACTGTCACTTGAGGTTTGTTTTTAGCTGGAATTGTCCTCCCTCCTGGATTCCTCTCACATCGCCCCGACCCTTATCTCCCGGTAAACTAAAGCCACCCCTGGATGAGGAGGCAGAGCCCGAGCTGGGTGGGAAAACGGTTCACACGGTGACAATTTAGTCAGTGAAAAATTTGTAATAGGTTTAGAGGCTGGTCTTCAAAAATCCTCACAGGTACCCCAAGACCCCAGATTTGAGGAGGAAAATAACTCTGCAGCCCCCAGCCACCCGTTCCCGGCCACCTCTCCCCTCAGAGTCCCACTCCGGGGCAAGTTCTTCTGGCAGCTGCGTGGCTGTGAGGGCCCGGTATGGAGCTCCAGGCTAAATAAAGCTGCAGGGACAGAGATAAACAAATGCTCCCAACTCAAATGCCTGCACACAATATCCTTTATCTGGGCAGAGATAGCACACCCAGGAGAGTGGCCAAGCGCACCCCCGTAGACGGACCCACAGGTCCTAACAGGCACCAGGCTCGCCCCTTCAGAGGGGGGAGACATAGAATTAATTGGGACATATTATCAAAGGGATAAGGCCCCTCAGAATAGATGTCAAGCCCCAAGGATACCAATGTCAGACTCCAGAAGGACAGCAGCACGGGCCAATGGGAATAAACCCCAGCCCCTCCTCCCACGGACGTTGAATCAGATCCCATAGAGCCCGCCTGCTTCACATGCTAACATGATGATGAATGCACCCAAATATCAGCTCCAAATCCTTGAGGACTATATTTGCAATGCCATGTAAACCGCTTCAGGGAGCAAACTGTCCTGCTGTGACTTTATATTCATCTCCGGCTTCTGGCTGGTCACAGGGTGTCACATGTGCTATAATTAGATTTTGGAAGTGTGTACAGGGAGGAGGAAATGGGGTAATTAAGGTAACCTATCAGATGCCCGACGGCATCCTTCAGAGAGGAGCCTGAAACGCCCGCCCTCCCAGGTTTCACACTGCCCTTCAAGGGCAGAGGCGCCAGGCACAGGAACTGCAGGCACTCCAGAGCCGCCACCACAGAGCCCCTCTTTAAAGGCACCTATTTTCCACACCAGAATCAATCCGGTGAGGCTGTCAACTCACGGTGCATATCCGGACAACTTAAGGGGAAAGCCGGGCAGGGCACTTAGAAACTTTTGACTCTGCGTTTGGGCTACAAAATCCCGTCTTCAGGATGGGGAACTATAAGGGAGTTTATGGGGGCACGGGGGTCTCACTTAAATAGTCAATCCAACAAGTGGCGCAGGGGCTCTAGAAGCTGAATTGGACAAGGTGAACTATGGCAAAGCAAAACTCTGCACCTTTCTGCATCTTCCACTCAAGGACTGGCGCTTCACACCAGGCGACTAGCTCTTAACGTCCACTTCTAAGAGCAAGAAGAGAAGGAACTGAGTCTGGCAACAGAAAGTCTAACCCAAGCTGTCCAAGTCCAACACCTGGGTCTTGAGCTCTGCCCACCTAGGATTTGAGTGATCAGGCCTCGGTGGGCAAAGGAAGCATGTGGGTTCGAATCCCAGTTCCTCCTCACCTGGACTGGGTTAAGTTACTCAACCTCCCTGTTGTAGGCCACCCGCCCTGCCTCCCTTTCTTCACCTGCCTGACTACCTCCCGTTCCCACTTCCCCTGGTGTTGACTAGAGGATCACTGTGGCCACCGGGATGATAAGGAGTGACATGGCTGAGATCTGGGGAGCACCTGCTCACCGCCACGTGCTCCCCTGGTAACCCTCTCACCACATTCGGAGGAGCTGGGGCCACCAGGCTGGAGGAAGCAGGAAAAGACCCAGTGATCCTGTCATCCACCGAGCTCTACATCCCTGCAGGAGGCCATTCTGACCTGACCTTGAAGCCTGAATCAGCTCAGCCTCATCCCGGAGGGCTGCCCAGGGGGCCACAGCCTCTAGGGCAAAATCAACAGAGGTAGTTTGAAGCCACTGAATTTTGGGAAGGTGGTTATACAGCAATCGATGACTGACATAGGTCCTAAGCCTCCATTTCCTCATTTCCAGAATGAGGACGATGAATGTCATCCCCTAAAGGGCAGTGGCCAGGACAAGGGAGGTGGCACCCCAGCCCTGAGCCTGGGCAAACCCCAGCCCCTGCCAGCCCCATCACAGAGGTACGCTGTCTCCAGCACAGTTTAAAAATGCAGGTGTCGGGCTGGGCACGGTGGCTCATGCCTGTAATCCCAGCATTTTGGGGGGCCAAAGTGGGTGAATCACAAAGTCAGGAGTTCAAGACCAGCCTGACCAACATGGCGAAACCCCATCTCTACTAAAAATACAAAAATAAGCTGGGTGTGGTGGCAGGTGCCTTTAATCCCAGCTACTTTGGAGGCTGAGGCAGGAGAATCGCTTGAACCTGGGAGGCAGAGGTTGCAGTGAGCCAAGATCATACCTCTGCACTCCAGCCTGGGCAACAAGAGCGAAACTCCATCTTTAAAAAAAAAAAAATGCAGGTGTCAAAGACACTTTTCCAAATTTCTAGGAAGTTTTAAAAACAACAGTTGGGCATGTAAGAAATGCAAGCTCTACCTTTTTTTTTTTTTAATGTCAGAGCAAATAAAAGAATGGCAGTGAGAACTTCTTTCATCATTTCTCCCATCCTTTCATCTCCAGTGACAGTGAAATGATGGAGCAGCACTCACGGCACATCCTTTGGGCAGGTTTTGTAGCCCCCAAAGCTGAAAACAGAAGGTGAGATCCCAGGTTACTGGCTGGTGCCAGGCGCCCCAAAAGCTTACACATCCTCCTCACACCACGCCACCCCCAAGAACAAGGCCTCAGCAGCTCCCAGCCCTGCACAGGTTGGAGACACCAAAAGTTTCTTCTTCCTCCTGGTCTTCAGACAAAGCCTGCACAGAGCAGGAAAGGAGGTGACAGGGATCACCAACAGAAAATGCCTCTGGGCTAATTAACAAGCACCATGGAAGGGGCACCAGAAGGCATTTGCCATATTTAGTCTCCAAAAGTCAAGGAAAAGGAGGAAGTTGCTTTCTGAAAAAGGCACCACAGTTTAGTGGCTCATTTCTGCACTTACGCATGGAGCTCCTGGGCACGTGAGGAGTTCCCCACTCCACCGCTTCCCATCTCCCGGAAGCCCTCCTTGCTTTATTCTGCCAATAAGAGTTCAATTACACGCAAGTGTGTAGGGAGTGGAACGTAGAAGAGAGGGAGGACAAGGAACCAGGGCATCGCAGAGGGGTCCCGCTGTGCACCCAGCACACCCCAGGTGGCCCCACAAGGTGCTATGGCCCTCTGAGCCCAGGAGTGGAGAGGAGCCGGGTTGGAACGCAGCCTTCCTGACTCCAGCATCAGGATTCTTCCCACTCCTCCATGCCAGCCAGGGAAACGAAGCTCAGAGTGTCCTGATTCAGGGCTGGGAGAAACGCAGCACACCCAGGAGCACGTGCCGGGGCAAAGGCTCCAATCCTTGCAGAGACAGAGAATCTGGATTAAATACAAATGACCCAGTTCAATCCCTGGCATTTGCTGAGAATTTAGGAAACAAATCTAAAACAGAACAAAGAACTGATATAATTGCCACGATGAAGCTGGGGCTGCGGGGATTACCTCTGTGGAATTAAGGGAGGCTGATAAGGTTCTCCTCCTCCGTAAGGATTACTACAAGAGCGATTGGTAAGGTCTGTTATTTTACAGAAAAATGGGTTTTGAACATGTTCTTCAGATTGTAGGGCTAAGTCTCCTGGGCGTGTGACTGGAGCTTCTGTTGGAATGACATTTTTATTCATTCAGGAAGCATTTATTAAACACTGGCTAAGAATAGCTCACAATCCCAAGGAAACAGGAGAAAGCTCAGGAGTGAGCCCTCGGCGAGCTTCCTGATGTCGGGCAGATGACACGCGTGGAGGGAGGGGGCACAACACGAGGTGACTGCCCACATGTGAGCACTGAAGAGAACAGCCAAGGGGCAGTCCCTGCCAGCCCAAGCTGAGGGCCTCGTGAAGGAGGCAGGCCTAGAGATCGCTGGAACAGAGGGGCTGTCTCAGGGTC
Source organism: Mandrillus leucophaeus (assembly GCF_000951045.1). Classification (NCBI taxonomy): domain Eukaryota; kingdom Metazoa; phylum Chordata; class Mammalia; order Primates; family Cercopithecidae; genus Mandrillus; species Mandrillus leucophaeus. Next base: position 8,091,908 of record NW_012106474.1, read on the forward strand.
AGGAGATTCCAGGACAGAGCTGTCCTGCTCAGTGGGCCAGGTGCCAGTAGTGGAACCTCAAGTGTCAGCTCGGTCACTGGGATTAAAGGGGGACACATTGGGGCCCCTGAAGACTTCTGTGGAATTTCCCAGAGAAAGTCCCAGGTATCTGCAAAGGGGATGTTGGAATCAATCTCACTGTTAAAGGAACAAGAATCAGGTTTGTTGACTGCAAAAATAATTGCCAGCAGGACTCAGTGGTTCATACCTGTAATCCCAGCGCTTTGAGAGGCTGAGGTGGGAGGATCGCGTGAGCCCAGGAGTTCAAGGCCAACCTGGGCAACATAGCGAAACTCCATCTCTATGCAAAAAAAAAAAAAAAAAATACAAAAATACAAAAATTAGCCTGGCAGGGTGGGATGTACCTGCAGCCCCAGCTACCTGAAAGGCTGAGGTGGTAGGATCACCTCAGTCCAGGGAGGTTGAGGCTGCAGTGAGCCATGCATGATTGCATATTATACTCCAGCCTGGGAGACAGAGCAAGACCCTGTCTCAAAAGAGAGAGAGAGAGATAGAGACAGAGACAGAGAGAGACAGAGAATATTGCCATTTACATTACATTTCCTCAACTCAGAATAAAAGTTTTTTTTTTTTTAAACCCCACACATTTTCTTGTCAGGGTCCAAGTGAATTGGAATTAGGTTGGCCAAATTCAGTAAATAACAACAGAGGATGCCCAGTTAAATTTGAACTTCAGATAAGTAGGGAATAATTTTTTAGTAGAAGGATGTCCCAAACATTGCCAGAGTGTTTGTACTTTCTCTGGAAACCCTACTTCCAAGCAGGAGGCAGGAGCTAGACATCAGCAAGAATTCCAGGACTGGTGGGACTTGCATTGCGTTGAACAAGAGAGCGGCATGAGGAAGCCCACAGTGCTGGGGGCTCAGCTGCTGGAGGCCTAACACGAATTCCCCATTCTTTTGAAATGTGTCATATTCAAAGTCACAGGAAGTTTTCTGTTTGAAGGAACTGAATACATTTTTGGAGTAGAGAGTATTTCTGTAATGGGAAGAAACAATTATCTAATAAATACGCTTAACAATGTTTGTGGATTTCATTTAAATCAAATATCTATGTATTGCATTTTCTTAAAGGGACTCAGGGGGAAAGAAAGTGGTTTGAACAGTAAGACTGCAAAGCCCTGAAAGAGGTTACTTGAAGCAACTGGGAAATCCTGAAAGCACCTGTCTGGAAGCTTTGGTTGAGACCGGGCCCAGAAGGACAAATGGATAGCATGTTCCTCTCCTGCTCTGGCATTCTGCAGGGAAACTGAAGCTGGGCGTTTTTTGACCCAGAATCTTCAGGGTTAGAGTTGAATTTTACATACCACTTCAGGATACAGCATTGAGATGGAAGACTTAGGATTGGATTATTAATTTTCTCTTCCTCCTGAGTAAAGCAGCTCTTCCTAAAGCTGAGAATCTTTGCAGAATGAATAAACGAAACGGCAGCAGTCTGGTAAGCACTGCGTGACCCTAATCATTCTGACCATTTTGTACCACGTTTTACAGTGGCCTAAATTAAATAGGAGAGAATCCATGTGACATGGTGCTCCTGAGAACAAAGCTAAAGTATGCCAATCAAACCATGTGCCCTGGGAGAAAAACTTGGGGCACTCTCTTCTAGCAGCTACTAAAAAATAGGACAACACTTGAATTCTGGACAGAGAACTGTTTCTTACATGAAGTTGATACAGTAAGAAGTAACCAGCTACAGAGAAATCACAAGCTCCGGATTAGACAAGAACACTTGTTTATTAAAATGTAGTTTAAGTAATCAGAACCTTGTGAATGTTTCAAACTGGAAATCCTACAAAATCTAAGTTTTCTCATGAAATATTTTCCAGTAAACACTCCCATTGCCCAGTCACACCTATAAAGTGAGTACGTACCTGTGTGTGATCCCATAAGAGTGCTTTTAAAGTAGCAAAACTACTATAATATGAATAGTAATGTGACAATTTCCTTTTCAAACACGGATTTTATGAGAAGTGCTTGATCCCAAAATACCTGTATGAGACCAGTTCAGTCTTTCCCACATAGCATCAATACTTCATTGGTTTATAAATCTAAGATGCATATAATTCTTAAGTCTTCTTTTCGAAAACTGCTAACTGTTAAAGCATGTCCATTAAAACTAAGGAAAAATTATCTTTATAAAATATGGATGAACCTATGTCTAAACAAAGATATCCATAAAGATAGCACAAAAAAATGAGCCAAGACTCAAGTGAATAAAAATTTCACTGACTATCCAAGTGCAAAGCATTGTGTCTCTCAGCATTAGAATATTATTAAGAAATAGCTTTCCCGCAGTTGTATGTATAGTGGTATAATTAGGATAAAATTGAAGTATTCTTTGAAACAGAAGGCTTAGAAAAACGAGTGAAGAACGTCAGTGGATTTCCTAAACTGATATTCTGCGAAGCACTCTTCCAAAAACATTAATAAATGTGTCACAAAATAAATGCCATGGTCAAACAAGTTTAGGAAAAACTCTGTGTTGTCCAAAATGCACTTTTCATATTAAAGGCACTGAGAAGTTCTGCAACAAAGAATCACATTTAATTGTACTTAATCCACCATTTCCAAAATTTGAAATGAGAAAATATAATACCCACCCCACCGCTGGCATACCTTTTATCAACCAAAAGAATCATTTCTTAGGAAATTCTAATTTGAGAAACAATAGATCGTTTAAAGAGATCTGGTACTTGCCTTTCTTGCCCAAACTTTCAAAAGGAAAGGAAGTGCTATTGAAAAAATAATTTGAGGTTTTATTGACTCATGCAGTCAGTCAAATGTTTTCTGTCCATTTTTTTTCAGGAATTGGGTATATTCCAGCCTCCTGGTCTCCCAGCCCTGGGGAGTGACCTTCCGTTTCCAGGGGAAATCCGGGTGCCCAGAACTTCCAGCAGGGGGCTCTGTCCGCTAGTGCTGACTGTGAAGGACTCCAGGCTGGTTCAAGGTTAAGATGGCTCAACAAGTGACGAGCCAGAAATGTCATCTGGCCACTAGGATGCCGCATTATGAAAGTGTGATCATGGTTCAAGAATGTTGCCATGAGAAAAATCGGCGCACGGAATTATTATTATTAGGTTTTATCGTGTGTGCATTTTCAAATAGAGTAAGACAGCCCAAAAGGGAAAAAGCAGAACAAGGCAAAAAGTATTTTTAAAAAATAATTATCCAATTATAGGGCTCATGTTGAAAATATTAAAGGAACTTAAAAGTTTCCCTACATGGTTGACAACTCAAGTATGCCCACTTTCTATCAAAAATAATGCAGAAAATAAAAAATGTGAGAGTAAAGTTGAAAATAAATGGAAATAAACTACTTCCATTGAAACGAGGGACAAATATAACTCTTCAGAAATAATGTCTGCAAATGAGAGAAGTGCAGTGTTTTCAGGAAGCTGTATTTTGATGATGTTCACACCTACAATCTGGATTATTGTTTCTCAAATGCTTTCTCCCATGTACCCCACATCCGCCTTCTCCAGAAGGGATCAAACCAAAACAACAATGTGCTGTAAAAGATTTGTAAATTAAATTGACAAAGAATGGAAAATACTTGATTTAAAGTGAAAGCCCCACCACTTTAGTCAGAAGAGTTGGAAAGATGACAAATAAAGAGGCCAAGCAAGAAGATCAAAGGTGCAGAACAGATTTAACGGACACACACAGCTTTCTGCCCTTCCTTTAGTTGCCAGGGATGATGGCTTCTTCAAGGCATACGTAGTATTCCCACTGGGAGGGAAATGTGCAGCGTGACAGGTGCAAGTGGCTAGTAAATTACGGCATTTGCAGGAGAGAAGAACACTTTATTTCCTCCCAAGTCTTAGAAGAGTGTATACATAACACACATAAATTACACACACACACACCCCGCTCACGAGTAAGACAATCAAACTTTGGCCATTCTCTTGTTGAAATGCCATAACTATCTCTATAAATAACCCAAAAGAGAAAAGCAAATGGACCACACTCTGATTTTCACGTACTCATGTGTTGGTTCTGAGAACATGATTACTTTTATCCTACGTTTTGATCTTACTAAGGATCAATGTGATATAAAGGTGTTATTTCCACATAGCCAGTACTTTCACGTACTTTTCATTTTCCCTGGGAAAGCTACTATTGGCACGTGTACATGATGTACACTGTAAAGTTTTGGCAGGAGGCAGAATTGCGGGGGGATACAGTGTGATGTAAGTAAATGATATCAAGCATTTGTGCTTAGCTTGGGTCTCAGTCTTTTCATTGGAAATGTGACTTCAGGGAAGAGAAGCTGAAGAATGTCCATTCCTCTGGGCATACCTCATGCAAGCAAGGCTCTGCAGACCATGTGGTGACTATTTCTAGCAGCTAATGATGAGGATCGGGGTGGAATAACAGAGCCCTGACTAAAGGGGAGAGGCAGAGCCCCAAGACACATTCACAGCTACTTGCCACTCACCCATCCCACAGCTGACCAAGCCCCGCCTAGAGGGCTTTCAGACAAAATGTAATTCTCTGGAGTTTATGTCACAGAATTAGTGGAAACTAAGAGCTAAAAGCAAACAATTGCTCCATAGAATCAGACCAGCATGGAATTTTCAGAGTGTCCTAAATATCAGCCAGCAACAGAGGTTTGTTAGCAAATACCTCACAACTGACCCTGAGAGAATAAAACCCTGATAAGTAGGATTTGCCAATTTCCATGGTATAAATGCTCCCCACATGGCCAACTGCAAGCCACCAATGTGAGGTCACTGGATGCAGAGCTGGGAAGAAACATGTTCCAATGACACTTGGGAGTAGGTCTATGGACAGCACGGGGCACAAACAGAGGCTCCAGAGGCCCAGAGAAGGTGAGTGAAGGCAGATCTAAATTTCCAAGCAGGCTTCCAGGTTCCAAGTCCAGGGCACTTCGTTAAAACACAAAAATCATTTGGTTTAGGAAGCCTTGGCCCCGCGCCGGCATGGCTTCTCTTTGTTACACATTAGGATTCATTTCAGACAGATAGCTAACAGGCATTTTGATGTTTGTGAAACTCTACAAGCAAAACTGCCTTTCATTTAAAAATTAGTTTTAGCTACCTTACATATCACTTTTCTACAGCAAACCACACTCTCATTCAGTCGTTTCTACAAAGATTTTTCTGAGAGCACTCCAGAGGAATATTGAAAACACACCCAACACTCAGCACTGCACATTCTCTTGGCAGAATCTGGATGATGTATATTCAGTAAATCTTCAAGTCATTTTTTTTTTGCCTCTTTCACCCCATTCTACCACAGTTGCTTAATTTTAACTTCACCTTTTTTTCCCCCCAATTCATTCTCACGGCATCATTATCTCTGAATCAGAACCTTTCTATAGTAAAAGACAGGGAGGCACTGTGCTGAGGACTAGATGGGGTGGGGGGAGGGCAGAAGAACAGCAGGAGCCTCCAGAAACTGTCCTTAACCCCTGGCCTGTGTTCCCAAAACCTATGCTTGGGTCTCAGCCACCTCCATCTGTTTCCATGGGCTTCTATCCTCTTGTCTCTTGGTGCCATGTAAAAATGAAATTTCTTCTTATGCCCATAAGTTACAAATCTCTTATGTGGCCATATGAACTTCAAAGCATTTAAATTTCTTATGGATCTTATGTGATTAAATGTGTGGCATCCTGAATATTGAATATGAGGGTAAAGAAAGTGGTACTGTTGAGAAAGACATTTATAATGCCTCTAAGATACAATACCAAACACACGGTTTGGACCAGTAAGATCTTGATATGTTTCTTTTTTTAAGTTTTAACCAAGGGTCACCAATGACATGAAAATTTATAATAAACCACTTCCAAACGATGAATATCTTAGATGAGCAAAGCTGAAAGAATTTCAAATTCCCAATTCATCTTTTTACTATTCATGCTGTTTCTCAGTTTATTTTATGACTTCAAACAGAGGAGTGAATGGAAATAATTCGGTTATTTTTATCTCTGTGCCTCTGAGGCTGTCCTGTTCTCTCAAACACATTTTGTGCTTCAAAAAAATCTCAAGAGTTGCAAATATTCCAAAGGTGCCAAAGTGATATATTTCTTTTTCAACTTGTACGGTAAAGATATGGTCCAATTTGGTGAATATTAACATTGTCATTTAGAATAAAATATAATTGCTATAAGAGCTAAAAAAATTTTGCATGATCAATGTGCTATACTCAATAAATGCAAGAAAATGAGAAATTAGTCATCAAAAAGGGCAAAAATGAACTCCACAGAAACACAAAATGAAGCAGAGAACAATCTAAGTATGAAGGAATTAGTGAAAATAATGATAAATCCAGGATATTTTCAAAGGAGATGAAACAAATCAAGAACTAAAAACCTAGACACGCTTAAAGAGGAAAGAGGAACATTAAAATTAGATAATTAGATGAGTGTATTTGGGAAACACCATTGTTTCCATTATTTATTTTAGCTAAAATGTGAGACAACAGTAAAAATACAAATGTTATTATTCCGGGCGACCAATTGTCACAAATGAAACATGGTACAAGGGAATCAAACTATCACAACTTAGCTACAGCATCTGCCAAGAGACTGAAAAAATATTAAGGAAAACAATACAAAGGAAACAGCAAGAAACAAATGGTTGCCGCGTCGCCTCACTTCAGAGCAACCCACGATGGAAAGGTCACTACCTTTGGGGAGCGAGAAATGCTCAAGATGAAATCGAGCTGGAAATGGACTTTCCTGACACTGTTCCTTTCAGTATTTACACAGAAATAAATAAATCCAACACGACCAGCTTTGCCCACATGCCTCTTCTCTCCATCTTTTTTAAGTACATAAAGCAAAGAGTACATCTTTAAAGATTCATTATGAGATGAACAGATCTTCAAGGGAATATCACTGACCACAGGTGTGGAAAACAAACTGCGGGCTGGCCGAAGTGACTTCCTTTCTGTTAAATATTTCTGAATGCCTGACAGTTTTATGTAAATGCAATTTGTTAAAAAATGAATCTGCAGGAAAAAAAAAAAAAACAGGTTGTCAACTAATGGTTGATGAGGTTTTATTATAATTATTTAACACTACATGACCACAAAATCTTAAAAATTGAAATAAATGGAAAACAGAATTAAAATATAATCACTAATAACATACACCCGATGTGTGTGTGGAAGTGGATGCCCTTGAGGGGTAGTTTCAACAGTCACAGGGACCACCAAAGAGTCCTGGTATGACTTCGGAGGACAGTGGGGCATGCCCCATGTCACACCAGGCAAATCAGCAAAGGCAGAAAGGTCTGCACACATTCTGGGGTTAAGGTAAACATGTGTGACCTCAGAATAATGCCTACATAGTGTCCTTTCAACCCAGTGCTCCGGGGAGTGACAGAAATGGCAGAGGGCTGTGGCTTCGGCTTTCTGTGCTGCTGCTGGAATGGAGTATACAGATGCGGTGGCCTGTGTGGCCAGACTACAGGGATCTGGATCTCCTGGTCGGTGTGGTCCTGTACACGGTGTTTTCTGATGTTGTCACGGTGATGATGTATTGTTACAGCAGGTGGTTAGTCAGACACGAGCAGGGCAGGAGAGGGCGCCCCCCCGCCCCCACCAGGAATGTCAGGCAGCCATCAGGTGATGGTCAGGCTGTTGCTAACTGTCCCTCTAAAATAATTATTTGTCACGGCCAGCGCCAGGGAAAGGCAGTCTTCCAATAGAGAGAAACATCTGAAAATGGTGATCAGCAGCTTTCTGATAAGATCCCAGAAGTTGGCCGAGCGGGCTTAAGCATGTGCACTAAGAGGCAAAATGGTAGCGTTTAACTGGTATATGACCTTTCTCTAGGAACACTTGACCAGTAAGGGGAAAAAAATGCCTCAAGTGCGCATGCGCGTAACTCCAAGAACCACAGCTGCGCATGCTCCTCTCGCAGGCGCTGGCTGGTCACTGCACATGCGCACACCACCCCAAGGGAGGAATCAGGAGAGCAGGGACGCCAAGACCCCGGAAGCATGCCAACCTAGAAAACCCCAATTCAAAGGTCAAACAGGGCACTTGATCTCTCAAGTCCCCCACTGGACCCCCTTCCGCGTGTCCTTTACTTTCGTTCCTGCTCTAAAATGTTGTAATAAACTTTCACTCCTGCTCTAAGACTTGCCTTGGTCTCTCACTCTGCCCTGTGACCCTCTGTGGAATTCCTTCTTCTGAGGAGGCAAGAATTGAGGTTGCTACAGACCCCTGTGGATTCTTCACGGCTAACAGTGTCATGAACCCAACAGCCTCCAAACCAGCTTCTCTGACTCAACACTGGGCTCCCTTCCATCCCTTCCCATTCTACCAACACAGATATTCCTGAAACAGCAACTCTGACCATGCTACCTTCTCATGCCAACACCTCTGAGGGCTCCAGATGTAAATATAAGCATAAAGGTATCTTACCAGCTGCCTCAATCCACCATTCCAGGCTCACCACCCCCAGGCCCACTGTGCTCCACCCACCCCAGCATCTTGGAAGCTCTGCGGCCAGGCCATGCACACCTAGCCTTGTGCCTGGCCCATTGTGTCTCCTTGGGAAGCACTCCTCCACCTTCCCTACAGACCATCTTATATCTTATACCTTCCATAGGTTCCTTCTAAATGCCACCTCCTCGATCCGCTGTCTCATGTAGAATTAATTCTCACACGTTTTACTTATACAGAAATGTTCTACAGACTTTAGAAGACATCCTATTGTACTAAAGTTTACAATATATTAGATTTGTATTCTAGTTATTACATGTTTGTTTCCAGTTACACTGGGGTCTTTGGAGGTTAGGGACAAGTTCTTATTTCTCTCTGTGCCTAGCAGCTTACGCACAGTAAGGACACAGGCAGTACTTATTATTATAGTTAAATAAATGGAGCTTTGCAGGTTTACAAGTGTCTCAAATGTTTTTCCAGTTTGCAGACTTGACTTAAAAACACAGACGTAACCCTTAGAATCACTTCGTGAGTTAGTAGCCATGCTATTAAATGACAGATATGTATATTTTTTTGGAGTCTTGAACACCCAATTTCCTTTCTGTAAGCAAGATAATACATCAACAAGACTTGCTTTAGAAAAACTTTTATTTGCAAAATTCATAGCTCAGCCATCGTTATTGTGCTCATTTTTTACATGAGAAAACATTAGCACATAAAAGCTAGACTAATTTACCGGCCTTCCTTGGTGAATTAATGACAGAGCCACAGCTAGGAGCCAAGATTTACTGAACTCCTACGTTAATCTTAGTCCATACCCATCCTGTGGGCCAGTCAAGCTAGACTTAGGAAGAATAGGATTAAAGTAGAACTCCCTCTCTTACTGGCCACGGAGAACAGGGTATGGTTTGAATCAACTTTCCTACAGGGGTCATGAATCAACCATAACTTCTTCCTGCTCTGTATAATTCCTCACTGATTTGAACCAATCACATGGCAACTACCTACGCACAATCTTTGAGGATGAAACGTTGAAGCCAGTGGATGTTGCTTTAAACTTATCAAGGGCTAACCTCTTTTGCAAAACTCTACCTTTGCCTCAATGCATAAGGAGCTTTCCTAAGCACTAGATTCCTTAGAATTATATGTTATGGGGAAAAAATAAAACTTGCCAAATTATGTATTGAATGTGACAACCTTCAGTGCATTTGGATGGTTCTAAGAAATGTTTTCTTTTCGGTTTTTTTCTTTCTTTTTTTTTTTTTTTTT
>NW_012106474.1:8101703-8150511 GCF_000951045.1 Mandrillus leucophaeus
TTTTGAGATGGAGTCTCTCCCTTTCACTCAGGCTGGAGTGCAGTGGTGTGATCTTGGCTCACTGCAACCTCCGCCTCCCAGGTGCAAGTGATTCTCCTGCCTCAGCCTCCTGAGTAGCTGGGACTACAGGTGCCCGCCACAATGCCCAGCTAATTTCTGTATTTTTTAGTAGAGACAGGGTTTCGCCATGTTGGCCAGGCTGGTCTTGAACTCCTGACCTCAGGCGATCCACCCGCCTCAGCCTCCCAAAGTGCTGGGATTACAGGCGAGAGCTACCATGCCTGGCTGAAATGTGTTCTAAATTACATTTGGATTTTCTGCATGCTAAGGGAAACAATTTGCATGTCATCAAGAGATACATGAAAATTCCAAGCTAGGTTAGAAATACTTCATAAACATAAACATTTGGCATGCCCATTTTTATGCCTAAGTATCAAAGGAAGAGTAGCTTACTCATGGTTTTGTATTTAAGATGTCAGCTGGGTCAAACCAATGATGGATGATCAAAGTGGTGCTTTCATTAAAGAGAATGAAAGGAATGTTAGGCAGACTTTAAAATGTACAAATAACCAAATGAGAAAAAAATGGGAAAACATGTGGAAGAATACCCTAGCCAACGTGGAATCAGTTATCTTTTAACATTACACAGAAAGGCAGTGCCAATGAAACACACATACACAGGTGTGAATACACACACACCCCTAGTGTCAAGGCAGTCCCTCCTCATGAAATTCCATAACTATGTGACTTAGGGCCAATCACAAACTCTGAGCCTGGCTTCTCATTTATAAAGTGAGAATAGTAATAACTTCTTCGCAGGACTACTGTGAATATGAAAATAAATAAGTACATGAAAATATATTATACCTATGAAAAGCTTGTTCTGTGATAGGAAATAAGAAACAAGAGCAAAATAAATGTCATAAAGTCCAGAATGGGCCAGGTGCAGTGGCTCACACCTGTAATCCCAGCACTTTGGGAGGCTGAGGCAGGCGAATTACTTGAGGCCAGGAGGTCGAGACCAGCCTGGCCAACATGGTAAAACTCCGTCTCTATTCAAAATACAAAAATCAGCCTGGCATGCTGGGTGTGCCTGTAGTCCCAGCTAATGGGGAGGTCGAGGCAGGAAAATTGCTTGAATCTGGGGGGCAGGGGCTGCAGTGAGCTGAGATCATGCCACTGCACTCCAGCCTGGGCAACAGTGCAAGATTCTGTCTCAAGAAAGAACAAAAAAGTCCAGAATGTAAAACGCTAATGATATTCAGGTAAATGTAAAGCTGTAAATGATCCATCATAAGTGTGATGCTTGTGAATATGATTCCTTCTTTTTCTGAGTTTTGGGTTAGGACTCCATTTGTAGAAGGAAGACTAGACCATTTCTGTTTGCACACAAAATCTGCGTCTTAAGGCAGGGTAAGTCATTGGGTACCGTCTTCACCTGACAAGCTCCCTCGGGCCCAGCCCAGTTCAGAACTTCCTGTCCTAGGGTCGCCTCTCTCCCTACCTGCCCCTGCCCCAGGGATGACCTTTACTACCAAGCAGTTGTGGGAAAGATCAAGCCCTCCCTCTCTCGGACTCTACTCAAAGGACAAACTTCTGACATCATTTTACATTTTGTTGTTCTCAGTGACCATTCTCAGTTTCATCTCACTTTTCTACTTTCTTTTGATTTTCCTCTGTTTTCATGTTTTTATTATTTGGGGAACATGTGCCATCATTTCTTTTGCGATCTCTACACATCTCACGCTTTTCTTTTGCAGGGCTGCTTTTCTTCTCTTCTTTCTACAACTTTGTTCTCTTTCTCTTCTTTCTCCCTCTCTTTACCTTCTCCCAGGGCTGATACAGGGCCACTGCCAAGGGCCCAAAATACTTTAAGGAGCCTTCAAAATATTTTTATTTCTTTTAAAATCAGAAGAAAAAAAATGAACGTTGGGGTCAAACGAAATGTTTCAAAAAACAATACTGATATATTAATCTTCATACCAACAGAGTCGTAAAATAATTACGTAAGTGTGAATATAATGTTTTTACGGAAGAAGTGGCCCACATGTAGTCTCCAGAGCCCACAGTCATCATGCATCCTTGCCTTCTCCCTCTGCTGAAGCTTACCAACACTTTTACTTTTCTCTGCTTTACTTTTACAGTAAAATTCACTTCATCATTTTTTTCCATGTTTTTCCCAACAATGAACTCAAGAGCTCACTTTTCTGTGTTCCCATAACACCTTGAGTATAAATATCCATTACAGCAATCATTATATTAATATCAGTTATCCTATCATGAGCGCTGGTAGACTGTGAACCCTTGGCATGGCTGAACCTATCTTACTTACCTTTATAGAGGATTCATCAATGTTTCGTATACAAACCAATGAGCAAAGGCATCAGTACATAATCAATGACTCGTACTTCAAGCACTGCTCTCACTCACTTAAGTGTACACACACCATCCACCGACCAAGCCTTGTCATGAGCAGGGAAGCCCACGGGGGAGAGGAAGGTGTGTCTCCACTGGTGTAGAAGTGTGGGGGCAGGTGGTGAAGTTGTCAGCAATGCCACACTGGCGTAAGAGGGCTATGATCGAAAGGAACTGCTGCTGCGGTAGCCAAGGCAACTGGAATTGAGGACATTTTTGGTGAGTTAAGTCTGCTTATCCTTTGTGTCCTGTTTGCCAGTGGAAACTTCCTCTCAAGGAGCTAACTTCCTAGGAATGAATATGCATTTTTCTGTGTAACAAACCAACCCATTATTCAAATTCATTGAGAGGCAGCAGAAATACCGGGGGGAAGGTCCAGCCACTGTCCACGCTGCAGCCACGAGGTCTTAGTGCCTTAGTGGACAGGCAGCTGTGAATCAGATGGAGGGAGGGAGCAAGACTGAAAGTAAGAGAGAAAAAGGCCTGGCTCTATGGAGTTCACACTTCCAACACCACCGTCATGTATGGAGTCCTGTTTTTCAAAGCTCACATTTCTTCATTTTTCATTATTGTGGCCTGACACAGTTTCAAAGTACCACACGTACTTCTGAACTGGATAATGCACAGGGAAAGGGTGTGTGTTATTACTACTGAAAATAATCCAAAATGAGGATTTTGAGCCCTTAAACATAAGCAAGTGTTTTGATAGGTGAGTAATTCAAAACCTCCCACTGAAAAAACTAGGATTCCCTAAATAGGGACCCATGTGAATGTGTGTCTGCTGGAGAAAACAGTTGCAACTTTAAAAATTTGACTTGGGGAAAAAAGAAAGTGCTGTTTTCCCTCTAGAACTTTTAGTGGCTTCTTTTGTTGCTGTAAAATTATATTCATTAACCAAGCCCCTGGGAGAACTGCCGTGTTGGAGCGGCAGTTGGAAATAATGCTGCAGAATGAGATGAAAATTCATCCAAAGGTTTGCACAATTTCAGGGCCTCAAAAAATTGAGATATTAAGCAAAGAGTCCAGCAGAACCGTGCACCTTGCAGTGAAACTGCTCGGGACCCTGATTCCTGCACTTACAGAGAATCGAAATGACTGCCTGCTCCACAATTGCCCCTCAGCTTCCTCCAACAGCACAACTCCGCCTCAAAACACAGAGTCTGACTACCCTGGCAAGGCTTAAAAGTCCAAATAAGAAAAAGTGGAAATCGATGAAAAGCCCGTTCTTACTATTCTACCAGAAAACAGAAAGTGGAACTTGTTAACGGTCTTTATTCTTTCATTTACCAAACTGTGTCAAACTGCATCTGGCCCTGTAAGCCCCTGAACTGAAGAAAAGGAACATGCAAGACGGTAGGTAATAGCTCATCCCTAGAAGGCTCACGCGGGAAAACCCATGGAGGGTGAATGTGTAACATGGAGGCAATGAAGGCTAGACTCCCCATCCACAGTCCATGAACAGACAAAGCAATTTTGGCCCTCCACGAGCCCTTTCCTCCCCAGCTCCTCCTCAGGGAGCCAGCGCCTCACTCCAGTGCTTCTCACTTCTTACCTAGTGTTCCAGTACATCTGATAAATTAGAGCTGGGAAAGACTGGTTTGACTGGTTTGACTATTTGGGGTTCACCCAGTAACCCACATGCTTAGGCCCTTTCAAGTTTCTGCAGACGCTGCTTTCCAGCACAGATGAGGATTTCAGAGCGACTGCGCTGCTTGAATGTAAATGCAAGTTAACACAGTGCCCCAGTGTGTCTATTAACTGGGCTAAAGATTTACATTTTGAGGTTGAACTTTCCCTCTCTATTAAACCATTAATTTCATAGGCTGGGCAAGGAGAAAAGTCCCAGGCACACAGACAAGGTGACCTCCGTGCTGCCCACAATAAAAGACTTCCTCCAATAACTAGTATTTTATTCTAGCTTGAATCTTCTTTACAGATATGTTTTCAAAACTCGGCAAAGTCACTATTACGACCAGCCTAGAAATAAAAACCCACTTGGGCTGCTTCATTACATCTTACAGTAAATACTATTTTGCTTAGCTCTGAACAAGAACTCTTCCCTGCGTTTTCCCAGGTAATAACGCACTAGGTTTAAAGGATAATCATGAAAAAAAAAAAAAAAGAATGTTTAAGGCTTTCCATAAATAAACCTCAAAAATACCATATAAAGAAAAGCTGTCGCCTGTTACAAAGGCCTAGCACTTTTGCCAACCTTTTCAGAATAATGATACAGAAATTGGGGGCCACGTTTTTCACACTTACAAAGAAATAAAACTGGCATACGAGTGATCACCGACACAGGGCGCCTTGCACCCCAAAAATGATCCAGCTTCATCTGTGTTTCCTGGTCTCTCGCTGATCACTCCTGGCACGAAGCCCTATGCTGAAAAACACCTAATAAATATCCACTGATGATGACAACTTTTATCTGCCCTGAGACTGGGACAATACCCTGGCCTGTCTGAGGTCACTGGCATCACGCCACCCAAATCACAAATGCAAGCAGCAGGTGGGCGCTGGAGCAATAAAGGAGTGTGTGTGGCCACAGGAGGGACACTGCGGGGCGGGACCCTTCCCTGCCCGAAACCACCACAGCCTGCCAGCCGCAAAGGGGGATGGAAAGAAGGTTCCTCCGGAGCTTCCACCAGGGGATTCGGCACTTCAGCCTGCCTGGAGAATTTCATTAGAATTTCAGAAGCTGAGAAATTATTTCAACACGACAGTTCACAATGCAAAGATGCACACTTATCATCTTTTACATTGAAAATATTTTGTTGGGGGTGTGTGAAAGGAATTTCCATAAGTACATATAATCTCTGATTTTTAGAAATTTCAAATATGGAAAAGTACCAAATAACTTGTATTCAGCAGTGCTGATAAGAACCTAATATCTTATTTTTTATAAGCAGATTATTTTGTTAGAGAGTATTATAATAACTCACTTTCCCCTTAGAAATTCTCCCTGCTTATAGATGTTAGCTAAGCTCCATTAGCACAAAAGGTGGCCTGTCTTTTTTCTCTAAAGATAAAAACATCCTGCTCATAGTTTTAAACTCTTTGACAACACAACAACAAGAGCCCTCAACTTCTCTCTGCAGTGTCATCCTAATGAAATCTAACTGGAAACCGATAAAGCGACAGAAATCCCAGGCTTTGAGATATTTTTAATTGCCAATTTTCCTCTTGCACTGAGGCATTAATCCTTGAAGAATAGAAAGTAGACTTGCCAATAACCCAGCAGAGAAGGGGCATGGGAGTAAGAGAAGGAAGGAAGCACATAATGGTGGGAGAACTCCCCCTCTCCCCGCAGAAGCCTCTATTGAACCCACCCCGTCCCCACCCTGCCTGCCCTCCTGGGCCTCCCCGCCTGGTAACTGGAAGCCAGCCCAGAGCAGCATTGGTATTCAAATTAGTCTGCCAATCTCAGCCTGGCACAGCTCTTGGTGGCCTGTCAGTACATGGCTGGAAGACAAGGTACACAGATCTTAGATCTGGGGAGATCCAGCCAGATTTCAAACCCACCCAGGATACGTGTCATCAACCCATCCACGGGATGTCTTGAGGCGGAAAGTGTTTTCTTCTCCTTCGTCTTTATTTTTATTAAAACAAAACAAACAAACAAAAAACCCCAAGAAGACAATGCATCTCCAACAGAGATTTAAAAAGACAGAGGAAGGGGGCTATGCAGAGTCAAGCGAGGCATTCAGCACTAAACATCGGTTTCCATGGGAACGAGAGCTGCTTTGTGGAGCTCCGGCAACTTCCCACTCGCTCTCCCCCATAGAACCGGGACCACAGTCTCTGGCATTGTGTTTGTGTGGCCAACTTTTCTTTTTTCTCATTCACTCCCCCTGCCTCTGCCTATCCCCAGCAACAACCCCCATCGCCACACAAGCAAAAAGGAGAGGAGTGCCAGAGGTCTGGCTGGATTCAATCACAAAGAACAAAAGGACCGGCAACGGGGAGCCCTCATGCTGCCCAAAGGACCCTGCCATCCTTTCGTCTCGTCTCATTTTTCATCCCCTCTTCAAGCGGCTCATGAGGACTATTTCTTAACTCTTTTCCTGCACAACACACAATCATTGTGTATCAGTTTTAAATTACATTTTTACATGCATAAAATGCTCTAGGCATATTGGATTTTCTTATTTTTTTTTATTTTATTTTACTCTATTTTTGACGGAGTCCCCCTCTGTCGCCCAGGCTGGAGTGCAGTGGCCCGATCTAGGCTCACTGCAACCTCCGCTTTCCGGGTTCCAGCAATTCTTCTGTCTCAGCCTCCAGAGTAGCTAGAACTACAGGTGCACGCCACGACACCCGGCTAATTTTTTTTTTTTTTTTTTTAGTAGAGACGCAGTTTCACCACATTGGTCAGGCTGGTCTCAAACTCCTGACCTCAGGTGATCCACCCCCCTCAGCCTCCCAAAGTGCTGGGATTAGCAGGCGTGAGCCACTGTGCCTGGCCAGATTTTTTTTAATAGTAATAACCTAAATAGAAAATAGTGCTGAGAGGAGCATGATTTTAAAGCAAACTTAGTAAATCATCAAAATGTTGATGTATTCTGTTGGGGTGCATGTGCACGTGTGTATACACTAGAGGGAGGGTGACAGAGAGGAACTTTTAGAAGGTCATTCCTGCCTACCTTTGATGAAGGGATGTAGTTCAGTGTTCAAACACTGGGAGGTGAGGTGAAAACCCGAAGTTCATCCTCTCTATTTAACTAAATACCTTTAATTTGGTGGTGTTTTTTTTTCTAATTTATTTTTACTTTTAAATTTTAAAAGGGAAATATTTATGAATCTATTACTCAGAAGCTGTCATGCAAAACATTTTAACACATAAATCCTCATCATTTTGCTAAGTGTCAGAACTTTTTTTTAATGAAAGAAAAGGTGTTTTTTTAAACACTGTTCATAAATCACCACTAAAATATTTAGTGCTACGAGTTTTTGAGGTTTCAAAGGCACTCCTTTCTTTAAAAGGTTTACAGAATGCTTCAAAATCTACCCAGGCAAAAACTCCCTTGTCATTCTCAGGCAAGCTTTCAGATTCAAAGACGTTTGCATTTTGTTTGTAAGTATTTATTTAGGAGATCTGCAATTCGTTTTCTTTTGCAAGATGAAAATGTCAATTTTCATCATTTAAATTCAAACTTGTAAAAAAAAAAAAAGTTCAGCCTATTTATGTGTAACTGAGCTGCAATCTTACCATTTTAAAAGGTTTCTTCGAATATATGGCATGAAAGGAGTTATTAAAGATTGAGAGCCATTTAGAGCTTTGGTGAATAAGAAATATGATTTGTCCATAAAAGCCAGAAATCATTTTTAAATCCATCTTTTCCCTCATTCACCTCCCTCATGAATATAATGCCTCTTTATCACAAAGATGTTAGGACACTGGCAATCGGTGTTGATTCTTTTACATCCGCACAACTCACCTATTCTGTCCTCTCCCACAGAATTGTTCAGGATCCACTTAAAACATTATTTCTCAAAATGTGAAGCAGACGCGAACCCTGAGCTTGCTCCTTTACTTCCTGGATCACTTTTACATACTCTCCTCCCTTTCCTCCTCTCCCCCAACTCCCCTCCCTTCCCGTCCTTCCCAGAAAGAGGCATTGAGTCAGGATGCCCTGAAGACCAGAGCAGATCAGTAACTAGCAATAATTGACAGTAACTAGTAAAGGGGTCCCAATTCAGTCTCCAGGAGAGGGTTCTTGGACCTCCCACAAGAAAGAATGTGGGATGAGTCCATACAGGAAAGTGAAAGCAAGTTTATTAGGAAAGTAAAGGAATTAAAGACTGGCTACTCCATAGGCAGAGCAGCAGCATGGGCGGCTCAACTGATGGTACTTCTTCACTATATACTTCTTGATTATATGCTAAACAAGGGATGAATTATTCATGAGTTTTCCAGGAAAGGGCTGGGCAAGTCCCAGAACTGAGGGTTCCTTCCCTTTTTAGGCCATATAGGGTAACTTCCCGACATGGCTATGGCATTTGTAAACTGTCATGGCGTGGAGGGAGTGTCTTTTAGTGTGCTAATGCATTATAATTAGTGTATAATGAGCAGTGAGGACGACCAGCTGTCACTTTCATCACCATCTTGGTTTTGGTGGGTTTTAGCCGGCTTCTTTACCACATGCTGTTTCATCAGCAGGGTCTTTGTGACTTGTACCCTATGCTGATCTCCTATCTCATCCTGTGACTAAGAATGCCTTAATCTCTTGGGAATGCAGCCCAGTAGGTGTCAGCCTGATTTTACCCAGCCCCCGTTCAAGATGGAGTCGCTCTGGTTCACTTAACCTTTGACACCCCTGCCTTGAAACATGGGTAGGTCTCTTGAAGTCCCAAAAAGGTTTTCACTGGGCTTTACTGCGTCTTCTATTTACCTTCTCTAGTCACACACCATAAAAATCATCCCTGAGAAACATCGTAGCTACCAGGGAGTCTCACACTCTCAGGTCCTGGCATTGGAAGGCAGCTGGAGGTCAGCAGAGCCATTCTTCTTTCCTTCCCCTCAGGATAAAATCTTGAGTGCGTGGCCTGAACTCACACTGCTTGCTCCCTCTCTTTTTCCCTCAGCCTCTGTGGTCTCACTCCCACTCCCACCAGTATGCAAAACCATGTTCCTGAAGGTCTTCATTCTGTTCCCCCATTACCCATCAGAAGCACTTTGCTTTTGTGTTTCCATGATGCTGACATTTTCTGTTGCTTCCCCTACCTCTTTCCCTGATCCTATTTCTTTTCCTGAGTCCTCATCTCCTTCCTTCTTTCTTTTGTATTTGCCCTCTGGCCTCACCTTTGCTCATTTAATTTCAACTCCAAGTCCACATCAGTTAACAAACCTCATCTTTCCTTAAACCTCCTCAGCTTCCCTTCCATACATGCCAATTGCAGTTTCTCCAGGTGAGACATCACTCACCCATACCTGGATTATTAAAAAGGCCTCCCAACAGGTGAATTCTAAATTCAAAATTTCAATGGCTTCTAAACAGGAGGCTGACCTAGAGAATGCAAGAATGTATGGTCTTTAAGAACAGGACTATCTTACTCAACTTGAATTTTCAGTCATGCCCAGCACATCATAGATTCGCAAGAAACCCAGGGAAATTCTAGGTTTAGTGGACTCTAAAAGGTATACACACATTCATTCAAAAATACTCATCATGTCACTACTAACCAATAGAGACACAGTAGCAAAATACATCAAATAGAGACTGCATTTTTTGAAACTCCCAGTCGAGTGGAAGCAAAGATATTAAACCAATAATCATTAAAGTAATTAATTATAATAAAATACAAAGTAAAAGCACAAGGTGCAGGGGAAATGAGTAACAGCTGTGGGAAGCACAGAAGCCACCTTTGAGGGGCCTGGGTGGGACCTGAAGAGTCCCAAGGGTGAGTGGGCTGGGTGGGCTATGGGAGCAGCCTTGTAGATGGGGGCTGGAAAGCACCTGGTGGATTGAGGTTTGGAAAACCCACTGTGAGGCTGAGGGGTGATGATAAACCAAGGCTGTGGTGCAAGGGGAGAGGCCTCGGTCTTTTGGGGAAAGCCGGACTTCACCTAGAACAGAGGGATTCCATGACACACAGTGCGTGATGGTACCTTCCAAGCTTGTTCCTGTGGATTTAGGGTGGGTCACACCACTTCTCTATATTTGTTGCCACAACCTTAAAATCTTCACAATAAATACAGCGAAACTTAAGGATGACTGGTTGGAATGCAAAGGCTTTGACATTGTTTGGCTCTGTGTCCCTACCCAAATCTCATCTTGAATTGTAATCAGGGGAGAGGCCTGGTGGGAAGTGATTGGTCATGGGGGTGGACTTCCTCCTTGCTCTTCTCATGATAGTAAGTTCTCATTAGACCCAATGGTTTAAAAGTGTGTGACACTTTCCCCCTCACACTCTTTCTCTCTCTCTCCTGTCACCATGGAAAGAAGGTGCCTGCTTCCCCTTTGTCTCCCACCATGATTGTAAGTTTCCTGAGGCCTCCCTAGCCATGCTTCTGTACAGCCTGTGGAACTGCCAGTCAATTCAACCTCTTTTCTTCATAAATTATCCAGTCTCAGGTAGTTCTTTAAGCAGTGTAAGAATGGACTGACACAGGCTTGAAATAAGAAAATGTTTTACTTTCCCGTACCAGTAAAAGGGCAAGTTAACATTGCTATCTAAGACAATCACAGAGGCCAGGCAAGAAGGGAACAGCCTTGCACCTGAGCCCCGGGTGATGTGCACACAGAGTTCGTGGTGACAAGTCTGTCTGTCTGCGCACACGTTCAGATCTGACAGCGTCAGGCATGTCGTGGACAGGACCGCCCCAGCCCTGTGAGAATCATTTCCTCTTGGGCCTTGGGGAAACAATCCTTTCAAGAAGCAGCTTCTTGAAGCTTGGAAAACATCTAATCAGTAAGGCAGTATGCCAGCCAGACTTCTTGAACAGGTGGCCCCCAGAGTTTTCTGACAATACATTAGCTCTCTGGGGATGCACCTGAGAACCCCTTTGGAAGACAGCACCATTTCACGTCCACATTTTGTGACCATGACCTCAAAAACAGGTACACTCTTACAAATTTAGAAAAAAATAGAACAGCCCTGCTTTACACCTAACTCCTGCACCTACCACCCATAAGTTAATAAACAGGAGATGGCAATATTTTACTTTGACCTTTGACTGAAATAATTTGAGATTATTTTGTTTTTATCAGCATCAAATGCACAGCTGCTGCAATCCTGTATGACTCAAATATCAAATGCAACTTTCACCAAATGGTCACACCAGCAAAAGCTTCCTCTACTTCTAATGTCCCTCTGTGTGTTGATTGGGTTGATTGCCCCATAGATAGGTTCTCCATCATTTAATCAACCAGAATTAGCATAAGGGTAGGCATTCACATTCATGCTTACTAAAAATAATGTGACAAAAAAGGCTTTGGGATAAGGCTAGCTTCCAGATTACCAAGTTAAATAAGTGTGTACCATTACTTTAAATTTGCAAGTACTTTAATGTTTTAAGAATGTTTCCTATGTATTTATCTGGTTCACTAATCATTCATTCAGCTTGTCTGCGTGGCCTGTATCCTGAGAAGTTTTGTGAAGTTCAGTGTTATTATGCCATCTTAATTTAATCAGGATGACGTTTTCAAAGTTATCAATGTGCAGATTTGTTAGAATATAGGTTTGTCCACTATCGCAGAAACCACGAATGACAGTAGCTTAAAAAAGATGCAGGTTTATTTCTCTCTCATAAAATAGTGAGAGGAACACCCGGCTGGAAGGGCAGCTCCCTTCTCCTTGTTGCTCTGTCTTCCATAAGGTTGTGAAAGGAAAATAAATCTTGGGACCCCAAAATCACTAAGTTAAGGAGAAAAGTCAACCTGGGAACTGCTTAGGGCAAACCTGTTCGATTCGAAGTCATCCCTCTGCTCACTGAGATAAATGCATATCTGATTGCTTCCTTTGGAGAGGCTCATCAGAAACTCAAAACAATGCAGCTGTTTGTCTCTTATCTACCTACAACCTGGAAGCCCCCTCCCTACTTCTAGTTGTCCTGCCTTTCCAGACCCAACCAACATACATCTTAACATATTGATGACTCAGGTCTCCCTAAAATGTATAAAACCAAACTCTGCCCTGACCACCTTGGGCACATGGCACCAGAACCTCCTGAGGCTGTCACAGGCACATATCCTTAACTTTGGTGAAATAAACTTCCTAAATAGACTGAGACCTCTCTCACATATGTGAGGTTCACAAGGTGCTGTGCTCTGCACCAAAGTTGGCTTATCCCACATTGGTATCCTGGACAGCAGAAGGGAAGAGGAGGTACCGTCTGGAAGCTCCACACATCCTTCTCTATACACCCCATTGGCCAGGACGTAGCCTTATGGCCAAAATGAGCTGCAATGGAATCTTGGAAACATGGCCTGGCTAGGCAGCAGCATGTCTAGGTAGAAATTCTAACACGAATGCAAGATAAGAAGTGTTGAAAAACGAGTTAGACTCCATAACATATTTGAAGAGATTTACTCTGAGCCAAATATGAGTGACTAATGGCCTATGACACAGCCCTCAGGAGATACTGAAACATGTATCCAAGGGTCAAGCTATAACTTGGTTTTATACATTTCAGAGACACATAAGACCTCAATCAATACACACGACCTCAATAAATACATGTAAAATGTCTATTTGTTTTGTCAGGAAAGATGGGAAAACTGGAAGCAGGGAGCATCCAAGTCATAGGTGGATTCAGAGATTTTCTGATTGGCAATTGGTTGAAAGAGTTCATCTAAAGACCTGGAATCAACAGAGGGGAGTATCTGAGTTCAGATAAGGGGTTGAGGAGATCTAGGTTTTATCACAGCTTCAGAGACAATAGATTTTAAATGTCTCTTATCAGACTTTAAAAGTCTTTCTGTCAGTCTTAAGGTTTCTGTTTTAATGTTAATGCTGGTCAGCTATGCCTGAATTCCAAAGAAAGGAAGAGATAATGAGGCATGTCTTACCCCCACTTCCCACTGTGGCCTGAATTCATTTTTCAGATTAATTTTGGAATGCCCTTGGCCAAGGGGAGGGCCCATCAGTTGGTTGACGTGCTTTGACTTTTATTTTTGGCTTATAGAAGAATGGATTTAGGGGGTAGAACCAACAATCTGTATAGTATTTTTTCTTTGTCGCTTTACAGCTTTTTACAGTAAATTAAGAGTTTGTAGCACAATAACTAAATATTGTTGAATTGTTCAATATTTTGAATATTGAGCTCATGAACCAAAGACTGTTTGGAGAGGAAGCACTACTGTTTTCTTTTATCTCCTCCTTTAGCGCATCAAGAACCAGGACCCGAAGACCCACATCCATTCCCCTCTCTCCTAGAGTTCGGAGATGGTCCCCCTTTCAATTGGGATGAGATTTTTGCTTCTATTACTTGTAAAAAATGACATGAGACAAGGAAAAGAAGTCTGCTATGTAGTTATGGTCTAGGATATACTGAGAACATCAAGAAGAAAATAAAAGAGTAGAGAGTCAAAGGTAGAAATCTCTAGGCTGTACCCTGAGAGAGGGGGGAACTTCAGATGGGTGAGGATAACACAGAAACCAGGGCCACTCTTGCCACCACCCCCATGCCCTGATGTCTCCCTTGGGGCTCTAGGAAAAGTTTTTCTTTGAGGCTTCTGTGGACTAGATGACCTGCTGGTGCAATATGATTTCAGAGAGAGGTCTTGAAGTCTAGCCCTCTGGGGCTATTAGTGCCTTTGTGTTATGAGCACTGAGCTGAGAGTCAGAGGCACTGCTATGTGGGCAGCCAAGGCTGGGCAAAATGACCCACAGCAGCATCCGGGATGCACAGGCCACGCAGGGGCAGGAAGCAGCTGGGACACAGGAAGCCAGGCCGGGGCTGAGGAAACCAGCTCTGTCCAAGCCAGGAGAAAGACCAGGGTGCATTTATACTTTTTAAAAATGCCATGGAAAGAAATGCAATTTGAATTTTGTCACTGACTTTCTCCCACTAGTAAAAGAAAGAAAAAGGATTGTTAAGACAAACAAACAAAGCCCTGTTCTGAACACCATAGTTTTGTATAATACATTCCACAAGGTAAATCTGAACTCTTGCCAAAAGTGCATGAAGAAAAGACAGAAAGCATTCCACCCCTCAGTTCCCAAGATCTTATAATGAAACTATTTCCTTGCCTGACTAAAAACAAACAAACAAAAATCCAGAAGAAGACAAAAGACAAAAATCTTGAAATGAGTGCAATTAAAAACAATGCAATTTTCACATGTCATCTGGTCCTGGAATTAGAGTTACTAAGCACTTCAACACCCTTTAGCGTTTCATTCTGTAAAGTTTCCTTACTTTCCAATGTATGCAAATTCCAATTGAAAGTATATGAAAACACCTCTTTCTATTTTTTTCTGCAGCAGAAATCAAATCTTACAGATACAGGCGCCCCTCTCTCACTCGCCAGGGTTCCTCTTGTAACTTTACTCTCTCCACTTCTCTGTAAACAGCTCGTCTCAGGTCTCCAGAAAACAAAACCATCTTTCCCTTGATCCTGACATATCCACAAGTGAATAAGTTGATCTTCCTCCTTCTTCCCACAACCAATCTTACTGAATAACTCATCTACTTGCTTAAGCCCAGCACTTAATTCCAACGACTGCTCAGGTTCCCACGCCCTCTCAATACACATGGGCTAATCCCTGTCATATCATCCTTATCATTCTGTGTTCTTTCAAGATTTTCCTCAATGGTTTTCAACAAACAAATTCAACAGCCCCTTTGAAGACATCCTCCTCCCTAAACTCAGCGGTACTGGATACAACAGACCAATCCTCTTTCCTGGCATTCTGTGTCTTTGACAACCCTGACCTATATTCTGAGGTCTCCTTCTTTCTTTCCAGATGCCCCTTCTGTCTCCTTCAGGCAGAGGTTCTGTAAAGATCCATCTTGGATGCCTTCTTGTATCTCTGTATACCCTGTGGCTTCCGTGTTTCATCTGCTATATGTACAAGAGTCCCTCCAAGTCCTGAAGTCCAGGGTATGTCCCCAGGAGGGACACTGTGTATCATAGACAGGACCATATTCAGTATTACTACTTTTGCTGGATTGCTCCCCAAAGAGATGCAACAATTAATGTTCTTAGCAGCAGTGCTTGAGGTGCCCTACTGCTCTGCCTATACCCTAAGCTGGTCACGTCAGAGTTCCAGGTTTCAAATTACATCACACTATTACCTTAATCTGCATTCAATTAAAAGGTTGAACATCCTTTCATATGTTATTGACCATTTAGGTTACTTTTTAAAAAATTACGTTTATATAGTTTAAATTTTCATTGGTTTGTTTTGTTGAATTGTTGGAGCTCATCATAAACTCTGGATGCTAATCCTGTGTGGATTCTATGCCTTTGCAAATATCTTCTTTCAGTCTTCGTAGCCCTTTTAGCCATCTCATTGTAAAGAAGTTTTAATTTTCATAATCTTTTAAGGTTTGTCCTTAGTATATCATATTTAAGAGATCACTTTTTACTATAAGATGAGAAATATGTTCTCATTATCTTCTGAAAGTTTTACTGTTTTAATTGATTTTGGTGTATAGAGGGAGGTACAAACATAATCTACCTTTCTAAAATATAGTAACCAATTTCCATGATGGTTAGTGAATTTATATCCTTTTCTCTACCAATTTCGTGTGCTGTTTTCTGAAATCTTGGGTCTAATGCTGGGCTCTCCATTCTCTTCCATCCTTCTATATTTCTATTCTTTCTACCAACATCACACTGTCCTATGCCTGTTGTTCATACTGGAGTTGTTCCTTGCATAAGCACATCTTCAGCTAGACTTTAGCAGAAGGAGTCTTTTGTAACCTTGGATGAAGATATAAAACTATAACTCTTTTGTGTTGAATTTTATCAGATGCTCCAAGAGTATTACCAGCCTAGGATCACTTTTTAAATAATTATTTTGCCTTATGGGCTCCTGGACCACATGGATAATATATATTTCAACCCTATAAGTAGTTCGAGGGCACTGTTATGCCTACAAAACCTTAGAGGAGATTTTTATGTGCAGAACTTAAGACACATAAGTCTCGTAGTGGCCCCCCTCCCTTGTGGGTACATTTTTAATTGAAACTTTCTACTCTTGCTGTAGTCACTTGAGGATGCCAGCTTTAAGGTCATGGTCTTAGATCCTACTTCTACTTCATTCATAGTTTCTGGAACTTCCTGCCTGATGAGCTCAATTCTGCAATTAAAATATTTTTTATGTAATACATATTGTCAAGATTGTCTGGAGATGGACTCCTGATGGAGGAGTTTCCGATTATTTAATTCAAAATATTGCTGATATAAAAGTTAAGTGACTTACGCTTAATCTTGAGGCACCCCTCTTCATCCTCATATCTCTAGCTGCCTGATTTGATAATTTCAGCAGAATGACCCGTAAGCACCTCAAAATCAGTTGAACTTCTCCCTCATTTCCCTTCCAAAATAAAGTTCTGTTAATGACATCACTATCTCCAACCATACAGGTTCACTTCAATCTCAATGCATTTATTGTATGTAAATTATGTGTCAGAGAAAGTGGGAAAAGACCATTGAGCATCCCTTTCTTGCCTCCAAAGCCAATAAATTCCAAACTTAGGTTTAATAAACCTCTGAAATGTCCAATTCCACTGCTTCCTTTCCAGCCCCAATGCTCATTGGGTCCCAGTGCTTCTCATCCCAACCCCTGGAAGAGCCTCCACTTCCAGAGGCTTCTCTTCAAGCAACCTCACACTCTGGCCAGATGACTCCTCTGGAAGTAGCATTTGGATTCCACCCTTTGCCTCCACAAATTATCAAACATTTCTGTGGTTTGTGAAATAGAATTCAAGCTCTTCTACCTAGAGTTTAAACCCCTCTGTGATCTGATCCCAACCTACTGTCTGAGGCTAATGCTCCTCTCCATATGGGATCAGCCTCTACACACAAAATAAATGTTCTCCCTCCATGTTACACTTGGGGAGCAATACAGAGAATGAGTTCTGAAGTAAGGCAGTTTGGGTTCAAATGCTGGCTTCATCGCTGACACACGATTTGGACAAGACAATGATTCCATCTGAGCCTCATTAGGACGTGTTTTCAAGACGTAGCAGATATAATCTGCTGAAGAATTGAGGAAGAAGACTCCAGGTGAATAGCCTGAGCTACAGGAAGGATGCAGTTAGCACTGAGGGCTGTGGAGGGCTGGGAAGAGGGGTCAAGATTAGGAGTTCAGTTTTGAACATAGAAAGTGGAGACATCTGTTGACACGCGTCCTTTAAGACCCAGCTTGAACACTGGCTCCTTCGGGTAACTGTCCTTCATCCTGCTTTTACCATGGTGCAATCTCTGCTTTTCTCCAGCCACTACCTTCTTCCTCACAGTAGAGTTGGTTTATCTGTCTCTATTCTCCTCCCAGACAACAATCTTGCTTGTAAGAGGATTCAGGTCTGATTCATCTCTCTTCCCCTCCCCAACATTTAAGAAACTATTTTACACACAGTAAAAGTTCAAAAATTTTTTTGAAGGAAAGTAAACATGTACATATTTTACTTAATATCATGAATATCATTAAGCACCTCAAACCAGTGAGAAAATTCATTCTCACAAACTTTAATCCAAACAACAGACATAGCCTCCTTACACGGCAGGCTCTGAAACAGCTCTTTTGGAGGAAACTCTTCTAAAGTTGCTTGGCATTTTCCATCATCTCCTGTAAGAATCTGTGATTACAGATCCTTAGTGCTAAATATTCATTAATAGGAACCTCTGGTTGCTCTTCAATTATGTAATAGAGACAACATATTAACTGAGCAAATAAAAATGAGAGTGAATTGCAAAAACAAAAATAAAATACAATATGGAAAGGTTGTAGCTCAAGCTTCACATACACATATCTGCAGATATCTAAGATTTGCAACATACGTGAGGGGTCCAGGGAAAAATGGGCAGCCCATGCTGAAACCCTTCTGTCTTTCATTTCACTATTGCTGTACCACTTCTATATTTCTGCACAAAAATTTATTATTAGTAAAAAATCTAGCATTCCTTGTGGAGAAATAGGAACACTTTTACACTGTTGGTGGGAGTGTAAATTAGTTCAACCATTTTGGAAGTCAGTGTGGCGAGTCCTCAAGGATCTAGAACTAGAATTACCATTTGACCCAGCCATCCCAATACTGGGTATATACCCAAAGGATTATAAATCATGCTACTATAAAGACACATGCACACGTATGTTTATTGCAGCACTATTCACAATAGCAAAGACTTGGAACCAACCCAAATGTCCATCAATGATAGACTGGATTAAGAAAATCTGGCACATATACACCATGGAATACTATGCAGCCATTAAAAAAGGATAAGTTCATGTCCTTTGCAGGGACATGGATGAAGCTGGAAACCATCATTCTAAGCAAACTACTGCAAGGACAGAAAAACAAACACCGCATGTTCTCACTCACAGGTGGGAATTGAACAATGAGAACACACGGACACAGGGTGGGGAACATCACACACTGGGGCCTGCTGGGGAGTGGGAGGCTGGGAGAGGGATAGCATTAGGAGAAATACCTAATGTAAATGAGTTGATGGATGCAGCAAACCAACAAGGCACATGTACACCTATGCATCAAACCTGCGCGTTGCGCACATGTACCCTAGAATTTAAAGTATAATAATAAAAAAAAGAACCAATTTACGAAAAAAAAATCTGGCATTCCTTTATCAGCTCCTGCGAGTCTGTGGTATTGCCTGATATCCTCAGTAAAGAGAAAGAGAATTTTAAACAAAGGATAATGACCACTTTATCACTGAGTGTCTAAGAGCCATGGTGGGTTAGACGGGGAAGATAGGCTCATGCTTGCTGTGTCTGACCCTGGATTTAAAGAGTACACCCCTGGCTCCTACCACACTTAGAGGTTTTGTTCATTTTTGTCTGTCTACTTAACTGATTGCTTGATTATTTAAAGTTTTTTAGAAAATAACAGAGTCAACTATAGTCCTGCTATAAATCTCAGCCAACTTTTGAATGCCCTGAGGGGATTCTGAAGAATACATGTGTCTCTGGGCCCTACCCCAGACCTATAGAATCCGAATCCCTGGAGGAGCCAGGCACCAGTGTCAAACCAGCTCTGCAGGTGACTGGAGAGCCCCCGGGTAGGGTTCTGAGCCAAGGTGCTACGTCGGGCAGGCCCATATTCGAATCCCAGCTCTGTCACTTAATAGCTGGATGACCTGCAACTAAGCCTCTTAGAATCAGTTTCTTCATCTGTACAATGAGGACTACAAAGCCTACCAGGGCTGTCCTGAAGACTAGAAATTATGAACATAAAGGGCCTGGTATTGTACTCGGCAGTCGTTGCTCAGTATTGGTAAGCTCCATGTCAAAGTTTTCATGAAAGCTTTAGTTATCGATCATCTGCAAGTCTATTTTTATAGGAGAGCCCCACATGGGCTTCTGCCTCCCTCTAGAGCACATGTCATATGTCCCTCTGTCTTAGCCTACATTCTAGCCTATTTGGCCTGCTTTCTTTTGCTCAAGCAGAATAAACCCATTCCCACCGGAAGTCTTCTCAGCAGCTCTCCCGTTCTCACTGTTGACTCCTTCTCCTTATTTTGGTCAGACTCACATGGCTACCGCAGCACTCTATTGCATTACAGACAGCTGGTGTCTCTTGCAATTCTGATGGCCTAAGACTTGCATTACACTGACTTCTATCTTGACTGTTGACCTCTCCCCACTGGAACAGAAGCTCTACTAGTGCTGGGGGCTTGTCTGCCTCTTTCTCTGCTCCATCCCCAATACCTAAACCTGCAGTAGAATAGAAACTTAATGAGCATTTGCTGACCAAATCTGTAAACTCGACAAACCAATACTACTCATCCATAATCAATTCCTATAGTCATTTCTTAGACTCATCCCTCAAATTCTGATTATAAATAAAAAACTCATATTACAAATTCCAGGCATTGGGAATTCCTCCACAAACATAAAGAGAAGTCCAGCCATGTTTATATTCAAGAACTCATCCAATCACTTTTGCCAACAATAGTAATTCCAGAGTGCAGGGAAGGGCAAAAGCCACAAAAGCAAGACGTGAAAGGAGAAAGCTCTCCTTAATTTTCTTCTTTCCTTTATAGCTTCCCTGTAACCTTTTCTTTTCCCACTGCCATCATGCTTTTATAAACGACAGCAATGCTAATGGGTTCACAAAAGTCACAAGCGGTGCCCCCTGCAATAATGGCAGTGGTTCCTTGCTCGAGGCAGGAACACAGTGTGACCATCAGGATGCCGTAGGGGGCCTATCAGGACCTCACTGGAACCTTCTAGAGGCATCCATCAGGAACCCATGCCTTCCAAGCCCACTGCAGCTGTTTGTTAAGCAGTAGTTCATGGTCATATAGTCAGGATGCTTGGAGAGAACTGAAACCCCTTTGGAAACAGCAGCAGCTCCATATAGCTCTGTAAGAAACTCAAGAGACATACTCTAGGCTTTCCTGCCAGAGTTCAGGGTCCTCTTGAGATTCAACCTGTGCTCTGGCCAGCAGAGCTAGGGATGACAGAAAAGGAAATTGCCTTCAAAAAGCGATCTCTCTCCCATTTTCTTTAGTTGTATTTGTGTATTTCTAGTAAATTAGAAAAGCAGTAAAGCCCTTCAGCTTTAGAACCCAATTTGAATGATCACATTCCTAGGGGAGCATTTGGCATCTTGGAAGCATAGGAACCCAGGCCTTGATTTCGGGCTGGTCTTCAGTCCTAGCAATGCCTCTTTAGCAGTGGAAACTTCCAATTCTGCATTGTGTGTGTGAGCTGCTTTCTACCTTTTTTTTTTTCACTTTTTCATTTCTTATTGACTTTTTGTCAATTTAATTCTTTACTACTATTTTTCTCTTATGATACGTCAACGTTTTCTGAATGACTCCTTTTTCTACATTGATTTACTTTTCTGAAAAGACTTCCTGTGTTTTCAACATGCTGCTTACCTATTTTTTTCTTTCATATTTTTTCTTTTATACTCTTCCCTGGTTTACTACAAAACTTTCTTTTCTTTTTGTTGGCTTTGTTAGTGTCTGGTTTTAAAGCTTTTCTGAGGCTTTAAAAAGATAAACTTGAATAGAATTTGGTATTTAATTGTATTCTCATAGCAGGTGGGTGTGTGATAAATGTGGATTTAGGGCCTTTCAGCAGAGGTGGTGGGGGGGAAATACCCAAAGTTGGGCCACCCACATTATGTGTTTCATGCAAATAAGTCCTATATGTAGCTTTGTTTCAAACTACTGAGCAAAGTAGCAGCGATTTAAATTCCCCCATGGAAAGTGTCACTTTTCAGGTAGGCATTGGTAGATCATTGGTTGGGGAAGAGCTGCCAGATGAAAGAGCAGGGACATGCAGATCACTGGCCTTCGTGGGCATAAATGGCCCTAAGGTGTACAGCTGACCTGATGCATATAGATGACCTGATGCATATAGTTGACCCTGATACATACAGCTGACCTGATGCATATATATAGCTGACCCTCGTATATACAGCTGGTCCTGATGCATTTAGCTGCCCTGATACATATAGCTGATCCCGATGCATATAGCTGACCTGATGCATATAACTGACCTTAATGCATGTACTAACCCTGATGCATATACCTGAACCTAATGCATATAGTTGACTTTGATGCATATAGCCAACCCTGATGCATATGTCTGACCTGATGCATATAACTGAACTTGATGCATATAGCTGACCCTGATGCATATACCTGACCCTGATGCGTACAGCTGACCCTGATACATATAGCAGACCTTGATACATACAGCTGACTGTAATGCATATCACTGTTTTAATGCATACAACTGGCACATATAGCTGACCCTAATGCATACAGCAGACCTTGAGGCATATAGTTGACCATAATGCATATAGCTGGTCCTAATACATGACTGACCCTAATGGATCCAGCTGATGCTAATGCATACAGTGGGGCCTAATAATGCATACAACTGATCCCAATATATACCCAATTCTAAAATCAGACAAAAAAGCCAATCACTGCTAAATAAACAACAACATCGAGGAAAGAATCACAGGAAAAAAAAAAAACCCAATTCTTACCATTGAAGTGCCACTGTAGAAGATTCTGTACTGCCTTGGTATGCAAACAAATGAATAGTTTTTGAATTTTTTCAAATGGAGGATAAATGAGGCAAGTGGTCACCATCTGGAACTTACCAAGGCTTTTAAAAAATGCTTGCCAAACAGAATCATTGTGAGCAACAGAGCCAGATCCGGCCCCTGGACCAGCCAGCCATCCTCCAGTGCCGAATTTAATATGTTGTGGGAAAAACGCTTCCTTCCCAGCAGAGGCAGCTGCCATCAGCCTAAGTGAGTCAACAATGGTGGAAACTGCCAAGTGGGCAACATTGAAGGCCATGTTTCCTCCCAGCCAACAGTGCCCCACTGAGCCTGGACAAAACCAAGGAGACAAGCCCAAAGGACCCACTTAGTTCCGAAAACACTGCAGCCCCATTCTCAGGAGACCAACCCACCCCTCCCAGCCTAATGGTGTACCCTTCATGACTCCCCACACACCCCCTCACAATGCTGTCAGCCCAAGCAGACACGCTGTGATTCCCGTCTCGGTCTGGAACTACATTAGAGAGTTGATTTTCTCTTAGGAGACAACCCCAGCATGTCAAATCATCATGGCTCACTATATCAAGTCCTGTTTCCAAAAGCAAAATACCCTCAAATTGCACTTTCCAGAGTTAACAAAAACGAATACATTTGGGCTACAAGGACAACTCATGGAATGTTTCTTAAAAGACATATAATTATGGCAGAATGAAACTATATGGTTACAGAAACTAAGCTCGGCCCTTGAAATTGTAGATAAATTAGGTTTCTGGGAGAATTTCTTACAGGATAAAGGATTTTCAAATGCAGGATGAAGTGAAACATTATTTCTAGGGAAAAGATATTTAGTTTTGATATTTTATGTTGGTGTTGTTAGAATCATTCAATTGGTGATGGCCTGTGTCCAAATAAAGCAAATTATGCATTTAATTCAATTCAACTCAGCTAACCATTCTTGAGCACCTACTCGGTTTCGGGTTCTGAGGTAGGCAGTTTAGATCTATTATTGAATCTTCACCACAGACAAATGCAGTAGACACTGGCCTGATTTTGCACAGAAAAAGACAGCGGCTCAGAGAGGTCTATCATTTGCCCAAGATCACACAGCCATTCTGCAGACCAGCTGGAGTTGGCCTTGGATCTCCCAGAGCCTGTATTGTTCATGCTTTTCACCACTGTGGCTCTCAGGCCTTACCCTTCAGCCCAAGAGTTCACAGTGGCTATAAAGAAAGGGCAACCCAAAACTATTTTAAAGTAAACAAAGTGATTGTAAGTTTAATGGTCAAAATCTATACAAAGAACTATAAAAGCACAAATGAGGGCTGAATTCATATACTTTTAAACTGAAATCTAGTCATCACAATTGGAAACCCTCCATCATGTTCCCGGGACGGGTGTTGCTTTGCTCTCCATTGTCATGATTGGTTGTCTTAGCCCCTTCAGGCTGCTATAACAAAACAGCACACTCTGGGTGGTTTATAACTACAGACATTTATTTCTCACAGTTCTGGAGGCTGGGAAGTCCAAGTCCAAGGCACCTGCAGTTGCCTGCTGTTCACACATAGACAGCTACTTTTCACTCTAGCCTCACAGGGCAGAAGGGGTGAGGGTCTCTCCTGGGCCTCGCCTCTTTTCTTTTCTCTTCTCTTCTCTTCTTTCTCCTTCCTTCCTTCCTTCCTTCCTTCCTTCCTTCCTTCCTTCCTTCCTTTTCTTCCTTTCTTCCTTCCTTTCCTTCCTTTCTTTTTTGAGATGGAGTCTTGCTCTGTAGCCCAGGCTGGAGTACAGTGGCGCGATCTCGGCTCACTGCAACCTCTACCTGCTGGGTCCCAGTTCAAGCAATTCTCCTGCCTCAGTCTCCTGAGTAGCTGGGATTACAGGCACGCGCCACCATGCCCAGCTAATTTTTGTGTATTTTTAAGTAGAGAGAGGATTTCACCATGTTGGCCAGGATGGTCTTGAACTTCTGATCTCGTGATCCGCCCACCTCAGCTTCCCAAAGTGCTGGGATTACAGGCGTGAGCCACCGCGTCCTGGGCCTCTTTTCTAAGGTGGCTTTGCTTCATCCTCATGACCTAAGTGGCTCCCAAAGGCCCCACCTCCTAATACCATCCCCTTGAGGGGAGGATTTCAACACAGGAATTTTGGAGGGACATAAACATTCAGAAACAGCATTGGTATTTGGTTTTTACTTTGCTGTGTGTTTTGGAAAGGGAAAGGAACATCTTGCCCCATGGGCTGGCTGAGGCCACCTGCAAGGCATTTTCAGGCAGCCTCAATTCTCTGTGATCCACGCCTCCACGGGGCCATTTGAGGGCTTTAACGCCACATAAATGTACATAACTCACCAGTGGGAGAGAGGCACCGTCATAAAGCATTCATGGACCCTTCGCTATAAATGCTATCACATTAACCAGCTGCACAAGACTCGGAGATGCTGCAGTTCCGTTGAAAAAAATAAAAGAGGCACAAAGTTTGTTTTGAAATGATGTTGAGCCTCTTAACAACAAACCATTAATAACATTATTTCTTATTTTTTTAATACCTTACAGGTACAGCTCCCAAAGCAGTCAATTGTCTGGCAATAAAGCGTGATGGGGCATGTAACAATTATGTAACAGCTGCAGAGACATCACGGATATAATTTAGTACCTTCTACCACCCTAGGATATAATAAAAGTAAGATTTAAGTATGTATCAATAAAGCTGACAGAGCAACACCAGAGCAGGCCTTCTTCAGCACAACGCCGCTAATCAGCCTCAAAAGGAAACGAGGAGATGCAGAAAAGAGTGGAGAGGAGGAGTAACAGGAGGAGGAAGAAGTAGAGAAGGAAGAGGAAGAGGAGGAGGGAGAAGAGGAAGAAACAGAGAGGAAAGGGGAAAAGAGGAGGGGAAGGAGAAAAAGAAAAAGAAAACTCGTTTGTTCTCCTGCAGGCATGATGCAACAGCTAACACCAGCCAGCCTCCTCTGGACTGAATTCAGGCCGGGAACGCGGGGGTTTCCTGGGCCTGCAGCCCGCGGGGCACGTTCGACCCACATTCTGCTGTGTGTGTGCACCGTGCGACACGTCACCCTCCCATCTTTGCACATGCCCTTGAATATTTCTGTGCTTCTGATTCATCTGGTCCACGGTTTACACCTCGAGGTAACTCTAATTCTGTCTCTTCGTTTTCCTTCACAAATGAAGGCTCATTTCTCCTTTACTCCATCTCCATTTGAGACCTACTTTAGTTTTTCTTTAATTTTCTCTGCAATAATCAGGCTCTCTTTGCTCAAGCATAGTTCTTTTACCAAGTAACCTGACTTTCTTTGCTCTCAGATTTGTCGTGATCGAGGCTTGAAGCAAACTGTTGCAAGGTGATATTTTAGCTTTCACTGATACGCTGAGAACCAGTGTGGTACAGAAACTGCTTCAGTAAATGAACACCAGACAGGCTCAATCTGGCCTACTCTGGTTGATGCTAAGCTTAGAAGAAAGAGGAGAAAGACAGAGGCAGAAACTAAGACAGAAGGACAGAGAGAGAAATGCTCTGTTATTTTGAATGTTTCTACTGATTCTTTATGATCCACCAAGCTTTACTCAAACACCCTTTAAGATGATGTAGATAAATTACAAGATGCGAGGAGGACGACGCTCTTTTAGAAGGAGCCTCTCCAAGCCTTTCTCCACTTCAACTAAAGAACGTGTTTCAATGAGTCTGCGATCTCAGTGGCCTCTTATTATTGTCATCTCATTCATACCCAAATCAGAAACCGGAGAAAGTTCTGAAATGAGGGGCCGGCGTTCTTACTAACACCAGCCATGGCAGGCACTGGAAGGAGCTTAAAAGGAGGTGGAAATCACTGATTTCCGAAGAAGTCAGCTCAGATGAGTTTTGTTACTTCTCTTTAAATGAGATTGCGTTTACACTAGGGACTTTTTCCACTTGAGCCAGGTGCCGACAGGATGCGAGGGTGCAGGGCCGAATAAGAGCCCGGCGTTGGCTTTAAAAATGAAGCAGAAGACTGAGGAAAGGGCGCTAGGGTCTATCGAGGAGAAAAACACTTCTTGTTCCTTAAGTAGATCATCTATAGGAAAAGAGGCAGTTTCCTCTACTGGGTGATTTTGAAGTGAGAAAACATCTAAACCTTCTAAAATGTTGCTTGGAATTGATTTGTGCATAGGTGCAATACTACTAAGCCCACGTTTAGGCCATAGCCCTACACTAAAGAGATGCACTGAAAAAAACATTTTAAATAAAAAATCCTGGGAGTGCAATATCCTGTTGACCCAACCTTAAATAGCAAAGCTCTTCAGCCAATCCCGTGAGAGGTGCTGGGGTGTGTGCACAGTCGGGGAACTCCCTTGTTACCATTTCCGTTCAGTCACTTACAAGCTGGGCATGGGCCAGTTGGGGAGGAATGACTGTGTTCGTTCGAAATTTCAAATAGCTGCATACAACAGAAACCCTCATACAGCACCTGAAACATGGGGGTGTGTGCAGCACACACTTGACATACGCAGGTGAGCTGCTGAGTGCTGTGTGGCGGCCCCACCTACTCGCTCTGTTCTCCTCAAGGGGTTGCTCCAACTAGAGCTGCATTCTGACTTTTGCTAGCCCTGGGCACTTCTGCCTTCATGACTCCTCAAGTAAGTATTAAAAATGATATTTTATGGCTGTATTGGTATAGACAGTTATATTAACATTATAGTAAAACATTTTCTTTAAGTTAGAAATTCATTTTTTTCCTTCTGATTTTAGAAAGAATGAAAAGTTTTTCAGAGCCCCTAAACATCTTTTGTGGATTCCAGGCACTCTGCTTCTTGTGCCCAGTGGCTAAGAAATCAGTGAAGAGGACATAGAGAACCCAAGGGAACACCCCCTCTTTCATCTTCTGCCATGATTGTGAGGCCTCCCCAGCCACGTGGTACTGTGAGTCCATTAAACCTCTGTTTCTTTATAAATTACCCAGTCTCGGGTATGTCTTTATCAGCAGTGTGAAAACTGACTAGTACAGCTGTGGAGTCTTTATTCTAAGTGCACTGTGAGTATCTGATGGGCATTAGGGAACTAGCAGAACTTGGCAAAACTGCCAGTCCAAGCTGATGAATACCGCCTCTTTAATGACTAGAAATGGCTTATTCCAAAGCTGGGCATGGTGGCAGGCACCTGTAGTCCCAGCTACTCAGGAGGCTGAGGCAGGAGAACCGTTTGATCATGGGAGGCGGAGGTTGTAGTGAGCCGAGATCATGCCACTGCACTCCAGCCTGGGAGACAGAGCGAGACTCCGTCTCATTAAAAAAAAAAGGTGGCTGATTCCAAATAGTAAGTGAGTGACTAATAAAAGCTGAATCTGCTAGAGGTAGTATTTGAGGTTTCTTGCAAAGCAGCCCCTACAGAAATAAAGATTCCCAGTGCTTACTTGCTTATGCCCCTAATTCCTGAGCAGGAATTTGATTTTAGCCTAAGACATGGGTGCACATTATTTATCCTCATTATCCATGTTCATCTGCCAAACCTCGATGCTGATGCTTGTAGTCATTTCCCCACCTGATTTCAAGGCTCAATTCAATTATCTTCTTCTCTAAAAGCTGCTCCTAATAGCTCCCTGCAGTTCCCATCCCACCTCTGCACGCCAAGTGAAGTCTCTCTCATTTCTCTCCACCAAGCACTTTGTAAATAATCTCTAATAAAATATTTATCTTCAAACATACAAGCATTAATAAAGAGTTGTTGGATAAATAAATAAATGGTGCATTTAACTAGTTATTCATGTGTTTGTTTCCTGCCATCAGCCATGAACCCTTCGAAGACAGTCTTATTCTCAGGTATATCTGTGTATCTACAACATCTAAGCGTGTTTGACACAGTGTAGGTACTAATGTTCGCTGAATGAAAAAACAAAATTCCAACCCTGCTGAAATTGATGACGGGTCAAAATGCCATCGTTCTTTTCAGCTTTCAAATTCTTGCCAAAGAATGAATGTGAGATAGAAGTGATTCCCCTTCTGAGAGCAGAAAGTGATCTCCCTCTGGGAGCAGGAAGTGATCTCCCTCTGGGAGCAGGAAGTGATCCCCCGTCTGACAGCAGGAAGTGATCCCACCTCTGAGAGCAGGCCTACCTGTGGAAGCTGGCACAGAAATCCATGCTCACTGCCTGGTCATGTAACTGACTTAGCCAAGTTTGTACTGCTTCCAGAAATTCAGGGGGTCTTTGGAGTAAAGGTGAAATACCAAAAATAACAAGGTAGAGATTTTAAAGCACCCAAAGGGAACTCTATCACCTTCTTTAAAATATATATTTGTACATTTTTTCCGGTCACCCTTTAGGTGGGAGCCTTCTATCACTATACAGAGGACAGCAACAAGGATATCTTAATGCAAACTCCATACTTGGCAAAATGCATTTAGAGCCAAGATAAGTTAAGCACCTAGCACAGTGCCCTACACACAAAAATAAGGTGCTTGACTGGATCAATGAATAAATGGTAATTAACAATCTGTAAAGTAATGTGTTACCTTGTCAAAAGAACTGACAAGTAGATTCTTTCCTCAGGCCACTTTAGTATAAACTTAAGTGATTTAATTTATAAAAAATCCAATTTATGCTTAACTTTCAACAGAAGAATTATTTCTTAAAGTCAGTTGTGGCTGTAGGTGTATCCATTTAAATTCAATGAACTCAAAACCCTAAATACCCTTCAATGCCATGATGGCTAAATGGAAGGATGATGGTTTTGACCACTTCCCAACCCGAGGGGTGGGTGGGGATGCGAGACAGGCCGCTGTGCAATGGAACAAGGGTCGGCAACAGGTAATGGGGAACGTGTGCTTCGAAACCAAGAGGCAGAAAACGGAAATGGGAAACAGATGGACTATCAGAGGATTCCATTTACCCACAGAGTTCAAAGGGAGTGATATGTCCATCAGGTTCCAAGGAAAGACCTCATTAAGCTACAAACCCTAGAGAAATATGCACGTAAAAACACTTCCTTCTTATTAAGCTAGAGCAGGTCAAACTTCTGTTTACAATCTATAACAAAATCTTGCTTTTTCAGATGAATATTTACCTGATTGGCAAGCAGAGACCGTCCCTGTTCTTTGGACTTCAAACGCGCTTCCACCTTGGAAACTCCGGCCTGTGTGGAACACACCAAACTCCTTAGTCAGTGCCCAAGGGGCAGGGCCTGTCTTGACAATCACCACCCAGGTGAACTTTATTTTTCAAGCTTTTACTTCAGGGGATGGTGAGAAAACTTGTTTAAAATCGTCAGTTCCACAACTGCGATCGCTTGCAATTTAAACAGGTCTCCCTTAAATAAATAGTCTTGACTCAAAAAATCTCCCCTTCTCTTTTTCTTGTCATCTGCTCCAATCTCTCATCTTGTGTCCAACGAGACGCGTACTGTCCTGGCATCAGAGCAGAGGCTTCTGACCCCTGTGCCCTCCGGCCCCTGCTGCCCCTCCTCCCCTCCCGGCCACGTGCCCTCCGGAACCCTGGATGTTGAACTGTGGCACCTGCAGAGGTTTCATTTGACCTGCCCGGCTGCTGGGTCTTTTTCTCTGGCACCTCATCAAATCTGTCACTTCTGGTCCTGACCCCAGGCAACTCCCCATCCGCTGGGCTTCTCAATATATTTTTAGTCCCCTTGTAGAGAGGAGGATGTTCCAGACTTCTGGATGTATTTCTTGCACCATGCTGGGGATGGTAGAATTCACGTGGCTACCACCAACCCCACAGAGAAAGCTCCTCAAATTTCCTGTCCAGACTAGAAGCTCCATGGTGCCAGGGCCATGCTGAACACAGAGTTTCCCTGAAAGACCACCAGCTTTCCCAGACTTTTCCCCGGTGAGGTGCAACCTTCCTGCTGCTGGGTCCCCTCGAAATATCTGTTCCACCTTCAGCTTCTTCCCTAGCATTTAGTGGATAAGGAGTAAAAGGTGTGAAGATTTCTGGGGCATGCGCATTTCCATCTTCCCCCAGCATTCTCAAATCACCCGAATTCTACTTTCACATTTCTTCTCTGAGGGGTGGAATTTATAATGTCATCTAGATTTTTCTTTTTCCTTTAACGTGTTTGGTACAAATCTTGTGCATAGTGTTCTAAGCTTAGTTCTTGATATTCAAACCCCACCTTCTTTAGTCCCTAAGAATGTATTGTATTATTTCCCCCTTAAACTCTGGTTCTTGTCCATCAAAATCAGTTTGGTTTTCAGGCTATAGTTTCCGTTACCTGTTTAAGGAATCCATCCAGATATTAAAGTTTCCTATTTCTTCCAGGCTGTATTTCCATCCCACTGAGACCAGAGCCTATCATTGTCACTAGAAACAAGGGGAAAGATGAGGGGTGAAATGGGTGAAAAAAAATGGAGTAAGTTCTATCAAATTGATGTCACA
The DNA here is from genome assembly GCF_000951045.1 of Mandrillus leucophaeus. Classification (NCBI taxonomy): domain Eukaryota; kingdom Metazoa; phylum Chordata; class Mammalia; order Primates; family Cercopithecidae; genus Mandrillus; species Mandrillus leucophaeus. Next base: position 8,132,156 of record NW_012106474.1, read on the forward strand.
AATATGGAAACTCAAATAAATGGATAATGGTTACCATTTATTGAGCCAATCAGCCCTTATCCAACTCACGTGCTTTTATTCAGACTATTGCTCCATGGGCTAAAAAAAATACATTTATTGCCCCTAAGGCAGAGATGTATGATAAATATAATAAACAATTATGGGGATTGTTGGTTAATTTATACATTTACTACATTATAAAATATCTTGCCAAACACACACCACCACCCAATAGATTTAATAGGTTTTAAGAAATATATTGAAGGCAATAATAGATCTTAAGTAATACTTTGAAGGCAAAGATCATGCCCCAGACTTGTAAATATGTCACAGCTCTATGGCGGGCGAGGTGCCCAGCAGATGTGCCATAGACTCTGCTCTGCTCACAGCTAAGGAAGCATAAGTCTATTCATCGTTCTCTACTTAACAGAGAATCATACAAAGGAAATTGGTGGTAATCAGTTGAGAGGAGATGGTGTTAGGAGAGGGAAGATGTTCCTATTATTCAATATTTAATGGGTATTTTGCGTCAAGAAACTCTGTGGGCAACTGAAGCAATATGCCAAGAAATATCTCTGAGAATGAGTTAAGATCACCACACTAGGTAAGGTGACCATGTAGTTTATCATTCAAAGTGGGAAATATTTTTTAAGGGAGCACTGTTAATTATTCATCTCACACACACTGGAGTGTATTGTTACCCTAATGTCAGAAGACCTTAAGACATAGTAGAATCACGGAACATTCAAGATGCAAAATACTTAGGAAATTATGTAGTTCAGTATTGAGGGGGGAGAGATCTGTTCCCCAGACCAAGAGATATTATTTCTGAGAAACTGGTTTTTGTTAATACTGAGAGATACTAGGAAAAAAAAAATATATTTGGCAGCCAAACAAATTTGGTGCATGTTCTTGGAGATCCATAATGCATGTTAACCCACTAAAGGGAAATCTTCAATAAGCAAACTTGGCTTAAAATGGCATTCCCCAAAATATCTGCACACTGATTTTCTCCACCATTTTTGTTTGTTTTGGTAACGCACTTACTGCCATCTTGCAGATAGAAACAGGTACCTAGTTAGTTTTCTCTAGTTTTATGGTGTTAGAAAAGGCCCAAGGAAATTCAGTAATTTTTCCAGGGTCTTTTGTTGTTGTTGCTGTTGTTGTTGTTGTTGTTGTTGTTGTTGAGACGGAGTCTCGCTCTGTCGCCCAGGCTGGAGTGCAGTGGCTCAATCTCGGTTCACCACAACCTCCACCTCCCTAGTTCAAGCAATTCTCCTGCCTCAGCCTCCTGAGTAGCTGGGACTACAGGTGCCACCACCATGCCCAACTAATTTTTTGTATTTTTTGTAGAGACAGGGTTTCACCGTGCTAGCCAGGATGGTCTCAATCTCCTGACCTCGTGATCCACCCGCCTCGGCCTCCCAGAGTGCTGGGATTACAGGCATGAGCTTTCGCCCCAGTCTTTTATAGTTGCTGGGTAGCAGGGCTAAAATAGAAATGGAGTAATAATAGCAGTAGTAACAATAGCATCACAGTAGCAGTAATGGCAGCAGTAGTAGTAACAGTAGCAGTGATAATGGTTACCATTTATTGAGCTCCTTCCGTTCTGTACATTGGAGGGGATCAAAAACCCCTATGTGTTTACCAGTCTCCCCAGCCAGCAGCTAAACTCAAGGAGGGCAGCTTTCACTAATGTATCCTCAATATTTCAGCAGAGCACCTGACTGGTGTAGGCCCTTCATAAATATTTATTGATTACTGAATGAATAAATGCATATGCACAGTAAATTCTAAGACTAAAAAAGAACTGCCCAAATGTGCCAGAGTGGTCCTTTATTTTTGTGAATCAACAAATCTCTTTTTCCTTTTTCTCCCCTGCACTCAAAGGTACAAACACACAGTGCAGTGTATGTTCAGAACAGCTCTGTATGTTCAGAACAGCTCTGTGAAACTTCTCCAATTCCAGGAAACAAAATTTTGAATGACAGTTTCTCATGTAAATGAGAAAAGACACATTACAATCATTTTGAAGATTACCTTGAATTACAAACGACACAACACACAGAAGGAAAATTCGAACAGGGCTTTGCTATTCACCAGGGTCACACACTGAAAAGATCCCCACCGCAAAATTATTCCATTAACAATCATCAGAATAAAAGGTAACAGCAGGTGTTAGCAGGCAAGAAGAAATTGGCCTACAAAATGAGGGGTATTACCTGTAATAATGAAAGTTAAACATTTTAATGAGCCTACTGGGATCCACTTGGTAATCACTGTTTAATAAAAGGCACAAAAGGGAAAATGATATATGTTATCGAACAAGAAAATAAATAATAAATTACTCATCTTTGATTTTAGCGTATTCTGTGACTTGGGTGCTTTTTTGATGTCTATTTCAAGGAGGTTAGTTTTTTATATTTAGTCTAAAGGAAAAATTAAGAGGTGACATCATGACGTAGTGGTTTTCTTCAAATATTTAAAGAACTCTCATAAGCAAGGGAGCAAGTGCCTTTACCCCCTTCTGCCTCCAGAGAAAAGACCTAAGATCAGCAGTGGAAGTGACAGAGAGGCACATTACATATATGAATGTAGACAAGAATTTTCTCATCATCAGAGCTGGCCAATAACGGGTCAGTTTGCCTCGAATATTACAGAGTTGGGTTTCTTATCACTGGAATTGATGGGCAGAGCTGGGGCCACCATCTGTCAGGGGTGCTATTGAGGGTTAACTTTCATTTAGACAAGTTTACATTGAACTTGTCCTTTAACTTCTGGGATCCTCCAACTCTTTGTGGGACATGGTAGATTTTTATTTTCCTGCTATTTCTGCCCCAACACAGGACATTTGGTGAGTAGCTAGTTTCATGGGGTTATTGGCCCCAACATTCTTAGCACACAGGTTAACACCAACTTCTTCCCATCTGTTCAAGACAAGTAGGAAGGCAAGAAGGGCACATGCCATAGACAGTCTCCCCTGTCACCTCATTCTTGGTCCGGTCCTGCCAGGGAATCTCACTGAAAGTGGAAGACAGAGGCTTCAACTGACATCATAAGAAACCTCCGGTGAGTCCTCAAGAACAAGCAAGGACTTTGGGAAAGTTTTAATCCAAGGCTGCACTGAACCCCTTGTCATCATGCACTTCCATCTAAACATAGATAACCCATAGAAGTCAACAAGAAAGAGACAACTGAACAGAAAAGCAGGCTAAACACGTTGCAAAAGAGGACATCGAAACGGCTCATAAGGATACAAAATGTCCTTAGTCACTTGGTCATCAAAGAAATGCAGATTAAAACTACAAGATAAAGCCAGGCGCAGTGCTTCATGCCTGTAATCCCAGCACCCTGGGAGGCTGAGGCAGGTGGATCACCTGAGCTCAAGAATTCAAGGACAGCCTGGGCAACATAGTGAAACTCCATCTCTACCAAAAAAAAAAAAAAAAAAAAACCAAAAAACACACACACACACACAAATTAGACAGCGTGGTGGGGCACCTGTAGTCCCAGCTATTTGAGGGGCTAATGTGGTGGGATTGCTTGAGCTCAGGAAGTTGAGGCTGCAGTGAGCTGTGATTTCGCCACTGAACTCTAACCTGGAAGATAAAGCAAGACCCTGTCTCATACCAAAAGAAAGCAAACAAACAGTAACACAAAAAGATACTACTACATGACCACCAGAGAAGCTAAAATTAAAAAGACTGACTATACCAAGAGTTGACACGGAAGTGGAACAACTGTAATTCTCATAAATTGCTGGTGTGAGTGTATATTTGTCCAACCACTTTGGAAAACTGGCAGTATCTAGTAAGTCTGAACGTATGCATCTCTTGTCACCCAGAAATGACGCTCCTCTTTATCTAGACAAATATGTACTTTTGTGCATCCAAAGACCTGTACAAGGCTGTTCACGGCAGCACTATTTATGATAGCCAAAAATGAGAATACAACTCAAACATATACAAGAGAAAAACAGATTTTGGTATATCCATAAAATGAAATACTTCACAGCAAAAACAGCCTACAGCTACATTCAATAGCATGAATGAGTGTCACCATAGGAAGAGAAAGAACATGAACAAAAATAGTACACCCCGCATGATTCCATTTATATGAAGTTCACTCACAGACAAAATTAATCTTCAGTTTTAGAAGTCAGGATAGTAATTACCTTTAGGGTGGTAACAATGATCAAGAGAGGAGCAAGGGGAACTTCAGTAGCACTGGCAGTGTTTTCTTTCTGGGATTGTGCTGTGGTGAACAAGATGGATTCACTTTGTGCATTCACTGAGCTGTGTAGTTGTGATCTGTGCACTTTTCTGTACATCATGCATCAATAAAAGTTTGCTAAAATAGAGTATTAGATTGAAAAGTTATTATAACCTATAGTTTATCCAGCTGATTTTTTACTTAGCTCAATATTAAATAATTCTAAAATTCAGATTGACTGCATGTGAATTCTGGGAAAGGAGAGGAAACCACATAATGCTCTGGAAGAAACCGGTGTCTTCCAGAACCAAAGGAAAGGCTGGTGTTAGGAATGACATGGCATCCCAGCAGAAGCTGTGAGGATGACGATGGACACCTTGGTCCTGAGCAGACTAATGGCTGACTGACAGATGGTGGGAAACAAACAGTATGGCTTCCAAGAAGTCATTCATTCCACGTAAAATTATTGCCATCCAAACATTCAACCCATGAATGCCCACCCACATACTAAATGCACAAGGTCACAGAGATGAAAGCCTGTTTATTCATTTGCAAAGTATAACCATAGAGAAATATCTTATTTCTTGAAGTTGTTCTCTTTTGTACAAAGACATCAAATATTCATTGCCATTTTAAATGTATTGTGACGGGTTCACTGCCCACCAGACTTATTGCAATACAGAACAGGACAGAAACAAAGTTCCTATCCAAACTCAATTATAGTGTTTTGTGATTTAAACTCAATTCATAAGAGTTTACAGATAAAGTTGCTCCACTCTTCATTGTATCATATTTATTTCCATTACACCGTGTTGCACACCTGTGGCATGTGTTTGATGGAGGCAGGAGTCTGTACAGGATGCTGCCAAACTGGCTTGTCCATTCTAGGGCCAAAATCTTGAAATAACTTTTTCTTTGAATTCTAATTCAGTAACAAAATTTAGAAAGACTTATTTGTAAAAGACAGCAAAATAACTGGGAAACATTGCACTGACAGATGAAATGATAACTATGTACATCATTCTGAACAGTGAAGCCCCATTTTATATGCATGCATGTGTAGCTATCTATACGCATATGTGTCTCTCTCTCTACCTATCTAGCTTTCACAGTTCTTACATAAATGTCAAATCCTCATTCACCAGAGGCTTGATGCAACTTGCAGTGTGGGTGTCCTCAGAGTAATTTCTGACCCAGGCTGGTCTGGGTGTTCCATTTCTTCCTGCCTAGCTCTGCCTCACACTGCTAAGTCCCATTCCATATTCATCTGCCTGGATGGTTTCTTCTTTGTAGTAAGAGAACTGTCAGCCTTCCTGGTCATGGCTGCTCAAAGGTCACATCTTACCCACGCATTTCAGGAGATTTGTTTCCTGGAGTATTTGCCTCTGAAGACTACAGTGCTTTCTCCTCAATTCTGAGCATTTATCCTACTTCCACCCACCAGTGCTGAAACTTTGGGTGCTTTATAAAGCAGCAGAGGGCTTCTTAATTGAATCTAAAGAATTCCACGTTGTGTAGAAATCATAACTTCTACAATATTTCCTGTTTCGGTTATCTTTACCTCCCTTTTCATTTTCCCCTAGAATACAGCTACCTAGCATTTTGTTGTTTAACTATTCCCTGGTGACTTTCAGTTAGACCAGGTCTCAAGACACACGCTATTTCAGTGACAAAGGACGTTCTTAAGGGAAGGATTAGAATGACATCCCATCTGTTCTCCAGCTTTATTCACCTTCACCACTTTGGGCATCTCTTTCCATTTCTTCTGAATTTGAGTTCCTTGAGAAGTCTTTCGCATCTGACTCATCTTAAATTATCCATACTGTAAATTTTACATATGTTTTCTACAAATATTTCTTTAATACATTTTTTAAGTGATTACATAAATACTTTAAATATCTTGGGTTTTGCCGTTTTAAAAGTCTATTTTAAAAAACACTAGATGAGTCGCTTCGCACCGTCTCTTCTCTGCTATAACCTTCTTCACCTTTGTTAGTTCTGCGTATAAATTAAACACATCTTTAAAACTGACCACTTACCAACAGTCTATGGAAATTATGATACCATTTTGAGTCACTGAATTTAATGAAAGGGGAGTAAGGGTGGATGGCATGGTCAGACTACCCTCCCACAAAAAGAATTAGAAAAGATAGACATAATATTTAACAACAACAAAAACAAAAAACAAAAAACAAAAACAAAAACAAAAAAACAAAAAAACTAAGGCACTGAAAATGACCACACGGCAGGAAGAAACCGGATTGGAGCCCAACCTTGAAAGATGGAAACATCAACAGTTGAGATTCCAGAGCTTGCTGCTTTTTGCCTGAGGGTACTCCCAACCCACACACTTTGAGTAGCAGAAGCCACACCCTTACTCACTAAAAAGGGCAGAGAACAGAGCAGATGGATGGGGGAGCAGCTGCAAGTACGGGAGGGAATCCTGGAAGGGAGAGGGCTGCAGAGGGGATAACCTTGACTCCTAAATTCTGTATTCACACTTTGTGCATTCACTGATCACAGATCCCAGTGATCCCCAGGAGAAAACAGCAGCTGGAGGCATTAACAATAGAGCAGAGACTTCCGCTTGTGCCCACTGCAGGGGAGATGGAATTTGGAGCTTGAGCCCAGATTGCGAGAACAAAATTCCATACTCTTCAGAGGGACAGGGCAGTGTCCATATTCTCTGTATTATTATGTCCCAACTACAATTGAAAATCACTAGACATAGAATAGGAAAATTGACCAGAACTCAAGAGAAAGGGCAGTCAAAAAAATGATTCCAGATCATAACCGAGATGTTGCAATTAGCAGACAAGATTTTAAAGCAGCTATCAAATAAATATACATTCATGAACTCGAAAATATTATCATCATGAAAATAGATGCAATCTCAGAAGAGAAATAAAAATTGTTAAAGCAAATTCTAGAGCTGAAAAATATAAAATTAAAATCATATGGGCTTGGTTTAATAGCGGATTAGAAATGGTAGAAGATTCATTACACCTGAAGATAGATAGAAATTATTCAATCTAGGACAGGTGCAGTGGCTCAAACCTGTAATCCCAGCGTTTTGGGAGGCCAAAGAAGGACAATCACTTGAACCCAGGAGTTCAAGACCATCTTGGGCAACACAGAAAGACCCCATCTCTACAAATAATTAAAGAAGATTTGGCCCACCATGGTGCCTGTAGTCCCTCCCACCTTTTCAGGAGGTTGAACTGGGAGGATCACTTGAGCCCAGGAGTTCAAGGATGCAGTGACCCAGGATTGCACCATTGCACTCCAGCCTGGATGGTAGAGTGAGACGAAGATGAAGATGAAGAAAGAAGAAGAAGAGGAAGAAAGAAGAAAGAAGAGGAAGAAGGAGAAGAAGGGGAGGAGGAGGAGGAAGAGGAAGAAGACAAAGGGGAAGAAGAAACAGCAGCAGAAAAAGACGAAATCATTCAATTTAAAGAACCAAGAGAAAATCAATTGAAGAACATAATCAGAGCCTGAAATATCTGCTGGACAACAACATACATATTTATGTACAATGGGAGTATCAGAAGGAGAGAAAAGCGAGGCAGAAGAAAATAACTGAAGAACAATGACTGAAAATTTCTCAAATTTGGTAAAAGATTTAAGCAAAGGGCCCGCTCAGATGGAATAAAACACTTGTAGTCACATAAATACGAAGATTTTAGGACTTGTCATGGCCCCCCAAACATACTTGCAACCTTGCCTTAAACTCAAAATTTCTTTCTCCCTCTGAATGTGAAGTCAGAATTATTTTTGTTTCTCAATTATGATGTTTCTCAGTTATTCATTACACTCATGATTTAAAAACGGATCTATTTCCATCAGTGAACAGAAGACAGAGAGCACGCACGCACTATTTCTTCGCAGTGTTATTTTGCTTTTCACTAGTACCTCTATTCGGGTGTGCGTTCCTCTGGCCCAACCCATCAAGACTGCCCGAGGTCGGCCACGCTTCACTGCTGTTCTATAAAGTAACCTTCTATGCTTCATTATGCAGCGTTACTCATTTCTTTATCTCAGCAATAGAATATCACACTTTACTGTGTTATCCTCCTGCTTACAGAATAGCTATTTATTTCTTAATAAAACAGTACAGTGTGTTTTCTCCATGATTATTTAAGACTCAGCTGAGACATAAGAACAATGAAATAAAAAATTAAATACTCTCCTCTCAGGATTTAACTAGCTGAACTGGGTAAAATGACGATTTTCTTTAAAACTTCCATTTATTTCTTCCTAGTATAGAGTTTTATATCCTTCAGGACAATGTGCATCACGCATAATGTCATAATATAAAGGAAAACTATTAATATACATTGAAATGAAATCCTTTAAACTACCAAAAGCAATTAGAAATACTGGTAAACAAAAAAAAGGCAGTTCTCTGTAGTTAAAATAAGTAAATATATTAACGAACGTTATTCAATGGAATTCAATAGACATTTATTGAGAACCTACAGTGTGCCAGTGTTATGTTGTTTTAGTTATCATAAGATGGTTTATATAGCTCGGTGTGCTCTTCAATATGATTTTATATGCATGTCTTTTTAGATGTTACTCAAGCAGAGAAATGAAAACACTGGCACAACTAAAAACAACATCTAAAGAAGAAAACAGGCAATAGCCTAGTAATATTTTCACAAACGAAAACCATGAAGTTTCACTGCTTCTAACAGTAGCCGTGAGCTACAAATTTGATTCATGAAGCTCTTCACCTACAAGTCAGGAGTAGGCAGTGGAGTGGGCATTGACAAACGAGCTGTCAGCTGCATTTACCATCTTTTTTTTTTAATTTTTAATTTTCTTCCCAAATTTCAGGGTCACACCCTTATAATTCATGTAATTAAACAACAACAACAAATCTTAGGAAGAAAGTGGGGAATCAAAGCTGTAGTCGTGTTACAAAAGAATGCATTACTCCCTGCAGCAGCGCAGTTAAATGCTGCGGCTGGATTCTGGCTTGCTTTAATAAAAATCTGTTCAATTAAGCAAAGAAAACTTTAGAGAGGGAGAGAGATGTGTAATCTGCCAAAGAGTCTGTGTGAAGGTTTCCTAGGAGCATTCTGAGAGTCCCTGGTGGGACTCACCTTCACCAACGAGAGATCTGCAATCAGGCGGCTCTCCCACACAGGCTAATGTGGTTTATTTGTTTATAAGATATATCGAGCATTGCTAAACCTCAGCATATCGCTTGAACACTCAAATCCAGAGTGTTATTTTTTTTTCCATCAATCTTTAAATACCCCGTATTTTGGTCATTCTACCTCTACATGAGTGACAGCTGGGTGAACAGATAAAAGGAACGGCTAGCTAATTTAGACTTGAGGAATCAGAGGTTTTGAAGAAAAGGAAATCTAAGATGAGGAGAAGAAAATGAGCAGGAATTAGCTACACCAGCAGAGGAAAGAATATTTCAGGCAAAGGGAAAAACATGTATAGAAAGAAAACGAAAGAAATCAGGCCCTATTTGAGATGTAAAAAAATTCAGTTTGCCCGGAGTATTGAGGGACATGGAGATCCGAGCCGAGAGGCTGAAGAGTGAAGGGCAGAGCGGGCTCTCTTGGAAACCTGCTGTCAAGAGGTGCAGGAACAAGTGAATTGTCTCCATCAGGCCAATGCCCTCCTGACCACATTTATATTTGTAAACGACCGCTCTGGCTGCATCAGTGAGTATGCCATAAAGGGGGCAAGCTTCCACTCAGGGATGACACATACATTTGGAAGCTATTTCCATAACCTCAGTGAAGCACTAATGGTGGAAAGAATTAAGATAATAGCGATGGCGGCCGGGCGCGGTGGCTCAAGCCTGTAATCCCAGCACTTTGGGAGGCTGAGACGGGCGGATCACGAGGTCAGAAGATCGAGAGCATCCTGGCTAACACGGTGAAACCCCATCTCTACTAAAAAATAAAAAAAACTAGCCGGGCGAGGTGGCGGGCGCCTGTAGTCCCAACTACTCGGGAGGCTGAGGCAGGAGAATGGCGTGAACCCGGGAGGCCGAGCTTGCAGTGAGCCGAGATCGCACCACTGCACTCCAGCCTGGGCGACAGAGCGAGACTCCGTCTCAAAAAAAAAAAAAAAAAAAAGATAATAGCAATGGAAAGGGAGAAGGATGGACATGTTTGGGGAAGTATTTAGACGTTAGAAACCACAGACTTGGTCTGTGGGGGTGGAAAAGAGAATGAAATCAGAGGCTATGGCCAGGATTCCTGGCAAGGACAAATGGCAAAAAGGAGGTACATTCACTGACCTCAGTAGGATGAGGTTTATAGTGGAAGAGAAGGCATTGAGTTCGGGTGTGATTGAATATCAAATACGTATGGGACAGGAAGGCAGAAACACCAGTGGTCAATTGGGTCTGAAAGCCAAGAGTTGTCCTTTTGGACAATGGCAGATTGAAGCCATGGAATCAGACGGACGTCACCCATGGAGTCGGAGGCGAGGGTGGCCCAAGAAGAAACCTTGAGGAACTGGGTTACCTCTAAAGAATAGACAAATGAGGCCGGGCACGGTGGCTCACACCTGTAATCCCAGCACTTTGGGAGGCTGAGGTGGGTGGATCACAAGGTCAGAAGATCGAGACCATCCTGGCTGACACAGTGAAACCCCATCTCTACTAAAGTACAAAAAATCAGCCAGGCGCAGTGGCAGGTGTCTGTATTCCCAGCTACTTGGGAGGCTGAGGCAGGAGAATGGCGTGAACCTGGGAGGCGGAGCTTGCAGTGAATCAAGATCGTGCCACTGCACTCCGGCCTGGGTGACAGAATGAGACTCCATCTCAAAAAAAAAAAAAAAAAAAAAAAAAAAAAAAAAAAAAAAGAATAGGCAAACGAAAGGAATCCATAAAAGATATGGACAAAGACCAGATTCAGAAAAATAAGAAAACTGTGTCATGGGCCCCCCAAGAAGGGCGACTTTGAAGAAGGAGGAGAGATCAATAGTACCAACTCCTACGCCCCTATTAAGTGAGCTAGGCATACCTTCCAGTATTCCATCCAAGATCTCAATTAAAACATTGAACAAGAAAAGGCTCAGGATAAAACCTTGTTCCTGTTCTTTCAATATGCTCAGCAATACCTTTTCAATCGGCTCATCAACACCACTGAGGGTACAATGGTGAAAACTGCCAGGATGATCATCAAGCTCCACTTCTTTATGTATTTACAAGGTCATCATGGGAATTTCGCCAAATTCCCGGAACCATCTGAGTCACATGGTGTCTCTGGCATTTTGCAGAATGGCCTCCATGTCTATCACAAGTTAATGGCGTGACTTCTTGATTCGGTTCTTAATTGAGGTGGTCACCACTTCCTTTACTGGTCAAATGAAAGCTTGAAGCTCACTTCATTGTAAATATCACCAGCCTCCCCCATACTTGCCCAGCCCAGAGTTCCCCGAACCCAAACTCCATCAGTGCTGAAGGCAAACAGTGCACCAGTCAATACTAGCAGGCAGTTTAGGACATTGCCCTCTTTATTGTGGAGGTGTCAGAAAGCCTTGCAGAGGGCAAGAGGAGGCAAAACATGGATTTTAGAGCCAAAGGTGAGTTTAAATCCTGGTTACACCTCTTGGGTGCTGTGTGAGTGAGTGAGTGAGTGAGTGAGTGAGTGAGTGAGTGAGTGAGTGACGGATCTTTAAAGAATTCGTTTCCTCATTCATTAATCAAAGATAAAAATATCTACAAGAACTACAGGATGCAGTGTGTGTTGCTTCACATTGTGCTAACATGGAATAGACTCTGAAAAAAATACCAGTTTTCCCAGACCCTGGGACCTCTTAACAGACTGTAGAGCCCCAGCGGGCGGAGAGAGCTCTGTTTGGTTCCTATCAATCTCATAGTCTTATTAAGAACTTATTAAACTCATGTATTTATTCAAAATGCACTAAGCTGGGAATGGCTAGAGATGGAGCTGGGGTTGGTGGAAGGAATACATAGGTATGTATAATTCCCGATGGTATCATTGGGAAATACTGGGGGCGGGAAGGAGAGGCAGAGCTGCAGCGTATTTAGGTCTTTGACCTCTCGTGCTTGTTAAGGGACAAGGTTTGAAATGCGTGTAACGGAAGCAGAATTCTGGCAGAGCGCTGTGTGCGATACGTGTAAGAATAGTGTGTAGGGGAATGCTGAGATACAGGTAGAGACAGGTGATGAGGCTGACACCATGTGCATGAGGGAAAGAGTGACTGCCAATCTGTTTGTCCACACAGGAGCATGGCGCACAGGCCTGGCACGTTCAGAGCACGACCATGTTCCTCAATATCTCTGGATCCTGACTTTTAGAGGCAGGACAAACATATATATATTAAAAATCTGGCGAGGTGCAGTGGCTCACGCCTGTAATCCCAGCACTTTGGGAGGCTGAGGTGGGCAGATCGCCTGAGGCCAGGAGTTTAAGACCAGCCTGGCCAACATGGTGAAACCCCATCTCTATTAAAAATACAAAAATTAGCCAGGCGTGATGGAGAGTGCCTATAATCCCAGCTACTTGGGAGGCTGAGGCAGGAGAATCCCTTGAACCTGGGAGGCAGAGCTTGCAGTGAGCCAAGATGGCGCCATTGCACTCTAGCCTGGGCAACAGAGCAAGACTCCATCTTAAAAAAAAAAAGAAAAAAAAAACTCCGTGCTTTGTAGTTCAAAGGCTTATAGGTAAGGACTCTGTCATCCGGAAGCTTACAAATATGGTTGCGTAAATAAGAAACATTCACAAATATAACAAAATAACATATGACAAGGGTCATGGGTAGGTAGAGTACAGAGAAATGGCTGTGAGTGACATCAGGCCGCTGAGGCGTGAATCTTGGCTCTGGTTCTTACCATCCTGGTAAACGGCAGCTAGTGACTTAACCTCTTTGTGCCCGAAGTTCCTTGTTAATAGCACAACGATATTGAAGTAATTCAGTGAGGTGTTTTGAGCAGTTTGCCAGGCATATATAAAAGCAGCCAATAAATGACAGCATCATTATCAGTAGCTCTGAGTACTTCACTTCCTCCCAACATTAGTTCTCTCATCTGTAAAGCTGGACGATTGGACAAAAATAGCTAAAGTCCCTATCGATTCTAAAAATCTATACATGATAAAAATGAGAAAAGATCTAATTCAGGGCAGGAAGAGTGTTCCCACAGGTGCCAACCCAACACGGACTTCATGGTGGACATGGGCTTCGTTCTAGGTCTTGGCAACATGATGTTTGGCTGGGAGCACACTGTTCTAGTGGCAGCGGGTGATCCAGAAAGGGAAGTGGGAGATCAGGCTGGAAATAAAGACAGTGGTTAACTAAGAAACACTTTAAATGGTAAGTAATGGACTTAGAATTCACCCCTTGGAAATAGAGAGCCACTGAAGATGTGAGACACATAAGTGGTATAATTTACACGACTTTGCAGAATTTGTCTGGGTATGTTATGCAGAAATGATTGACCAGAGATATGGTTCTAGAGAAAACTTATCAGGAAGCAACTGCAATCATTCAGACCCAAAAGAATAAAGCCTTGAACTCAGGCGGGGACAATGAACTGGGATAAGAAAAGACAATGGCCAACTCCAGCCCTGCATTGCCGTCAGAAGACCTGAGCAAGGGCTGACAAGAAACCTCCCAGGCTGCCCCTTTCATCTGGGCATGGCACCCCCAGCCTGAACGTCTCCATATAGGGAACCTGCATCTGCATATTTGAACAAGACTGGGTGCATCTGAATTTTGCTAATGGATGACAAATAACAATTGGTATTTCTTTGCTCCACTTCTTTTCTTGTCTTAAAATAAACCATGATCGACTAGTCACAGCTGCACTCACACAAAGAAATAGCAGTCTTTGACTTCAAAGGGAAACAGCTGAGAAGGGAGAAAACAAACAAAATTGCAAGATCTGAGATTTCATCTGGCGTGAGAATGATTTTTTAAAAGCATTTCTTACCCTAAACTGTTTCCTGTCTCATTTGAAAGCATCCCCAGTCGGCTGATAGCTCACATGCCAGGGTAAAGGTACCATCGAGGGAAGGCTGTGCAATCACAGGCAGCAGCTCTTTCTCCCAGGACTCCGCTTCCTCTTAGTGAAAGCAAACACTGATGCCATTCTAATATCTGTTAAAGAAAACATTGGCAAAAAAGCAGCATAATTTGTGGAAAAGTTGAAGATTTAGATGCTTGAAGGTCATGGGCTTTACGGAGGAAGTCACAGGATGCTACTTTTCAAAGGTCAACAAGAAAAACAGAAGGTTCTCCTCTTGGCCATCTCTAGCTATAGAGTATAATCGGATGCTGCAAACCTCAATGAATTCCTGGGACAGGTTTCTACGGAGAATGTAAACCTTAATGTTATCTGATATTGGAGTTGTCCAAACTCAAGCAAATTGCACAAAAGTCTAATCCCAGGCAGGGAATCAGAGCTGCAGATCTAATTGGTACCACACACTTCTGTCCATCATAGCAGTGCTGTGTGCAACAGTGGAAAGATGAATTACAATCTGGATTTTTAAAGTCTTAATATGAAAGAGAGAGGCAGCAGGGAAAGTAGTCGGCTGGGGGTTGGCTGAGAAAAACTGGCCAGAAACACAGGCAGGGATTTCATTCTGGAGAATTACCTTGCCCACGCGCTGCAGATGGTGGCAAAGGCAGCCTTCAAAGGGCACCCTGCGGGCAACAACTCCGCTCTCTGGTCCGCACTGCCTCCTGCCTCCATCTAGTCTGTTGCTGATGTAAAGAATCCAGGCTTCTGTGATGGGAAGGGAATGGATAAAGCACAGTAACCCCAATGCCAGCTAATACCTTCTTTTCTCTTTTGGAAGGAATTCCTAGCCAGGCTCCCATGCACAAATTTCTTCTTGCTCTGAACCTCTACAGCACTGATGTCTGGCATTTATCACGGGTTGCCTTCTGGCATCTCGTTTGTTGTTTTTTTGTTTAACTTCTCCTAACATCTCAGAGCTGAAAGAGACACCTAGAAGATTCCAACCACCCCTTTCATATTTTAGTGCACGGCCAAGTGGTTGGTCGTCGGCCTTCAGTGAGAAGACCCCACAGATGGAGCTCTCGTGGCCTGGAGAGGCGGTCTATTCCCTCTCAGGGCAAATTACACACTTTAGAACATCCTTATAGGCCCCTGATAGGAATATAGATCTTGATGTTTCTGAAAGGCAACTAGACAAAACACGTACGAAATATGTGACAATGGGCGGGGTGCAGTGACTCACACCTGTCATCCCAGCACTTTGGGAGGCCAAGGCGGGCCAATCACCTGAGCCAAACTCCATCTCAAAAAACAGAACAAAACAAAACAAAATATGTGACAATGTTCATACCCTTTGACCCAGAAATTCCGCTTTTAGGAATTTATCCTAAAACATTAGCGTGGATGTTCCCAGTTGCACATAGGCGCCAGTTTATCCCGGCTTGCAAGAGCTGGTATGTTCACCCCTTCCCAGCTCCACCTTCAGGGCCTTCACACTGGTGCTTCCACTGACCACGGTGGAAGAGACGGTGCACCACAGAAAATCAGGACCTGCAGTAATGGGGGATTCGTTTTCTTTTTCCCTGGAGCTTCACGAACCATCCCCAGTACACCACTGGATGAACCCAGATATTTAGTTAAGGTATGTTAATTGCAGAACATTACAAATGAAGTCGGGGAAAAGAGTAAAAAAAAATAAAAATAAAACCACCTAAACATCTAAACTTTATGTCCAAATTTAAGGATCACATAAATGAATTATAGTACATCAGTTTTATGGGATGTTATTCAATCTTCAAAACAATATTAAATAAAAACTAAAAACATATGTACTTTTTAGCACACACAAAAAAAGCAGGTTACAAAGCAGTGGGGTCATGATGCAACAGTTTCATTTTTGTGGCAAGGGTGAGTGGGTGGGGAGAGAGAAAAAAAAAGCCACAGGGATTTTTAACCAAAGGGTGGGATCAATTTGGCATCTCAATATTTGCTAACTTTTCTACAACATATGTCACTTTTATAATAAGAAAACATTAAGGATTAATTTTTCATCAATGCCTGTGCTTAACTACATCATTTTGCCATGGGATAGTTTTTTCGGCAAGGATACATTTTTTTTTTTGCCGAAGGAGAGGCTGACAAGGAGGCACCGGTGGGCGACAGCCCCCAGCAGCCTTCTCCCCTGGCCTTGTGAAGCTCTCTAGTGAAGATTTTAACTAATCCATGCAGAACTGACACAGACATCTAGGGAATAATCAACAAGCATGTGCTAAACAGTCAAACCGAGGAGACCAAACACACAAACTGCCTGATTTTTTATTTTACAATGTTTCCTTTCTTTCACTTGTTAAGTGCCAGCTCAGCAAAGTCGAAAATGTTACTTTCTACCCCATTTCTCTAGGCTTTTTCTCCTCTTTTCAGAACATGCTTTCTTTGCATCTCAGGCAGAGGAGTCTGGGCACTGCAGCTGCCCCAAGGTAAACACAAGTGCCAGGTAGCTGCATTTGGCGGTGGAGGTTGGCATTACCCTGAAGTTAGTTAGCACTCTCACTGGAGAACTGTACCCAAATAATAAGTGCACCGAATGCTCCGGCCAAGCAGAACATTCTTCAGAACAAAGGGAAGGCAGGCCTGTGGAGGAGCTGCCACCAAGCATGGGAATCCAGGAAAGACTGTAAGACTTGCGTGTAAGATGCCCCCCTCTGAAACAGGACCCCAAAGCCTCGGTGGCACCGTCAGGCATCCCCAGCGGGTCCCTCTCAGTGTGAATGGGCACCCCAGAGCAGCCTCTCACCACGCCCAGGAATGTTCACCCATGACCAACCCTTCTTCCTCTTGAAAGTTTAAGATGAGAAGGGGAGAACAAGAAGAGGAAGTTGGTGTGGATGGAAGAGAGGTGCCTGTGACGGCTTCTACTTCTTTCCAGAAGCTTCTCCTCAGTAGGGTGACTCAGCCTGGACCCAGGCCTACAGTAGCGGTTCTCAGCTTCTTGGTGCTGGGTGTGCATCGGAGCCGGCTGCAAAGCTTCTGAAGACGACCACACTTGGTCCCACCACAGGAGCTCTCATTCCACAGGCCTGGTGAGGGGCCTGGATATTGGGCTTGGTTTAAATTCCCCCGGGAAAGGCTGATGTGCAGCCAGAGTTTCGAGAAAACCTAACCCGCTAGAAATCACGTGCGGCCAAGAGACACCCCCTTCTACTACCATTATTTTCCCCAGAGACCAGAAATAAGAGTGGTAATGTTTACCCCGGCCCTGGGAGAGCTGGTATTAGCAGTGCCCCGCAGTGTGTCCTGAATTATTCAGAGATCATCTTCTGGCTGCTGAGGGATTTCCAACCCCTCCCCCACCATGACCACCAACCTTTTTCATTCTAAAGAGACTCCTAAAAGCATCTGTAAATGCTTCAAAGGGGGCAAACTGCACAGCCAGCACATGACGCCATTACGGAATTCAAAAGGTCCTGGGAAGAGGCAAAACCACAGATTTGAAGGGGAATTTCTCATGAGGTGAAATCTTAGAGGCATGTGGTGAGATCTTCTGATGTGAACTCTTCAAAAGAGTAAAGTGTTCAATCTCCCCCTGGCAGGGTGAGATGAGCTGCCAGAAACCCAGAGAGAGGGAAGAAAAAAATGTTCTTTGTGGTAGAGAAATTGTTTGATGAATTACCAGATAGAATGGGTCCAATTCTCCTGCCCTTGGACCGGGAAAATAAAAATCCTAATGCTATTAATGAAATAGTGGCCAAAAGAAGTAATGTAAAACGACAGGGGGAAGGCATACAAAATGGGAAAGGCATATTCACGTGAAATATACCCTCCTCTAAAAGCTTTGCAAGATGAATTTTCCCTTGTGGAGTTGGGGGTGAGAAGTTAAAGAGATGGTGACTGCATCGTTAGACTAAAAGGCTTTCCATTAACGCTGTTCATAAAATTTAATGCTTCAAATGAGGACAAATTAAGGTTATCCAAACAAAAAAAAAGGTAACTATTGTTATTTCCAGTGTAAACTTGTTATCAAAAAATAAAAAGGAGTAATGTCTATTCAGTCTGCTTTCTTTTTTCTTTTTCTTTCTTTCTTTTTTTTTTTTTTTTTTTTTGAGATGGAGTCTCGTTCTATCACCCAGGCTGGAGTGTAATGGCATCATCTCGGCTCACTACAATCTCCGCCTCCTGG
>NW_012106474.1:8151251-8160110 GCF_000951045.1 Mandrillus leucophaeus
CCACCTCGCCCGGCTAGTTTTTTGTATTTTTTAGTAGAGACGGGGTTTCACCGTGTTAGCCAGGATGGTCTCGATCTCCTGACCTCGTGATCTACCCGTCTCGGCCTCCCAAAGTGCTGGGATTACAGGCTTGAGCCACCGTGCCCGGCCTGTTCCTTGCTTTTTAATAACGCACATACATTCATGGCCTAGTGTCAAAAGCACGAGTATGAGAGAATTGAGTTTGTTCCTGTCTCTTGTCGTTTACTGGTTGCATGATCTTAGGCAAGTCATTCAAGCTTGCTAAACCTTAGTTTGCTCATCTGTAAAGTGGGGATAATAATTACAATGCTGCAGAAGATCAGAGAATTCATGTTATCTATTTACTTGTGTATTCCTCATGTCTAAAAAGGGGAGTCCGGAATATGTGCACAATGAATTCGTCAATCCTAATGAGGATTAACTTGAGGAAAGGCAGGCAAATCCTCCAGCACACTATTCAGTACATAGTAATTACTCAGTTAATGTTAATTATCACCATCATTATTTAATTTAGACAAAAAGCTTAAAAATATATCTTTCCTATTATGTAAACGATAGGCATTTTGGCTGCCCAAAAGGAGCGACTCTTACCCACAAAGCAAATTCAGCAAGCTTAGCCTGGTCGCCAACCAGTCCAGTGGGATGACTGTTGCATGGGGAGATAGCACAGAGCCTTGGGATTAAATGAGACAGGACAGGGAATGTGTCGGAACAGGGCATGCATCCGGACAGGGCATGAGTCAGCACAGGGCATGTGTCGGGACAGGGCATGTGTCGCGACAGGGCATGCGCCAGGACAGGGCATGGGCCGGGACAGGACATGCGTCGGGACAGGGCATGTGTCGGGACAGGGCATGTGTCGGGACAGGACATGCGTCAGGACAGGTCATCAGGCAACGCTGGCAATGGTTTCCAACCTCACGTGCCAACATCGCCCATCTGAGGCTGGAGCTTGGAAGGTGTGGAGAGATCACAAGGTTTACGTCTCTTCCTTTTGCATGTCCAGCATGTCCAGCTGGCAGCATGTCCAGCGTTGCCAGGTCTTCACCCCAGCCCCTGACACTCATCCTGGGCTCTGGCTCCTTCACTGCTGCTTCAGCTCAGATAGATGTGGCCCATGGACACAGGCAGTGCCACTGGTGGCAGCGGGGCATGCTTAAGATAGCACAGTCCAGTGGGGCATGCTTAACATAGCAGAGTCTTAAGGAGTCAGAATGAGAAAGAATTAAGCATCACTAATCCAAAACCTTTGGTTTCCAATAGTAATAGTGATACCCAGGGAGCCTGATGGTGTCCCATCGCGGATACTATCTAGTAATCAGCTATGTCCATAAACGCTGTTGAACATAGCCACTGGGGAGAGCTTGCAAGAGAAAATGGACCAATGTCAAGAACACTAAAATAATAATGAGAGAGCCAGAGCAGTTCAGAAAATAGATGAACTGAGAGAGTCATATATCCAAGTGGAAAGATACAGCAGGACCAACTCCAGAATAAATAAGAACATTTCCACTGCAGTAATCCAGGTAAGACATAATAGGGCCTTAACAAAAACCATTATACTTGGATCGTAAAGGGACCAATATGGAGAGAAATTAAAGTAGAATTGATGGGACCATATTACTTTCACACTACTGCTGTAACCAATGGCCACAAACTGGGTGGCTCAAAATAACAGAAATGTATCCTCCCACAGTTCTAGAGGCCATAAGTCCAAAAGCAAGGCATCGCCAGGGCCACGCTCCTTCCAAAGCCTCTGCAGGAGGACCCTTCCTGCCTCTGCCACCTTCTGCAGGCAGCTGGCAGTCCTTGGCTTGCAGCTGCTTCACTGCAACCTCTGGTCATCACATGGTGCTCCTGTGTCTACAAACGGTGCACAAGAGTGAAACTGTCATCATCTGTGAACAAATCACTTTAGTGTAAACACTGACTTTCAAAAATCGTGATCTAAATCTACGAAGAAGATGGGGAAAGGGAGAGATGGAGAGGGTTAGGAGAGCTCTGCCAGAGCTAAATGTTTATCTTTCATTTTTATAAAGTCAAAATATTACAATTTAAAAAATAAAAAAATAGTTGTATAATATTTAGAATGTGGAGGTAAATACCAAAAGAATTATCTAAAATAGTGGAAGTAGGGGGCTGTGGGTCAGGGGAAGGAAAAGGTCAAAGGAATGTTGTCTTTTGCATTTTAAATGTTTTAGTCCTATTTGACTTTTTAAACTACATACACGTGTTATTTGTTAAAATTTAAATTTAAAAAGAGGAGATCATTCTGTTTTCAGTCTCAAGAAGAGACAGAACCAGCTGACTGTAGCTTCAGGTGAACAAATCCCTGCAACCACCTCTGGGGCTCACCTGCCTGGGATGTTAGTGTCAGGATGCACGGCCCCGAGCAAGGATTCCCTCATCAGAGCTCTGGCACCAGGACTTGAGGCTGACACCCAGGACAAAAGGCAAATGATCCCACAGAATCCTGGGGAGAACACTGTTTCTGCCTGTGGCTTCTGCCAAGGAGGCTGATTAGCACCCGTGATTCATTTTGACCCGACTTTCACTCACCAGGGCCATGGGTTTGTAGCAAGTCATCTGAGGACGGAAACTGTGTTTTCCCCACCTCACAGCATTGCCTAAGCCACGTGCAGCTTGCCTAAGAGGCTCATCCTGGCCTTATAAAGAGACTGGTCTCAAGAAATAAAAACACAAGACACATACAGTTTTGGAAGGATGAAGATAGCGTTACCACTACAAATTACACAAAAAAGGGGCACATTTCCACAAAGCCAAGAAAGACACATATTTAAGAGAATAGGGTACCATCAACTGACAGTTGCCCATATTGTATGCCACGTTCCTCCAAAGTGCTTGTATTAGTCTGTTTTCATGCTGCTGATTAAAGACATACCCCAGACTGGGCAATTTACAAAAGAAAGAGGTTTAATGGACTCACAGTTCCACGTGGCTGGGGAGGCCTCACAATCATGGCAGAAGGTGAAAGGAGCATCTCACATGGCAGCAGACAAGAGAACAGATGAGAGCCAAGTGAAAGGGGTTTCCCCTTATAAAACCATCAGATCTCGCGAGACTTATTCACTACCAGGAGAACAGTATGGGGGAAACCACCCCCATGATTCACTTATCTCCCACTGGGTCCCTCCCACAACATGAGGGAATGATGGGAGCTACAATTCAAGATGAGATTTGGGTGGGGACACAGCCAAACCATATCAGTGCTTTAGATCCATCATCTCATGGATCACAACAACCTCGCCTGATTTGTATTTTCATTTATATTTTATAGATGAGAGAGTTAAGACTAAGGCAGATGAACAGGGGAACCTGTGTAAGCACGGGCCTGTAGCTGCACTCCAGAGTCACCACAGTGAAACCTGTAGTTACCAGGCTCACAAAACTGCACTGGTATCAAGTTCCCCAGCTAAATCTTTGGAATCACAGTTTGGCTCAAAATTATTAAACTAGGTTTAAATTAAGCATTGAGCTCAACCAGCTAAAAGTACCACTCTGAAGCAAATGTGATTAATTTGCTTCGTCTTTCTCTGCTATCTTCTTTTTAATTTTGCCTTCATATGTTGTATTGATTTTATCATCAAAATGAAAAATCTTATAATGGAACATTCAGATAACAGAAAAAGAACTTTTGCAAATTAAAACTGGGATATTATATTACAAATGAGACACACTTGTCTAAAAAAATTGTAATTGTTTTTCTGGGACTGAGAAATTGCCAGTGAAGAACCTGGCATTTAGCAGAGGCCAAACAAGTGGCTACAGGTCAGTCCGGCATCCTGAAAAGAGAGGGCTTTGAAATCCGATAGACCTAAATTCAAATTCTGGGTTCAGTGTAGACAACAGTAACTGTTGAGAATCAAACTTTTAAAATAGATCTAAAGCCCCTCGTGCAGTCTTTGAAACATAACTGTGCTCAAAATAATGTTAATTTCCTCCCCCTCAACCTAAAGAACCTACTGTATTTCCTTCATGCTTGTTTGCTCTTTGCTTAGACCATCTTCCTTTTGGGGAAAGCACCATTGCCCACTCATAACAGCCTCTGTTCTTGATCCAGTTAGCCATATACAACTTTTTGTTTTGTGAATTCACTGCCCTTCTATCCTTGGCAGAGAAAAATAAAAGGTGGGGGATTTCTTAATCAGTCTCCACATTTCCTGTAGATTATTTACATATTTTGGAATTAATCCTTTGGGGGTTCTTTCCTGTAATGAAAAAGTTACATAGTTCGACTTTTCTAAAATTGAATAACCAGGTAATAATTTGCTTTAGCTCTTTTTCTGTCTGGATTATCAAACTTAATCCTGTGGGCATTGTTATATAGTAGTTCATCCATGAATATACCGCACATTGCTTACCATCAGTCACCATCTGCCCAAGACCGTGTATGGTGACCACATGTCTTGAATCATCCAAGACAGTTTTAATATTGGGTAATTTTCTTCTTTTTAATAAATGGGAGTTATTAAATTTATGACCAAATGTGATTTAATTGTTCTACCTTTGTATGATTTTTTAATTTCCTTTTTGCATTAAGAAACTATACTATTTTTATAATACGTAAACTGATTCATATTCGAGTCTTAAAGGGGCATAAAATTAGATAATGATTATTTGCCATATAATGAATCTCCTTAATTGAAATCAATAAAACTATATAAAATTGGAACCATCTTAGAAAATCTGGGACATATGGTCATAATAAATATAGTTTCTTTCCCATGGGTACTAGGAAGTAGTCATTATAATAATCCCACATTAATTAGAGAAACTTACTGAAATAAAATTGTAGTATAACTAGATTGTGTGGAGAAGGGCCTTCCATTAGACATCAACCTGAAGATGTTAACAAAAAAGTATTTAGCACTGATGGTGTAAGCATCTGAATAAATTAATCTAATATAGGCTACTCAGCATTCATAAGATCCATGAGAAAAATGTCTGTAGTAATGTCTGCTCATAGCTTTAGTTATTCAAAGTGGTGTGTAATGCAAATAATCAAAAGTGCAGCCAGGCATGGTGGATCATGCCTGTAATCCCAGCACATTAGGAGGCCAAAGCGGGTCGATCACCTGAGGTCAGGAGTTCGAGACCAGCCTGTCCAACATGGTGGAATCCCATCTCTACTAAAAAATACAAAAATCAGCCAGGTGTGGTGTTGCACATCTGTAATCCCAGCTACTTGGGAGGCTGAGGTAGGAGAATCACTTGAACCTGGGAAGCAGAGGTTGCAGTGAGCTGAGATTGCACCACTGCACACCAGCCTGGAAGAAAAAACGAGACTCTGTCTCATTCTGTGGGGGGGGGGGGGAGTGCAAGTCCAAGAAGACCACAAACTAGTAGAAAATAAATTGTAAAAAGGCAGGGATCTCGTGCTAAAACAATTGAAGTATTAGCATCCAGGTCAACAAAGACTGAAACAGACACCTGTTAACTCCCAACATCCACAAATTTCTCCTTTGACCAGCTTCATCTCTGCCAAGAGTTCAGTTCTGGGACTTTTAGCATGTTCTCCCTTTCAATGAGCATATGCTAAATGCAGTTTCATAGACAACTGCTTTCTTATCAACATTCAAGCTATTTATCCAGGAAGGCCCCCCATCCCTTGCCATCTTGTGTGTTAAATATCAGGACCTAGCCTTTGCGGAGGTCTGGGTGCCAGGTGCTGTGTTCCAGTGCCTAAAGTTCAGAAGTCTCCTGGGAAATGGTTAACAACTAGTTCTCTGGGACAAAGGAAAGATGCTTATTTGCCAATTTCTGTTGTGTAAATTCTTCCACCACAATTTCAAGCTGCCAACAGTTTAACCACTGGCTCTTGAAGTGAGCACAAACTGTCTCCAGCATATTACAGTTTTAGCATTTAATCCTTGAAATTAACAGGCCGGTAACATTACTGTCCCCATTTTATAGATGAAGAAACTGAGGCTTGGAGAAATGAACTAAGTTTTCCAAAATTCCAGCTGGTAAGTGGCAGAGATGGGATTTCAGTACAGGTCTGCCTCACTCTGCAGTCTGTTTATTGAACAAATATTTATAAAAGCAAGACAGCATTTTATACAGCAAAAGACAAAACACATGAAAACTCCTCCTAGAGTTTACAAGCGAGTGTAAATCAGTCTATGTCCTTAAACAGTACGAGTTAGGTCACCCCAGGCGGTGTGCAGTGAAACAAGCCGAGGGAAACCCACCACTGGACAGGAACTCTACATTCTGTTGCCATCAAAGTTACTTCTAGTTTTTAATTATCTCTGGCACCTCCCTACTTGGTGGTGCCTTTTCAAAGTGAACAAGTGTAAGGAACTCAGTCATTTCTTACCCAACTGGATAAAGCCCTGGAGTCTGAATTGGTCACGGTTTCCACCTCGTTGACTCTCAGGCCAGTTGGGTCGCAACATGACCCATGACGTTTCTGAGTCCTCCTCATTGGCCCTGCAGGTGAGACTCTCCTGTGCACCCTCCACGGACACCTGAGCACCAACTTGAGATGCAATCCTTGTTTGGTGTCCTCTCAGTATTTATTTAAAGAATGTCTCCCCAAATCCTGTCTATCAGCTTAAACAGATTTCTCTAGGAGCCATTCCTTGCTTTCTAGTCCTTTGTAGCAGATGGCCTCTAGCTAAGCCTTGTTCCAGCCTCCACCAAATTGTCTGGCTGTATGATTCAGCTTCTCTAAGCTCCCAGAAAACAGTCCTGCCAGATGGAGGAAGCGCCCGCTCTGCAGCCCCCGCATAAATATTCCCAGGTGCGAGGCTGGCACTGGATTGTTGGACTCGGGATTTAACGGAGGGAATGAGAGAGCGAGCGACTTAAGCTCCCATTTACTCAGTTTTCTCATCTGTAAAATGGGAGCTTTTAAAAGATATACTTTACAAGGTTGTTAGGTGAATCATCCAAAATGCTTAATTGAAAATAGTGTAAGGTATTCTTATTTATATTTAATATTAATAATACTAATAAGGGATAAGCTGTATTACTATTCCCTAAGTATCTGGGAAGACTGTATTTGCAGACAAGATATGAAAAGTGGTATTCTCTGTAAAAATTGCACTTAAGTCACACACTTCACAATCATTACACTCCACTGCATTCACAGAACCATCCGTTCAGCAAACCTCGACCGAGCACCTATAACACACCAGCCCCTCTGCCAGGCTGCCACAGGACAGGGCTGACTGAGACATGGTTCCTGCGCTGTGAGCTTGAAGTCTTGTGGCAGATCTGCCCAGGAAACCCTCCTTACAATGCAGTTGGAGAAAGGCCTAGGATGTTAGAGAAACCAGGGCACCCAAACCAAACCAATACGTTTGGGGATAGCAAACATCAACGTCAGAATAATCATTACCTCTGGAGAGAGAGGGAGGATTTGAGGTTTGAGAGGCTCCCCTGCTCTGAGTTTTGGAGAAGAAGGAGGTAGCCCTGGGATCCCCTATACATGGTGTACATCAGAACCACCGAGGAGCCTGTCGAGCCCACACTTGGCTAAGGCTCTACCCAGATATTTTGATTTGATAGATCTTGGATAGGTAGGGCTGGATATTTGGACATTAGTTATCTTCACAGGTGATTCTGTACAGGGATAACTATGACCTATATTTCTCTGACTTCTTCCATCAGAAAATTAGAAAATACATTCATTATATCTATTCAGTGTATCTCTGTCAGTCTTCAGTGTCTGGGGACTCTTGCTGACACTCAGACACCAGGAATGATACTAGACATTGACTCAGACCATATTTAGCCTCATTTTCTTCATTTTTAATTTTACAGCACCTTCCCAAATTAGTTGAACTTAATTTTTTAATAACTTTAGAATAATTTGATCTTATTCCATGTTTCTATTTCTCATAAACCCAAGCTCACAATTTAGACTGACCACATTTTCCCTGAGCTCTGAAACATTAAAAATAACATAATCTAGGTTTCTCTCAGTATTAGGGCAGATAGTAGAAACTGTAGAAAATAGTTCCAGTCAAAATATCATTCAATAAACAATTCACCAGAGACTATTGAAGCTCCCCACAGAATTCCTGATAACAATGGCCATAACAATACATTTTACTCCCAGATCATGCTACATATTTATTCTGACAACCAAATACTGAATGTCATCTGCAATGAAGACATCTGAGGACTCCTATGTATTGGTATATCTCCAACTCATTCACCATGAGGCAGCTCAACACATGGAATAAAACACTAGACACTAGAGCTACCAAACAAGTGACATATGGTCTTCACAAAACCTCCGAAAGTCCATTTCTCTCATTTTACTAATGAGGAAACTGAGAGGAAGGAATGGTAATTGACCAAATTGGCACATTCAGAGTAGGGCAAAGCCAACCCAGAACTTGAGTCTGTTTCTGCCCAAAGCCTTCCATTAGCCAAAGGAACCCCAGTAGGTGATTTAACCACAGTTTTATGATGAAATACACTATAATTTCTTTATAGTAATGATAACTTATGGTCAGATATAAATCACCTTTGTTCAAAAAAAAATTATAAGTAAAAATAGCATATAACCTATATAAACAATTATATCTGCAATGGTTTCTATGTGAGCAATAATCTGTAAATAAAAATTTATTTTTATTTAAATTAAAATCAAATAAAAGTTTAAAATCTGCTGTACGCTATAACCAGTAGTTTGGGATTACCTGGAAGTACTTCTATTCCACAACCTACTTCCATCCTTCAGAGTCTAAGAAGAAGAAAAAAATGCTTCCCTATGAAATTTAAATTTAAAATATTCACGTGGAATGAACCAAAATAGAGAGCTCTGTAAAAAAGTACTAGCAAATGAATAAGCAGAAGAGA
>NW_012106474.1:8162460-8185805 GCF_000951045.1 Mandrillus leucophaeus
GGAGGATTTGAGGTTTGAGAGGCTCCCCTGCTCTGAGTTTTGGAGAAGAAGGAGGTAGCCCTGGGATCCCCTATACATGGTGTACATCAGAACCACCGAGGAGCCTGTCGAGCCCACACTTGGCTAAGGCTCTACCCAGATATTTTGATTTGATAGATCTTGGATAGGTAGGGCTGGATATTTGGACATTAGTCATCTTCACAGGTGATTCTGTACAGGGATAACTATGACCTATATTTCTCTGACTTCTTCCATCAGAAAATTAGAAAATACATTCATTATATCTATTCAGTGTATCTCTGTCAGTCTTCAGTGTCTGGGGACTCTTGCTGACACTCAGACACCAGGAATGATACTAGACATTGACTCAGACCATATTTAGCCTCATTTTCTTCATTTTTAATTTTACAGCACCTTCCCAAATTAGTTGAACTTAATTTTTTAATAACTTTAGAATAATTTGATCTTATTCCATGTTTCTATTTCTCATAAACCCAAGCTCACAATTTAGACTGACCACATTTTCCCTGAGCTCTGAAACATTAAAAATAACATAATCTAGGTTTCTCTCAGTATTAGGGCAGATAGTAGAAACTGTAGAAAATAGTTCCAGTCAAAATATCATTCAATAAACAATTCACCAGAGACTATTGAAGCTCCCCACAGAATTCCTGATAACAATGGCCATAACAATACATTTTACTCCCAGATCATGCTACATATTTATTCTGACAACCAAATACTGAATGTCATCTGCAATGAAGACATCTGAGGACTCCTATGTATTGGTATATCTCCAACTCATTCACCATGAGGCAGCTCAACACATGGAATAAAACACTAGACACTAGAGCTACCAAACAAGTGACATATGGTCTTCACAAAACCTCCGAAAGTCCATTTCTCTCATTTTACTAATGAGGAAACTGAGAGGAAGGAATGGTAATTGACCAAATTGGCACATTCAGAGTAGGGCAAAGCCAACCCAGAACTTGAGTCTGTTTCTGCCCAAAGCCTTCCATTAGCCAAAGGAACCCCAGTAGGTGATTTAACCACAGTTTTATGATGAAATACACTATAATTTCTTTATAGTAATGATAACTTATGGTCAGATATAAATCACCTTTGTTCAAAAAAAAATTATAAGTAAAAATAGCATATAACCTATATAAACAATTATATCTGCAATGGTTTCTATGTGAGCAATAATCTGTAAATAAAAATTTATTTTTATTTAAATTAAAATCAAATAAAAGTTTAAAATCTGCTGTACGCTATAACCAGTAGTTTGGGATTACCTGGAAGTACTTCTATTCCACAACCTACTTCCATCCTTCAGAGTCTAAGAAGAAGAAAAAAATGCTTCCCTATGAAATTTAAATTTAAAATATTCACGTGGAATGAACCAAAATAGAGAGCTCTGTAAAAAAGTACTAGCAAATGAATAAGCAGAAGAGAGAGGAAGAGAAAGACAAAGATAGAGGAGGAAGAGGAGTTTAAGGAGGAGGAGGGAGAAAGGAAAGAAGGATAAAAGAAAGGAAGAAATACGGGAAGGTAGAGAGCGAGAGGAAGGAAAGGTCGAGTAGACTTGCAAACTTTTTCCCAACTCTTACTAATTATACTAAAATATCATACTGAATGTACTAAAATATCTTATGGACTATATTAAAATATCTAAAAGGTTGACAATAAGCTTCAAGAACTTACAGCCCGATAGCAAGACTTTCTGTAACCTTAGATTTTCTTAGGTTAGTGCCATTAAACATCTGATCCATCTCACCAGCCGACTTTCCCTCCGGAGCTAGGCACAGCAAGCTGCACTCTGGTTGCCGTAATTATAATGGGAATTGCCGTGAATGGTGCCTAGAGGGGAGAGTGATTGTGCAAACTCAGATGTGCTGGATCCTGTGACGGACAAACTGCTTCAAACGCATTTATTATAAAATGCTAGAATAACAACCCTGTATAGCAAACACCCATATCCCAATACTGAACTTTACCAAATCAGACCATGCTTATGTTTGCTTCAGATAAGAAAATATTTCAGATGGAGTTGAATCTCTCCTTGAATTTCTGCCAAGTCATTTCTCCTCCTCCCTCTCTCTCCGGGGGTAATGATTATTCTGACTTCAATGTTTGTTATCCCCAAACATACTTAAATATTACAACCACCTATGTGTGGCATATATTTATAAAACACATAGTAATAATTTACATATTTTTTAAACTGTATAGGCACAGTATTATATGGTATATATTCTACTACAATTTGCTTTTTTCTGTCAACGTTAATTTCTGAGATTTCTCCATGTTGACACACATAGCTCTAGTACATTTGCTTAACATTGCATAGGGGTATGTCCATTTTACTTATTTGACTTCCTGTTGGCAGTCTTTAGATTGTTTGCAGCTTTTCACCATTATAGATAATGGTGCAGTGGATATTCTTGTGCACATCTGTAACAATTTCTTCTTGATAATTGCTAGAAGTAAAATATTTACCCACTGTGTCTATGAATATTCATTTTTACTAGTTATGACCAATTTACCCAGCAAATTAGTTGTCTTGTATTGGTATCAAGTCAACTGTTAGCCACAGCCTGTAAATTTGTTTCCTTATGTTTTCAAGCATTGTCTGTTCCTTGATGGTTTAAAACTCATCTACGAAAGGCCGGGCACAGTAGCTCACATCTGTAATCCCAGCACTTTGGGAGGCCCAGGCAGGCAGATCACGAGGTCAGAGATCAAGACCATCTTGGCCAACGTGGTGAAACCTCATTTCCACTGAAATACAAAAAACTAGCTGGGCGTGGTGGCACATGCCTGTAATCCCAGCTACTCGAGAGGCTGAGGCAGCGGAATCGCTTGAACCCAGGAGGCAGAGGTTGCAGTGAGTTGAGATCACGCCACTGCACTCCAGCCTGGTGACAGAGGAAGACTCCATCTCAAAACAAACAAACAAACAAACAAATAACAAAAAATTCATCTATAAAAACATGTAGGCTTATTACTTTTTGATTGAATATTAAGTCTTTGTTGGTGTATGAGCTATAGCTCTGCTTTGTTATCTATTGGTTGCTTTAGGGTTAACATCTGTATGTAACTACAGTCTCTCTTCAAATAATACTATACTACTTCAGATTCAGATTTAGTATTAGAACTTTACAGATGGTATACTTCCGTTTCTCCCCTCCCGGTCTTTGTTCCATTTTTGTCATGTATATTATGTCTATTTGTTTTATAAACTCAGTTTTTGCCATGTCTCCATGTCTTGAAAGTCAATTGTGTGTATCTCTTCCCAAATTTACCTTCGGTTTAGTAACTTGAAATTATTTTAGGCAAATGCTACAAATTGAGGCTTTTGTTTTTTGCTGGAAATTTAACTGTTAAGCATTTACAGCATGTCATTTTATAAACCTAAATACATATGTTATTATTTATTTACTTTAAGTACTTAATTCTCTTAAAAAAAATTTAACATCTAAAAATTGTTTATATTTACCCAAATGTTTAGCATTTCTGGTGCTCTTCATCTCTTCCTGCAGATCTTTGTGTTTATAGATTTTTATCTACTATCACTTTCCTTTTGCTTAAGGTCTTCCTTCACATTTCTTGTAATGCAAGTCTGCTGCTAATTCTTTTAGTTTTTGACTAATTACAAAATATTTTATTTTGCCCTTGCTTTTGAAAAATATTTTGCTCAGCATAGAATTCTACATTTACAGATGTGTTTGTTTATTTGTCTCCTTTCAGTAATTTCAAGATACTCCTCCACTGTCTTCTGGCTTGCATTGTTTCTGGCAAGAAATCTGTTGTTATTCATGGTAACATTCCTCTATACATTGTCTTTTTGTTCTCTCTCTAACTGCTTTTAAAACTCTGTCTTTATTACTTATTTTAAACAGTTTAATTATGATGCCTTGATGCAGTTTTCTTCACATTTCTTCTGTCTGGAATATGTTGAGATTCTTGGGTCTGTGAGCTTATGGTTTTACTGAAATTTGAAAATTCTCATTTTCTACTTCTTCAAATATTTTTGCCCCCATCCCATCATTGGAGGATGTCAATTAAATTACACATATATTAGGACACTTAAAAGTTGTCCCACATTTCCACAGCTCACTGATCTGCTAATTTCAGGGTTTTTTTTGTTCTGTTTTGTTTTTGCTTTTTGTTTCATTTTGAGTAGTTTCTATTGCTGTGTCTTTAAGCTTGCTAATCTTTTTTCCTGTGGTGTTTACTTTGCTGTTAATCATACCTAGTGTATTTCTCATCTCCAACATTGTATGTTTCAAGAAGTTCAATCTGGGTCGTTTTTATATCTCCCATATCTCTACTTAGCATGCTTAACTTTCCTCCACTTTACTAAACACATGTGAAATAATTAGAATGATTGTTTTACTTCCCTTTTCCCCCATGAGGATTGTATTTTCCTGCTTCTCTGCATGCTTGTAATCTTTTTATTAGATGCCAAAAAATTTTGTAAATTTTACTTTGCTGTATGCTGTATTTTTTTTTGTATTCCTATAAATATCTTGAACTTTGTACTAAGATGCATTTAAATTATTTGGCAATTGTTTGATTCTTTTTAACCTTGCTTTTACACTTTGTTAGGGAGTAACAGAAAATTTTTAATCTAGTCCTTCTGAGTACTCTATTCAATGCCCTGTGAATTCTAAGGTTTTCCAGTCTGCCTGGTGTGAACAGCCCTATTCTCAGCCCTGCATGGGCTGCGAGAATTGTTCCCTTTTGTCCTTTTACGTGGTTATTCTTACAGCTTTCAATAATGTCCTCACACATATACGCTCATAAACATTTAGAAGAAGACTGACCAGGGATCTTCTGTTAATCTCTGGAACTCTCTGCTATCCAGTCCTCTGTTCTTGGAACTCTAGCTATCTTGGTCTACCTGGATTCCTGGTTCCATTTCCTCGACAAAGGAAGTTTTCCTACTCCAACTGGATTTCCTCTCCCTTTGCAGTGGCCTGGAAACTCTCTTTGTGTAGTAACCAGAATTTAATCATTGGACTGTTCATGTTTGTTGTCTCTTCCTCAGGAATCACTGTTCTGTACTCCCTAATGTCTAATACAGGTTGAGTATCCATTATTCAAAATGCCTAGGACCAGAAGTGTTTGGGGTTTCATATTTTTTCGGATTCTGAAATATTTGCATTATACTTACAGACTGAACATTCCTAATTTGAAAAGCTAGAATTCAAAATGCTCCAATGGACAGTTCATTTGAGTGTCACATACGTGCTCAAAAAGTCTTGGACTCTGAAGCATTTTAGATTTGGGATCTTCGAATGTGGGGTGCTCAACCTGTATTGGAAAACCATTGTTTCACATATTTTGCCCAGGTTTTTAGTGTCTTTGATGGGAGAAAATTGGATCCCTCTCACTCCATCTTTACCAACAGGAACATATCAGTGTTACCATTGAATTATTTAATTCTTTGTTGTCCATTGGCCTTTAGATTCTGCACCTACTCTCATGGTTTGGTAAGTTGGCCACTGCCCTTGAAATATGACAATTGTTTATGTGCCAGTATGACAGGTTTCTGAGCCTCCAAGCCTAGGGTCTGACCTCAGACTACAGCCATGAAGGTGACCCTGGGAAGGTCCTACAGAGATGGCAGCCCTCTCTAAGAGCCATGTGGCTGACTGAGCTCAAGCTTGATTACTATTTTGAATTTCCTCACAGAAGATGAATTACTCATGTGCAAGATTTAAAAATAAAATAGCTACATGAACATATGTAGCTTACAGACTGTTGTATATAACCAAATCCTATGATTTAAAATGCTAAAAATATTTGCTTACTCATCAACATTTTCAGATTGAAAATGTGTCTGTCCCTATCTGAGTAATACCACTAAGAAAAATAATATATACTGAAAACAGTACATTATTAGTAAAAAGTAAAATAATTTATTTTCCAAACAGTGAGTATTTGTGCTCAAAATTATTTTTCTTGTAATGTCTCCCATATTCTCAGATGCCAACTACAGGTTTTTGAAAAGGTATATTAGCTTTATTTCATAGCCATACATTTTGACTTCTAGTTACTGTAATACTAGTAAGGAACCTCTTCCCAAGAAACTAACAACCTTTTCCGTCTAACACAGTGGACATGTCATCAGAGGGTAGATGAAATACTACATTACAAACAGATTTGGCCTCAAGGAACACTGAAAAACATCCCAATTTGACTTAATCAGCCTGAAGGATAGACTCAGGTTTGAGCCAATTATAAATGGAATTCTCTGCACCAAAACGCAGAAATACACGAGTCTGTTCACCTCGGCTCTTTTTTACCTATCCTCCCTCAGTCTCATGGAAGAGACCTTTGTGTCTGGGACATGGCTTTCCTGATACTTTTTAAACTGGTCCTGTCTCCTCAGAGTAGGTCAATGGAATGGATTTGGATATTTTGTGACCTATTTGCCTTCTTCAGCCCTATTCAAATACATTCCGATACCTAAAAGATAATGCATTTGTCCTTCACACTTGTAAAGATTTATATTTCATTAAAATTATACATAAACACGGCACATGTACATAAAGAGTCAAGGAGCCCTCAAATTCATTAAAAATACAGCAGCATTCTCCATCTCCATTTTTCCTGTCTCCTAGGAAACTACTCAACCACTTATTGCTGTCTTTTGATATTTACATCTGTATTTCTAAATGACATGCCTGTATTGCTATGTTTTCATTATATATTCATTTTCTTAAAGTGTTCTCCCCTTCCTGCTCCAATTTGGAATTGTGACCTCATGCCAGCTGCACATATGTTGTATTGAGATCACCCATGCCTTCGTCCTGGGGATCCACTTTGCCTCTCTTCTACATTGTATTTACTATTTTCTTTATCAAAAGTCTTCTCATTTCTTGGTTTTCTTCCTCATTTTGATGGAATATATCCTCCAGTGACTTCCTGGGAAAGGCTGTGTGGGAGGTAAACCTTTTGAGAAATTGCATGTGTGAAAGTGTCTTTCTTCTCCATGCACATTTGATTAAGAATTGAACTGAGTATAACATGAAGCTAGAGATCATTTTTCTTCAGGACTTTGAAGTCATTACTCCACTGTCTTCAAACATCTGATACAACTATTGAGAAGTCCAAAGTTTTTCTGATTCTTAATCATTTTGATGACATCTACATTTCTCTCAGACGCTTAAAGAATATTTTCTTTTCCCAAAATATTGCAAAATAGCATGATGATGTAATTTAATGTTGGTCTACTTCAATTCACTGTGCTGAGGTTTTGTGGTTTTTCTTAAATTGACCTTCCAACATGGAAATTCATCATCATCAGTTCTGGGAAATTTTCTTGATTTATTTCAGTAATGATTTCTATGTTCTGTTTTCCCTGTGCTGTCTCTCCATAACCTCTCTTATTAAGATGTTTGACTTCCCTGACTATTTTTTCTGATTCTCTTATATTTTTTTCCTACTTTCCATCACCTCGTCTCTTGTTTTACTTTCTGGGATATTTCTTCAACTTTATCTTCCATCCACCTTATTCACTTTCTTATTGTTTCTATCATATTTTACTTTTAAGAGCACATTTTTGTTTTCTGAGTGTACTTTTCAAATTGACACATAATAATTATACATATTTTGGGGGTACATAGTGATGTTTCAGCACACACAATGTATAGCAATCAGATCAGAGTAATTAGCATACCCATCATTTCCAACATTTATCATTTCTTTGTGTTGAGAACTTCAATATCCTCCTTCCAGCTATTTGCAACTATCTAATACATTATTGTTAACTCTCCTCAAGGTACAGTGGTATAGAACACTAGAAGTCATACCTCCCATCCAGTTGTAATTTCGTATCCTTTAACAAATCTCTCCCTATCTCACCTTTCCCTTACCCTTCCCAGCCTCCTGTAACCTCTGCTGTACTTTTTATTTCTATGAGACCAACTTTTTTTAACTTCCACGTATCGGTGAAAATATGCAGTTTTAAAATTCCTATTCCTTGGTTATTTCATTTACCATAAGGTCCTCCAGTTTCATCCATGTTGTCACAAATGACAGGATTTCATACTTTTTTAAGGCTGAATGGTATTCCACTGTATATAAACACCACATTTTAACATCCAATTATCTGTTTTTGGACAGTTGGATTGATTCTAAATCTTGGCTACTGTGAATACTGCTGCAGTAAACATGAGAGTGCAGATGTCTCAATATACTGACTTCAGTTTATTTGGATAAATGCCAAGTAGTGGGATTACTGAATCATTCTATCTGTAGCTTTTTGAGGAAACTACATTGTTCTCCATCGTGGATGTGCTACTTTACATTCCCACTAACAGTATACAAGAGTTCCCTTTTCTCCACATCCTCACCAACAACCGTTTTTCTTTTTTAATCTTTTTCCTAATGCCATTTTAACTGGGGTAACATCATATCTCACTGTGGTGTTGATTTGCACTTCCCTGATGATTAGTGATGTTGAGCATTTTTTCATATACCTACGGCCATTTGTACATCTTCTTCTGAGACATGTATATTCATGTCTTTTGCCCACTTTCAATGTGTTGGTTTGGTTTTTTGAGGTTTTTTTGTTTGTTTGTTTGTTTTTACTATTGTTTCAGTTCCTTATATATTCTGGATATTAGTTCCTTGTCAAATGAATAGTTAGCAAACATTTTCTCCTATTCAATATGTTTTCTATTCACTCACTGATTGCTTCCTTTGCTGTGCAGAAGCTTTTTAGTTTAATATAATCCCATTTGTCTATTTTTGTTTTTGCTATCTGTGCTTTTGAGGTTTTAGCCATAAAATCTTTGCCTAAACTAATGTCTCGAACTGTTTTTCCTGTTTTCTTCTAGTAGTTTTTTTATGGTTTCAGGTATTATGTTTAAGTCTTTAATTCATCGTGAGTTGATTTTTTCCAGTATAATGAGAGATAGGGGTCCCATTTTACTCTTTGGCATGTAGATATTCAGTTATTCTGACACCATTTACTGGGTGTCCTTTCCCCAATATATGTTCTTGATACCCTGTCAAAAATCAGTTGACTGTAAATATGTGAATTTATTTTTGGGTTTTCCATTCTGCTCCATTGCTTTATGGGTTTGTTTTTATATCAATACCATGCTGTTTTGGTTACAACGGCCATATGTTTTGAAATCACATAGTGTAATACCTCCAGCTTTGTGCTTTTTGCTCAGGATTGCTTTGGCTATTCAAGCTCTTTTGTGGTTCCATACAAATTTTAGGATTATTTTTTCTATTTCTGTGAAAAATGATGTTGGTATTTTGGTAGGGATTTCATTGAACAGTATAGTGTAATTTTTTCAATCTATAAGCATGGGGTGTCTTCCCATTTATTTATATCCCCTCCAATATCTTTCATTTGTGTTTTATAGTTTTCCTTGTAGAGATCTTTCACCTCCTTGTTAAATATGTTCCTACTTAATTTTTTGGTAGCTATTATGAATGGGATTGCCTTCTTGATTTCTTGCTCAGTTAGTTCATTATTGGTGTATAGAAATACTACTGGTTTCTGTATATTGTCTTTGTATCCAGTAACTTTGCTGAATGTTTATTGTGATGGAGTCTTTAGGTTTTCTAGATACATGATCTTGTCATCAGCAAAGAGGGACAATTTGACTTCCTATTTTCCAATCTGGATACCTTTTATTTATTTCTCTTGCCTGCTTGCCCTGGCTAGGACTTCTAATAATATGTTGAATAGGAGTGGTGAAAGTGGGCATTCTTGATATCATTGTCTTGTTCCAGCTCTTACAAGAAAGGTTTTTCTCTATTCAGTGTGATGTTAGCTGTGGGTTTGTCATATATGGTCTTTATTATTTTGAGATATCTTCTTACTCTTCCTAGTTTGTATCCTAAAGGGATATTAAACTTCATGAAATTCTTTTTTTAGGTCTATTGAGATGGTTGTGTTTTCGTCCTTTATTCTGTTGATGTGATGTATCACATTTATTGATTTGCCTATGTTAAATCATCCTTGCATCCCTGGCATAAATCCCACTTAATTATGGTGTGTTATCTTTTTGATGTGCTGTTGCCTTGGGTTTGCTAGTATTTCGTTAAGGATTTTTGCATCTATGCTCATTAGGAATTTTAGCCTATAGTTTTCTTTTTTTTCTTGCTTCCTTGTCTGCTTTTGTATTAGGATAATGCTGGCCTCATAGAATGAGTTAGGGAGAATTTTCTCCTCATCAATTTTTTGGAGTAGTTTGGGATAATTGGTATTAGTTCTTTTTTGAATGTTTCACAGAGTTTGGCAGTGAAAGTATCTGGTCCTGGACTTTTTTTTTGGGGGGGGGGGTTGGGAAATGTTTTATTACTGATTCAATCTCATTACTCATTATTGGTTTGTTCAGGTTTTCTATTTCTTCTTGATTCAATCTTGGTAGGTTGTATGTGTCAGAAATGTATCTATTTCCTCTAGGTTCTCCAGTTTGTGAGTATATAATTCACAATAGTCTCTGATCTTTCATATTTTTGTGGTATCAGCTGTTATGTCTCCTTTTTTCATTTATAATTTTTTTATTTGGGTTTGCTGTCTTTTTTTTTCTTGGCTATTCTAGCAGGTAGATTATCGATTTTGTTTATTTTTGCATAAAATAAGTTTTTGCTTCATTGATCCTTTGTATCATTTTTAGTCTCTGTTTAGTTCTGCTCTGATCTTTATTCTTTCTTTCTTTCTACTACTTTTGGGCTGGATTTATTCTTGCTTTTCTATTTCCTTGAGGTGCATCAGAAGATTTTTTATTTGAAAGTTTTCTACTCTTTTGATCCAGGTTTTTATTGCTATAAACTTCCCTCATAGCACTGCTATTGCTGTATCCCATAACTTTTGGTATGCTGGGTTTCTTACTTTATTTCAAGAAATTGTTTTATGTCCTCCCTAATTTCTTCCTTGACCCAGTGGTCATTCAGAAGCATTTTATTTAATTTCCATGTATTTGTACACTTTCCAAAGTTTCTCTTGTTATTAACTTCTAGTTACACCTCATCATGGTCCAAGAAGATACTTGATACAATTTTGATTTTTAAAAATTTATTGAGACTTGTTTTTGTCCTAACATATGGTCTATCCTGGAGAATGTTCTATGTAATTATGAGAAGAATGTGTAGTCAGTAGCTATTGGATGAACTGTTCTTTAAATGTCTGTTAGGTCCATTTGGGGTAATGTGCAGTTTAAATATAATGTTTTTGTTGTTAATTTTATGTCTAGATGATCTAGCTAAGGCTAAGAGTGGGGTGTTGAAGTCCCCAACTATTACTATATTAGATTCCATCTTTCCCTTTACATATAATAATATTTGTTTTTTCTATCTGGGTGCTCCAGTGTTGGGTGCATATATGTTTTATTTTAGAAGTTTTATAGTTTTAGTGCTTACATTTAGGTTTTTAATCCATTTTGAGTTGATTTCTGTAAAGGGTGAGTGGTGAAGTTCTATTTTCTTTCTTCTGCAAATAGACACCCATTTTTCTCAGCATTATTTATTGAAAAGACTGTCCTTTCACCAATGAATGTCCTTGGTCCTTTGGCAAAAATCAATTGGCTGCAGATATACGGTTTAATTTCTGAGGTCTCTGTTCTGTTTCATTGGACTATATATCTATTTTCATGCCAGTAGCATGGCATGCTGTTTGGGTTACTAAAACTTTGTATTATATTTTGAAATCTGGTAATGTGATGCCTATAGCTTTGTTCTTTTTGTTCAGGATTGCTTTGGCTGTTCAGAGTTGTTTGTGATTCCATCTAAATTTAGAATTTTTTTTCTATTTCTGTGAAGAATGGCATTGGTATTTTGATAGAGATTGCCTTGAATCTGTAGATCACTGTGGGTAGTATGTTTATTTTAACAACATTAAAATTCTCAGTTTATGAACATGGGATGTCTTTCCATTTTTGTGTGTCTTATTCAATTTTTTTTCACCAAATGTTTTCTAATTTTCCTTGTAGAGATCTTTCACCTGCTTAAATTTATTCCTAAGCAATTTTTTTGTAGTTATTGTAAATGGGATTGCTTTCTTGATTTGTTTTTCAGTTAGTTTATTATTTGTGCATAGAAAAAATGCTACCCAGTTTTGTATGTTGATTTTACATCCTGTAACTTGATTGAATTCATCGGTTCTAAAAGTTTTTTAATATATCTTTTCTCAATAGCACATTCTTCCTCCTGAATGTATGCATTTTTTTCATTATTCAGAAGACAGTAATGATGGTTTTGTGTGTGTGTGTGTGGTTTTGTAAGTATTTTTCTCCTATAGAATTGATGCTTCCTTTGATTGGTTTTGTTTGTTATCTTGATCTCTTTCATATTATAGACTTCCTAAGAGATCTAATAATCCTTAGTTGTCTGCTTATATTTAAGAGTAGGCTGTGAAAAACGGAATGGTAGCCTTAAGTGTGTGAATGATTAGGTCTGTTCATTGAAGAACTTTGATGTCAGTACTTTTTGGTCTTTTCTCTGGGGCTGGTCTGATTCTCCACTGAAGGATCTTCTGTACTAGAGTTTACAAGACTGGTATGTGCCATTAGTCTGGAACTCAAGTGAGGAAAAGGGCCTGAGGCTCTACATATTCTGTATGCTCATTTTTATTTAATCCTCTTGTTTTCAATGGCATCTGATCCTTCTGTGCCTGACACTGCTGAAAATACGAAGACTCTCTGTTGTGACCTTTCCAGAGAACACCCTTTCTCTCCAATCTTCCATGGTGGTGGAGAGGGAATCTAGGAATGTAGTCATTTCTGAATCAGACCTCAAACCCAACTTCCTGATTGTTCTCCCACCTTGTACCCATTATCAGAGGGCCATGCTATCTCTAAATCCTAAAATGCTGGTAATTCTGTGTTATAAATCAGGGAGTTTTCTGATTTTCCCTACTACTGGCTTAAAATCAGTTTTGTTCATTTCTGCTACCACTCACTCATTTGTTTCTAGCTTTGAAAATTTGTTAATTTCCCCCCTTTCTTTTTCTGTCTGTCCTTGTGCCCTTATGTTTGTCATTTTAGCAGGGATTTAGGAGGTATCAAAACCAAATGTATTTATTCAACCTACCATCTTTACCTTGAAGTCTACATATTATAACTGTTTTATTTATCTCTGTGGTCAATCACAGAGATATCCAAATCCTTCACTCTTTCTTGTATCTTTCCACTTTTAAAAAATGTTTTTATGTGCCCTTAAAATGTGACTTTGCAGATCCCATAGTCAGGAAGTGGAGTCTCTTCCCCTTCTCTTAAATTGAAGCTGGTCCTGTGACTTGCTTTGGCCAATAAAACCAACAGAAGTGACAGCACATTGGTTTCAACTCTAGGCTTCAAGATGCTTTATGTCATTTCATTCATTCTCTTAGAACCACCATGTCCAGCCACCATGTGAACAAGCCCAACTAGTCTACTAGAAAATAAGAGATGCCAAAAAGCAGAGATGAGCCATTTCAGCTGAACCCGTCCTAGGCCAGCTGCCCCAAACAGATCCCAGAGTTAGCTGCATGGCAATCACAGCTGAAATTAAATACAGCTGAAACTAGAAAACAGCCCAGCTGAGCCCAGCACCAATGTCCAGCCCACTGAACCGTGAGCTAAACAGTTGTTGTTTTAATGCACTGTTTTAGGGTAGGTTTTTACATAGCAAAAGTTAACTGGCACAGTTTCTGAAAAATGTGAGTAAAGAGTCAGACAGTTCAACTCTTTACAGACATTGGAAATGGTCCTCACCACATCGGAAATGGACAGATCCATCAAAATAGCCGAAGTTGTTGATCTTGCACTTGAACAGCACCTGCATAACTAATAAATGTATTGGTTTTAAAGTTTCTATTGTTCTTCTTACAAAACTACAGTACCCAAAAGATAGCGAATCAATTTCATAGTCAGTGCTCACACAGCAGTAGACAATTTATCTTGACACTTGATACCTGCTGGCTACTGTTATGCCAAATGCTGAAGAGCATGTCTGTGGAAACCGCAAGTCGGCGTGTGCGGTGGACGTGTGACAATCCCGGGAGTGTGAGACTTGCTTCTGCGCATCATCAAATCCACACCGTACGCAAAATAGTGACACCTCCCACTTGCATTTCTGTTAACTTCTTGCTGATACTAAAATAGCAAATTAATTCACTGCAAAGTTGCCCTTTTTGAGGTATTACCAGATTTTTCGATAGGCAAAAATAAAATTAAAAGACGGGAGAAAGTGTGAACGAAAGCCCAGCAACCACGAGAAGGGCTCGTGATAACACGGTTGCACAAGGCCACGTGACAAGACAACCCCCAAGGCCAGACCACATGCTCTGTGTGTACAGGTTTCCCAGAGCTCACAGGAATACTGAAGAGTGGCAGAGAAGTCTCCATCTGCGCCCTATGCCCGAACTGACTGACGCTGCTGGGGAGGACTGTGCGTGGTGAACAACTATTGTGGAAACCCAAGGTGGGGCTGCCGAGGCAGGGGTGGGTCTTCTTACCTGTGAGGCACATCAACCCTAGCTATCAGGGGTGGGGGAAGGAAAATGTGACTTCCTCACTTCCTGAAACTTAGGAAATTCTAGTTTTCTTATAAGATAACTAGAATTGAAGTACAGAAAGCTGATGAGCCAATCCTTTACACATTGACTATTTAAATGTTTAAGAAACATGTTATTATTGTCCCTAGTGAAATCTGAAACAGTGAACATGCAAATGTCATTAACAATTAAGGTCTCTAAGTCTCTAAAAACAAAATGACAGAAGATTCTTCTGCGTTGCTTTATTTTTTAGGTGTCCATCATGAAACTCCTTTTGTAACCTTTTGATTGGATCATTTATGTGTATTTTTGATGGGAGAGGTAGGAGATTTTTTGCAAAAAGTAAAGATGAGATTAACTACGTCCTAGAAATCCATGAATTACCTCAAAAACTCCAAATGTTCTCAGAATCAATGCCTTAATGGATATGCCCCCAAACTGTCATTTTCAAATATCAAAAATTAAGAAGTATTAACAGCATATATTAAACAATAAAACCTTGCAGTGAAACATTCTTAACTACACGTGCATGTAAGAAACTTTCAAGATATAGTTCCTGTACAATGCTGTATCTTGTGGATTCCAGAATGGAAGAGATAAGCACAATCCTTACTGCATAGAGTTTACAAACTAGTGAGGGGCTCAGATAAAGTGATATGTTGTACAGTAAGACAGAGGACTCTATGAGTTCATAAGCAAGGTGCTTAACATGGACAAAAGGTCTGGAAGGCCTCTTTGAAAGAATATCTAAGCTGAGACGTGAAGAATGAGTGTGACAGAGCCTGGAAACAAGACGGGAAAGCATGGACAGGGCGGTGGAAATCACACGTGCACACGCCCCCGGGTAAGACAGCACAGGGCCTGGGAGGGACCGAAAGTGGGCCATTCTCTTTAAACAAGTGACATTAAGTAGAATAAAAGCCTGTGGATGTAATTAGGGAACAAATAGGACAAATACTTTTTATAAGCTTTAGAACTTAACCCTGGTAACAACAAAGGAAGGCACCTATGTATGTATGTATGTATGTATGTATGTATGTATGTGTCTTTCTAGTGTATGTCCACCTGT
This sequence comes from Mandrillus leucophaeus, assembly GCF_000951045.1. Lineage (NCBI taxonomy): Eukaryota > Metazoa > Chordata > Mammalia > Primates > Cercopithecidae > Mandrillus > Mandrillus leucophaeus. The sequence continues at coordinate 8,178,042 of NW_012106474.1, forward strand.
AAGTTCTGTGACAGCTTAGACATTGTCTTTTTGGTTCACAACTACATCCCTGAGACCTGGAACAGTGCCTGATTCATCCTGGGCATGAAGTAATTCTTTCCTGAATGAGGGCAGTTAAGCTGTGGAATGGTCTGACTCGTTTTTCAGAACGACATTGCAGCTCCATGTGGAGGCTCAAGCAGAGGCAGGGAGACCAGATGAGCCAAGCGTGTTTAGATAAGGGATGACAGTGGGGCCAAATCCACAAGCATAGTGGGAGATTGTAACTCACCTCTTTCAACACCCACTAGGAAAAGCAGACCAGAAAAATCAGTGCAATATAGTTTGAGCTCCTCAATTAGCAAATTGGCCTAATGGACACATATCTAGATTACTGAATTCAACATCTGCAGAATGCATGTTATTTTTAAGCATAAAGAGAACATCTGCAAAAACTGACCACATCCCACCTCATAAAGCAAGTCTCAAAAACTCATAGGATTAAAATCATACAACACTTGGGCTCTCATGATAAGATAATTAAGTTAGAAACCAGTAGCAGAAAAGATAATTCTCCATCTTTTATAAATTCAGAAAAACCTCCAAGTAATTCCTTTGTAACTATAAAGCATAAACATTAGGAAAAAGAAGGAAGACTCTAAAACATCGCAGGCTAAGCTTCCGTTTCCAGGAAGTTAGAAAAACACAAGCTATACACAAACCCTACAGAAAGAAGGAAATTACATAAGAGCAGATAATAAAAGGTTCAGTGAGAGGACCTCAGGCAGTGTTCAGTTCCTGGGTCTAAGCTACGGTTACAAACATGCTTATTTTATGGTAATTTATTTGGTCTTAATTTTTTTTTTTTTTTTTGAGACGAAGTTTCACTCTTGTCACCCAGGTTGGAGTGCAGTAGTGTGATCTCAGCTCACTGCAACCTCCACCTCCCAGGTTCAAGTAATTCTCCTGCCTCAGCCTCCCGAGTAGCAGGGATTATGGGCACATGCCACCATGACCGGCTAATTTTTGTATTTATAGTAGAGATAGGATTTCACCATATTGGCCAGGCTACTCTCGAACTCCTGACCTCAAGGGAGTTGCTTGCCTTGGCCTCCCAAAGTGCTGGGGTTACAGGTGTGAGCCACCATGCCCGGCCTGGAGTTACATTTTTGTTTTATGTACTTTGTCTTATGTAAGTTATATTTTTATAACGAAAATGGTTTGAGCATTTCTTTCTCATGGGAAAACAAATAGAGATGATGGCTATCTGAACTACAGTAGAGAAAAAGGAAACAGATAATTGAGCTGGATCCCTCAATAGATAGATACATACATACATATTAAAGAATTGACATTGATTTGCCTTGCAGAGGGTGAAGCTCTGGACCCTGGTGCTTCATTTGAGAAGGGAACTGGAGGAACAGCAGTTGGTGACCTCCTGATTTAGGAAATCTGTGGGATATTCTCCAAGCACAGACATCCACTGGGCATCAGATTCCGGTGCCTTGCTCTAAGTAAGAGGCCTATTGGGAGACAGTGGATTTGGGAGTTATCAGAAAGTGGAGACGGTCTTTGAGGCGTGGGAGTGACAGAAAGAAGTGAAGAGCAGGTATGAGGTGCCTGCAGGCACACGTGGTGCGTGCATTCAGAAGACAGGCAGAGGAAGAAAATAATGACTCCAGAGGCACTTCCACACTTGCAGGAAGACACCCAGAAGAAATCAGCCCAATGGAAGCAGACAGAGGGAGTGACTCCCAAATGCAAATGCTGCACAGGGTTTACTGCTGCCAAGAGGGAAATCCGGTAAGGATGGTGAGGCACCGTCTGCACTAGCACGAAGGAGACTGTCTTTCCAGAGATGAGTTTCAATGGAACTGGGGAGATTTGCTGTCAGGGAGACAAACAGTTGACTGCAGTACACCATTCAGTGGCGAGGGAGAGGGCCGAGACACGTGTGCACCCTCCCCTCCTGTGATTTACTGTGGATGGAATGGGGCACAGGGCTGCAGGAGGGGGATTTTGGTCCTGATATGGTTTCGCTGTGTCCCCACCCAAATCTCATCTTGAATTGTGGTTCCCATAATCCCCACGCATCATGGGAGGGACCCGGTGGGAGGTGATTGAATCATGGGGGCAGTTTCCCACGTGCTGTTCTCGTGATAGTGAATGAGTCTCACAAGATCTGATGGTTTTATAAGCATCTGACGTTTCCCCCGCTGGCACTTCGCCGTCCTGCAGCCCTGTGAAGAGGTGCCTTCTGCCACTGTAAGTTCCTGGAGGCCTCCCCACCCGTGGGAAACTGTGAGTCAATTAAACCTCTTTCCTTTATAAATTGCGCAGTCTCGGGCAGTTTCTTACGGCAACGTGAGAACAGACTAATACAGGTCCGCAGCAGGGTTATGTTCTGAGATGGAAGAGACTGGAACCGGGTTAATCCTGCAGAAAGAAATTGGGAAAATATGGGCAAGCAAAGAGATGACAGTTAGACGGAGACCTCTGAGAAGGAGGCGGGGCCAGCCCTAGAGAGAGAAAGACCTCTCCCTCTCTTCGGTGGTCAGGGAGGGAGGGGCACTTTGTCCATACAGCGGCAAGAAGATTAGCTATTTCTCATGTCCTCCTTCCTCTGTGATAACTACTAAGAGCAAAGGAGGAGGGAATGTGAGGGGATGGAGGCTTAACGCAGTGGAGAAAATCAGAAGAAAGGGCAAATGGGTGAGCAGGCAGGGACGCATGATGAGATGAGATTTTGATCCAGGAAGCTCTGGGCCCAACCTGCTCTGCAGAGTACTTCATGAAAGGAGTTTTATTTCAGACACTCTTGTGTGAAGTTACTACCTGTTCATCTTTAATTTTCTAAGATATTACTTCTGAATCCAAATTCCTCCCTTCTGTATCTCTGAATTACATGCTTGTTTTCATCTTACGGCAGAATATTTGGTTCTAGATGCAACTGAGGACCATGTGAGTAATGAAAGCTGCAAGACTTCACACCACAGCATGAAATGGTCACGTTTGTGGATAGTGACTCTAGCAACAATATAAAGTAGAAAAAAGATTATATTACACTGCTGCCACACCCTTCTTACACACACATATAAATTTTCTGAAAGGAGCTCATGTTTTAAAGTCAGACCCCAGTTCAAATCCAACACTAGTTGGGTAACACTGCACATAACATATGCATCTGATCACCAGCTTCCTACTCTAAAAATAGGGGAATAAGGCCAGGTGTGGTGGCTCACACCTGTAACTCCAGCACTTTGGGAGGCCGAGGCGGGTGGATCACGAGGTCAAGAAATCGAGACCATCCTGGCCAACATGGTGAAACCCTGTTGCTACTAAAAATACAAAAATTAGCTGGGCATAGTGGTGTATGCCTGTAGTCCCAGCTACTTGGGAGGCTGGGGCAGAAGAATTGCTTGAACCCAGGAGGTGGAGGTTGCAGTGAGCAGAGATTGTGCCATTGCACTCCAGCCTGGCAATAGAGCGGGACTCTGTCTCAAAAAAAAAAGAAAGAAAGAAAGAAAAAAAACAGGAGAATAAGATCAAATTTTCAAAGTATCTGTGAAAAGAAAATATAAAGTCTTAAACAATGATAAGTGTACAGTAATAGTGGACTCTGTAATTTATTTATAGTGCCGTCATCACCATCATCCTTATTATCCTTGAAATCCAGACTTTATTGTCAATTGTATCAGTAATTAACCATGTGATTCTTAGGCAAGCGATGTAACCTCTTTTAGTCTCTTTAATTTTTCCAACATAAATAGAGCAGGTTTGAGTAGAAAAACTCTAAGGATTTGCTGAAGTATAAAATTTGGTATTGATTTTCAATTAGAATTTTACAATATTGAATCAGCTATTACTAATTTTGGCACCTCCCCATCTTCCTAAACATAGAATTTTGGCTAGAAACCAATATAAATTTCTCTTCATTACCATTTTCCAAGTTTGTAATATGGTAACTTTACTTTAAACCTCTAGATGAAATCCTGCTTTTTCTGTTCGTTTTGTTTTGTTTTAAATATGCATTTCTGTGGCTTATAAAAGTAGAAAAAAACATCCTGCAACAGACTAGTGTTCTCCTGAACACAGGCAACACAAAAGGAAAAAGAATGTTTTCCAAAATCTGAAATACAAAATGTATGCTTTTATAGATTAATCTTGGAAAGTTAAGACATTATCTTTAAACAGAAATATGCGTTCCTAAGCATGAGGCAATTTTGCATTTAAATCTATTTAACTGGTCATGAATGTTGGCAAATTGCTCAACATCAGAGATGATCCAGGTTCTCAGGATGATATATCTGTTGCTGGCAAAGGTGAGAATATGCCGGAAGCCATGACATCTTTGTTGTAAATTTCAACAAAATAAATATACCTAAATGTGCCTATATTTGTTCTATTGTTATAAAAGCCCATAAAATACTATTTGGGGGAAAACACAAGTTGCAAAACCACAGATTTAGAAAGATACACATACTCACATACCTGAATGCTCATGTACGCACCCATATGCTCAACTTCATCCAAGAATATCAAGGTGAATTCACCCCAACTACTAATATTGCCATACATGAAATATGGAAAGGGAAACGGGTATTTGAGGGAACTGTCTCTACATGTTTTATGTTGCATACATTTGTATATTAAAAGGTGTTATTTTATCATTTTAAATAAGTAAAGCCTAATTGACAAATCCATATAAGCAATCTTGTACCAACTTAAAAGTGATTTATTAGGAAGATTATATAAAAAGAATAAGCAGTTGATGACATACTTTATAATGTTAAAAGTCATCCATTAGGATTCCAAGGCTTGCCTAGTTCTATCAAAATTTAGTCCATAGTTTATGAAATTACTACATGCGAGATGCTTTGCTGAAGACCTACATGCCTCAAAGCCTTTCATCCTTACATGAACTACATCTGTGAGATCAGAATTATTGGCCTCATTTTCATATGAAGAAACTGAAACCCAGGGAGATTAAGTATTCTTGCCAAAGTCTCATCATCAGAAAAGAGTAGACTTAAGATTTGAACCATGATCTTACCCATGACACCCTTCAACCTGTCTGCCTCCCTCACACTTTGCATTTTAGGGGAAAAAAAACTTGTTATACGTTGGCAAAATTTCATGAAGTGTTGAAAACTCCAAGAATAAAATGATATCGCTGTGATCAATTCTCCTATAGAGAAGTTAAATGCTGATTAGCCACTCACTCTAACACGTTACCACAAATTGTTGCTTTATGCCAACAAGCATTTTATGGACCTAAACCTTGCCAAAAGCAATCACTGCAGACAGCAGGATGGATGTAGAAGATGGAAAGAATCATAAAATCTTCATCTCCATAAAGCTAGCAGAGGAGTCAAAGTGAGTTAACCATTTGATGGGCTGATGTGTATACATCAATTACAATAGTTTAGACTGCAACCCTCCCCACCGAGATAGGAACCATAAGCTTCCTCTTTATATATATTCTACAAGCCCCCACAAAATGATGTCTTCAATCGTTCAGTAGTAAGTGTTGTTCAAGGCTCAGTCTAAATGAATGAATACTGTTTGGATGCAGTTGCCAGAAAATCCAACCCAATCAATGTTGCTTAAACACATACGTATGTAAGTGAGAAGCTCAGGGTACAACTTGAGCCAGAGGTTTAAATACACCAAGACTCACTTTCTCTTCCTTTTGCTCTTGGCTCCATTTCCTCTCTGAGAACCTTTCTTAGACAGTAGGTCTTGGATTTGTTGTTGTTGTTGTTTTTATTTCTTTGACAGGGTCTTGCTCTCTCACCCAGGCTGGAGTGTAGTGATACCATCATGGCTTATGATGATGGCTCAGCCTCAACCTGCTGAGCTCAAGTAATCCTCCCACCTGAGGCTCCAGAGTAGCTGGGACTACACGCATGTGCCATCATGCCCAGATAATTTTATTTTTGTAAAGACGGAGCCTCACGATGTTGCCCAGGCGAGTCTCAAACTTCCAGATTCAAGAAATCCTCCCACCTCAGCCTTCCAAAGTGCTGGGATTACAGGTTTGAGATCCTAGACAGTAGGACTTCCGTAGAGACAAGGATGTGTCTACAGTTTCTCACACCTAGCCAAGTTCAAGTCCAGAGATCACTGGAACCAAAGTCCTGAGATTCACTGTGATTGCATTAGCTTAGATTATGTGCCTTCCCCAAGCTAGTTATTATGGGAAAACGTGCTGTGTGCTCAGCTCAAGCCTGGTCACATGTGCCCCTTCTGGAACCACGGTCAGAGACAACTGAGATCGCTTGGAGGGGTTGTTGAGAGGGGTTCACTTTCACATGAACGTAAGGATCTGTTACTGAAGAATGGTGGAAGACACACCTGAAGGCAGACAACGTATTTCCCACCTGGCCCAGGCATGGAAGCGTTGCCTGCTGAGTCTGTGATATGCCTTGAAGGCTCTCCCAAGCATCAGGTGACATCTGGTTCTCAGTCCAGCCATTGCCTCACAGTAGAACTAGCAACAGGATACTCCGACCAGGACCACGCCACTAATGCTCATTCAAAATGATTTCTCTACTTCTTCTCAGCCCGTCCCATGGACCAACCTGGGGACACCTTGTTTCCCACCCCAGCCTCTGAGTCCCAGCAGCAGTGGCAGGGTGACCTATCTCATCATGGCTGTGGTAGGAGACCCTCATTGCTTCCCAGAACTGATTTCTTTCTGTAGTGGATAAGAGAATGGTAACTACTGGCCAGGCGCAGTGGCTCACACCTGTAATCCCAGCACTTTGGGAGGCAGAGGCGGGTGGATCGTTTGAGGTCAGGAGTTTGAGACCAGCTTGGCCAACATGGTAAAACCTCATCTCTACTGAAAATACAAAAATTAGCCAGGCGTGGTGGCGGGTGCTTGTAGTCCCAGCTACTTAGGAGCATGAGGCACAAGAATGGCTTGAACCTGGGAGGCAGAGGTTGCAGTGAGCTGAGATCACGCCACTGCACTCCAGCCTAAGTGACACAGGGACTCCATCTCAAAAAAGAAAAGAGGATGGTAACTATTTAACCTCACTTCTCTAGGTAGATAGAGAAACTGGGGGAGGGGAGAGCAGGGAATGAGGCAGAAAGAGGGAAAGGAAGAATTAGGTTAATTCAATCCCTTTCCATGGGCAGATGTCCCCTCTCCATGACCAGATGTCAGTTTCCTTCAGGGGAGAAGAGAACCAACTTAAAAACTGGATGTTAATTAGTGGACCATCAAAGAAGAAATTCTATCCTGGAAAAAAAAAAAGCGCTATTTAATTTTATTTTCTTCAATTCTCCAAAGGCGAACAACTTACAGGTGACAATAAAAAGGCTGATGACAGAGAAGTCCAATCTGTCAGCTTCTCATTGCCAATTTCTATCCTCTGACTAAAGGGATGAACGTGGTTGGGCGTGGTGACTCTCACCTGTGACCCCAGCCCTTTGGGAGGCCAAGGCAGGCAGATTGCTTGAGCCCAGGAGTTCGAGACCAACCTGGGAAATACAGCAAAACCCTGTTTCTACAAAAAGTACAGAAAATTAGCCAGATCTGGTGGCACACACGTGTATTCCCAGCTACCAGGGAGGCTGAGGTAGGAGGACCACCTGAGTCCAGGAGGTTGAGGCTGTAGTGAACTGTGATTGCGCCACTGTACTCCAGCCTGGGTGACAAAACCAGATCTTGTCTCAAAAAAATTAATTAATTAATTAAAAATAAAGTGAGAAATGTCCATTTTCTTCTCTACCTATTGTTTGCTAAAACTTTCAGTTTGTAGTCTTCAAAATTTC
>NW_012106474.1:8185855-8188495 GCF_000951045.1 Mandrillus leucophaeus
CAGGAGGTTGAGGCTGTAGTGAACTGTGATTGCGCCACTGCACTCCAGCCTGGGTGACAAAACCAGATCTCGTCTCAAAAAAATTAATTAATTAATTAAAAATAAAGTGAGAAATGTCAATTTTCTTCTCTACCTATCGTTTGCTAAAACTTTCAGTTTGTAGTCTTCAAAATTTCAAGCTGTCCTGGCCTAAAGATGAGTCTCTTTAAAATCTTAAGAGGAAAAACATCGACTTCCACCCTACAAAATGCTACCTATAGACTACATTGGAGAAAATTTACTTTGTTTTATTATTAATAATTTGTATACAAACATAAACATGAAACGATTTTTTTGAAATAATTATTTTCACTGAAAGGAAATGGAAAGCAACCCCTTCAAACAAAATGTGTGACGCTTTTTTTTTTTTTTTTTAGAAGACAAAGTAAACTATAGAAGCCCCTCAGGCCCAGTAGATTTCCAAATTTAATGGCTAAATACATCTAGAGTCATATACATATGGCTAAAAATATCTAGGTATTGTGCATGTACATCTAAACCTTGAAGCGTCGTTCATGCCAGAAACAGTGTAACAATAAAAAGATGAATGCCAAAATATCACCCTCAGAATTACTCATCCATAAGTAGGTTTGATGGGAAACTAAATAATTGTGTTTTCTCATAAAGGAAATCCCAGAGGAAAATGGCAGAAGGCAGAGATGATGCAAAGAAACTATCCATGTTGTTTCTCTCTGAAACAGAAATGCTTTCTTTGGTCATTTTAAACAGAATTGGTACTTTGTGCAAGTATTCAGATACCAGAATTAACCAGACTTGCCAGGTCTCCAGTATCATATTTTGCTTTGAAGACCAGTTCTGGGTGAGTTGTTCTTGCACCCACCCATTTCCTAAAAGACATTTTTTTTCCATTTCACTCCCGTCATTTTTAACTGAATAAGCCCTCTTTCAACTGCGACACTTCCCATTGCTCTTAGAGTGGCGCTGAGGTCCTCCCGTGGCCTCCCTGCTCTGGGAGTCTGGCCCACACCTCCAGTGGCTCCTCCAGACCCCTCCCCAGCTCCTCACCCAGGCCCCTGCCCCTCTCGCTTACAGATAGCCATCACCTGGAAAGGAAACCAGGGGGTGTATTTTTTAGAATAAATTAGTATTAAGAGCCCTGTGAATTTTTTTTTAGAATTGGAACCAATTTTACTTTGTCTTTCTGTTTTACATTTTCCAGTGAAGTGATCGCAGCTCTCTCGCCTGGTCTCAGTATTTGGAAACGTAACAGCAAAGGCATATGGGGTTGAGTAAAGCCACGTAACTGCCCCATGTTCCCGCCTGGGATTCTGTCTGGAGACTTGTCTGGTATTCACAGCAGCGGAGGTGGCCGGCAGCCACAGCTCAAACGTGCTGGAGACTGCTGCCTCAGACCGTCCTGCTGATCCGCCAGGAGCCCTGTCTGTTTATACTGTGTTTAACCAAAGTCCAAAGCGGCCACGAGGCCGAGGCCCCCGTCCTGAAGGCTCCCCCTGTCCTGAGGGCTCCCCCGTCAGGGAGGCTCCCCACATCCTGGAGGCTCTCCCGTCCTGGAGGCTCCCCTGTCCTGGAGGCTCCCCCCGTCCTGGAGGTTCCCCCTGTCCTGGAGGCTCCCCCGTCCTGAAGACTCCCCCAATCCTGAAGACTCCCCCTGTCCTGGAGGCTCTGCCGTCCTGAAGGCTCCTCTGTCCTGGAGGCTCCCTCCTTCCTGGAGGCTCCCCTTATCCTGGAGCCTCCCCCATCCTGGAGGCTCCCCGTTCTGGAGGTTCCCCCTGTCCTGGAGGCTCCCCCATCCTGAAGGCTCCCCGTTCTGGAGGTTCCCCTCATCCTGGAGACTCCCCCCATCCTGGAGGCTCCCTGTTCTGGAGGTTTCCCTCATCCTGGAGGCTCCCCCATCCTGAAGGCTCCCCTGTGAAAGCTACACGTCGTTCTTCAGTCTGAGGGTCCCAGACTTCCCATGAGAGAGGACAGGCAGAGGTGCGGCTCTCGGGCCCCCCTTTCACCCCCAGATTCAGACGGGAAAGAAGAGGGGCTGGAAGAAGGTAACTTCCCTGCAAAAACGCACGCTGGTCCCCTCACACCAGGAGGAATGGCAGGAAGGTGCTGACAGCTGGCAAGATTCAACTTTCCAAAGCAGCCATTTCAATAATTCTGGCGATGGCGATTGGGAGTCCTCGGTTCTTGTCTTCTTCGTTTAAAAGAATTTAAACCAGAGACACACAGCAGTAGAGAAAGGGTAGGAGGCGGCTTGATGCAAGAGAGAAAGGACACTGATAGCGAAGTGTAAAAGGGAAAGGACTCTGAAAGGTAAGTTGGAGCGGTGCATTGAGAGGTGAGACAGCAAACGCTGGAGGCTCCCTTCACCGGGGTCCTCCAGGATTCTTCCTAGCAGGTGGGAAGCAGCGCGACTGGTGAGCATGTTCTGGGTGGTCCTCTGGCTGCACACGCACAGCAGCTGCCCCTGCTTGTTCATATGTTGCATGCCTCATTAGCATCTTTTGATTTTCTTTTTTTGTGTGTGTGTGCTTGAGACGGAGTCTCACTCCTGAGACTCCCAGGCTGGAGTGCAATGGCGCAATCTCTGTTCACTGCAACCTCCGCCTCCTGGGTTCAAGGGATTCT
>NW_012106474.1:8189015-8191052 GCF_000951045.1 Mandrillus leucophaeus
CTATTGGAGGTAGCTGTGCTTGAATGAGCTGGGCTGACGCAAGGCTGCAGCTAATGGAGCTGACGGTGTGGTCGCCAAGATGGCTGGACCGGAGGACATGGTCACTTCCTTGACTACCTATGGAGGGGAGAGCACAGGAACTCCTGACCTGGAGCAGCCTCAGGGACATGGGAAAGTGGCTCAGGAAGGTGTCCCTCTCCCCTGCAGGAGGCGGGCATAAGCAGCCCACAGCCCACAGCTACGGTGAGAGGAGAAAGCCAGCCAACCTGTCATCCGGGACTCCAGGGAAGAGCCAGGACAGATTCCGGATGCCAGGCAGGGCATGTATGTCCCCTCCGCTCCCTGGATGTGTAAAGAGGAAAAGAGAGTTCCCTGCGATGCAGGAATCAGAACCTCCAAGCGCCTGTTCTCTGCTTTGAGGTCTCTCCACACAGAATGAGCACAGCATATCACAGCCGATCAAGACCCAGTCATCCCCGGTGCACCAGAATTTAAGGCTAAAACAGGATTGAAGCCAGGTGTAGTGGTTCACACCTGTAATCCCAGCACTTTGGGAGGCCGAGGCAGGCAGATCCCTTGAGGTCAGGAATTTGAGACCAGCCTGGCCAACATGGTGAAACCCCGTCTCTACTAAAAAATACAAAAATTAGCCAGGCGAGGTGGTACACGCCTGTAGTCACAGCTACTTGGGAGGCTGAGGCACGAGAATTGCTTGAACCCCAGAGCCTGACGTTGCAGTGATGTAGTGAGCTGAGATCGTGCCACTGCACTCCTGCCTAGGTGATCGAGCTAAAACTCAGTCTAAAAAAAAGAAAAAAGAAAAAGAAAAAAGAAAAAACAGGATTGAGAAGTTCCATCCTATGGAAAAAACTAGGACTGAAGAAACAAATCTGGCCCAGCAGTCTGATTGATGAATGGATGAATGAATCATAGCTCAGCTCGGGAGACTCAGTAGTTAACAAATGTCAGTATTTATTGGTGAGAATGAAATTATGAGGACAGGATGTAAGATGGAATCAGAAAGAAGAATTTAGTGTGAAACAGGAACTTAAAGAGTGCCAATAAATCAAAGAAATAAACTAGGAAGAAACACCACAAAAAGTTCAAGCAACCCCATTAATAGGGAATGAAATACTAGAAGCCAGAATAATTGAGTTATCCCAGAGAGGAAATCACATGTAAGGACGAATTTACACAACTGTCCTGACTGATAGAGTGAAAGACACAATGAAGCTTCAAGTAGGTGGAAAATACAGAGATACAGCAAATATTCTCAAGAGACGGTGAACTGTCAAAGCAAACCGTGCTTCACCTTATCAGGGATTCCTGCTCCTCATTGATTCTTTCAAGTAATAGGCAGTCAGACTGCTGTTATTCAAACAAAATGGAAATCAGTTCACCAGGAAACCATACTTTTAGGGCTACACAATAATGTGCTATCAGTGACTTCACTAGGAAGCCACAATAAGACCATGTAAAAATGGAAAGGGGCCAGGCACGGTGGTTCACGCCTGTAATCCCAGCATTTTGGGAGGCCAAGACAGACAGATCACTTAAAGTCAGGAGTTTGAGACCAGCCTGGCCAACACGGTGAAACCCTGTCTCTATTAAAAATACGAAAATTAGCCAGGTGTGGTGGCGGCTGCCTGTAATTCCAGCAACTCAGGGGGCTGAGGCAGGAGAATCACTTGAACCTGGGAGGCGGAAGTTACAGTAAGCTGAGATCATGCCACTGCACTCCAGCCAGGACGACAGAGCGAGACTCTGTCTCAAAAAAATATAGAAAGAGGCCAGGCACAGTAGCTCATGCCTGTAATCCCAGCACTTTGGGAGGATGAGACAAGAGGATCACTTGAACCTGGGAGTTTGAGACCAGCCTGGGCAACATAGGGAGACCCCATCTCTACAAAAAATTTAAAAATTAGCTGTGTGTGGTAGTGGATGCCTGTATTATCCCTGTACTGTGGAGGCTGAGGTGGGAGGATTGCTGGAGCCCAGGAGGTCAAGGCTGCAGTAAGCTGTGATTGTGGCACTTCT
>NW_012106474.1:8191307-8219314 GCF_000951045.1 Mandrillus leucophaeus
TGAGTCCCGGGGAAAGACCTCAGCTGAAGGAAAAAGAGCTGCAGGGGCCTGCCCCAGTGCGGCCTGGAGGGGAATTGCACGTGTGGCACAAGAGCACACTGCTTAGACTGTGCCCCGGGCAGCCACTCATGCCCATGCAGGACAGAAGACTTGGAGGTGGCTTCCTGCTCTAGAAATGCACTGGCTGTGTGCTGCCTACTACTCCATCCTAGCAGCTACTGAGCACCTGAACCCTGGCTATTTGAATTGAGATGTGCTGTGTGTGGAAGACGCACGCTGGAACTTGAAAATATTTCAGTAACACTTGATATTGAATAAGAATTTAAATGATAGTGTTTTGAATCTATGGAGTTAAGTAATATATATTACTAAAATTAATTTCACCTATTTTCTTTTGCTTTTTTAATGTGGTTAGTACAAAATTTTAAATGTATGTCTCTCGTTATGTTTCTGTTGGACAGTGCTGGTCCAGAACAGAATGTCACAGGTGAGTAAGGCCATTGTCCCTGCCTTTTGGGGAACACTTGATGGCACAACAAAGCAGCCGCTCTGGGCGGTAGGAGTGGCCTTCTCCGAAGGCTCTGGAGGCAGCCCCTCTCCTGATGTCAAAGCGAGGGGGGAGGGCACCCTAGATACCCGCACTGTGACTGCAGGTGGCTAGACGACAGCAGTGGTATGGTGGCCCTGCACCTGAAGGATGGCAGAGGCAAACCCCTCCCCCAGGACCAGGAGGATTTAGATCACCCACCCATGTGACTCTCAGGGAAACCCAAATTTGGGGAAGGAGCCTGAGCCACAAAACCACTCTGCCATTCCTGTGACCACGACACTCTTCTATCTCCCAGCGAATGTAGAGTGGACGACTGAGTTATTTAAAAGATAATACATCCTCAGCCAGGCACAGTGGCTCATGCCTGTAATACCAGCACTTTGGGAGGCCAAGGCGGGTGGATTGCCTGAGCTCAGGAGTTTAAGACTAGCCTGGGCAACACAGTGAAACCCCGTTTCCATTAAAAATACAAAAAAAAATTAGCCTGGTGTGGCAGCATGCACCTGTAGCCCCAGCTACTCGAGAGGCTGAGGCAGGAGAATCGCTTAAACCGGGGAGGCGGAGGTTGCAGTGAGCCGAGATTGCACCACTGCACTCCAGCCTGGGTGACAGAGCAAGACTCTATCTCAAAAATAAATAAATAAATGAATAAATAAGCAAAAAAAAAAAATAAGTCCTCATTTGGTGACCTAGTCAGGGAAAAATAGTGAATGCTGAAAACACAGAGGACGGGGTCATACGGCTTTGCTGGATCACTGTGATGAGGTACCGTGGACTGCGCGGCCGGAACAACAGAAATTTACTGTCTCAGCTCTGGAAGCTCAAAGTTCAAGATCAAGGTGTCTGCAGGGTTGGCTCCTTCTGAGGCTGCGAGGGAGCATCTGTTCCAGGTCTCTTGCCCATCATCTAAATTTTCCTTGTTTTTTATAAGGACACCAGTCACACTGGATGAAGCACCCCCCAGCCACGTCATTGATTAGGACTTCACTGTAACCTGATTCTATCTGCAAAGGACCTGTCTCCAAATACAGCCACATTCTCACCACATTCTGGGGTCTCAGGACTCCAACATATCACTTGTGGGGACATAATTTAATTCCTATCAAGGGAGAAATACAGTAGTCTATTTGAAATCACTCAACTGTAGGCATCTTTAACAGTTCTGTATCTCAATCCATAAAACTCAGATGTAAAGAACTGTAATTTTTCAAAAAATGTTTCTGTATTAGGGTTCTCTTAGGGGACAGAACTAATAGGAAATATATATACGTGTGTATATATGTGTGTGTGTATATATGTGTGTGTGTATATATATACACACATATATATGAGTTCATTAAGTATTAACTCACATGATCACAAGGTCCCACAATAGGCCGTCTGCAAGGTGAGGAGCAAGGAGAGCCAGTCTGAGTCCCAAAGCTGAAGAACTTGGAGTCTGATGTTCGAGGGCAGGAAGTGTCCAGCACAGGAGAAAGACTAGGCTAGGTCCATCCCTCCTTTTCACGTTTTTCTGCCCGCTTTATATTCACTGGCAGCTGATTAGATGGTGCCCACCAGATTGAGGGTGGGTCTGCCTCTCCCAGCCCACTGACTCAAATGTTAATCTCCTTTGGCAGCACCCTCACAGACACACCCAGGCACAATACTTTGTATCCTTCAATCCAATCAAGTTGACACTCAATATGAACCATCACAGTTTCTACAACTTAATATCGGTTAAAGTTTTTACAGCTTAGTCAAATCAACGAACCCTCAACTGTCTTCCCATGTGGTGTCCCGATTTCAAGGGCTCGCATAGTGCAAAGAGCTTTTATTTCTGGGTTGGGTGGGGAGCGGATTTTTATCTTTAACGTCTTTTATCCAAAGGGCCATCTTCCGTGCCACCGATTGTCCCATGTGGACTTCAGTCATTGATCCATCAGAGTCTCCACGGACCCCTCTTCATTGTCATCTTCCTGCCCCTGAGGGCCGAAGGCTCCCTCTGCTTCCTCTGATTCCCTAAGCACCAGGCTCAGGCCTGGTTTCTGGGCCACGCTGGGGACGTGCTTCCCGGCAATGCCTCCCCGCTCCTCCTCCGTCCACTCTATCCCCTCTCCAGAGTGTTGCTCCTTCTGTGGAATCAGATGTGGGGCCAGTGGCAGGTCGGGGGGCAGGGATATTCTGTTGCTCCCACACTCCTCACACTTCCCTGGGCCTCTGTCTGGACCCTCCCAGCATGATGGCTTTCTTCACTTCAGCTGCATCTCACCAGTTCAGTCCAAGAAAATCTCAGCTGAAGAAGGGAAGCCCTCTCTGACTCAGGGCATTTCCCCTGTGTAACTTTTCTATGCTTGAAGGGTCTTTGTCAAGTGTCTAGGCTTCTGGAACACATGAACCAGGAGAATGCAAGATTGCCATGTGGCCTACAGCATCTTGGAATGAGACTGGACGTGTGGGATGCCCATCTGCCTGGCCAGGACGTGGGGGTGTCGAAGAGAAAGAGGAGCCGTGCGAACCACCAGGAGGAAGAGCCCATTGATGTGCCTCGCCTTGATAAAACAGACTAAACGAGAGACAAATATGCATTCATTTTGTTAAAATTGATCTTGATGGCATAAGAAAATATTTAAATTTGTAATACTAGTGTGCCTAGGACTGGTATAGATTTTATTATTAATTCAGTGAAACTTCACTAATTTGAACTTTAAGAAAAAACTATTTCATAGCTTTTAGGTAATAAAATAATCATGACATAGTTCAAAAAGTATTCACAAGCGGAATTTCATATGGGCTCTGCTACCTGAATGGCTGCTGCCTAAACACTTTAAAACCTTTCCTTCCCTTAGCATTTAACCATTCCCCAGGTAACCTTGGTTTATCCACTGAGCAAGCCCTCTTCTTACAGATTGTACAAAGATGAACTTGGTCCTGAGGGTGTTGGATTTAACACATATTCCAAATGATCAATGATCCAATGATCAAATGATCGAATCAAATTGCGTCTGCTAGTCTAATTGCTTTACTCTCTCTTCAATTACCGATTTCTGAAAGTGGTAGAATCGTCACCAATTTTGAAGTTGTTTCAGTTATGCCACGTGCAGCCAATAAATTCTCACAAGGCAGAAATTTCTCTCTATACCAGAAATGAAGATTTTACAGAGTGGTGAGTCAGCTTCAGATCTTTCAGCACCAAGGGGTTTGCCTAATAAGAGTGCTTAGCAAACCAAAGGGAAGATGATTGCAGAGTGATGAAATATTCAAGACGACAAAATAGCTACACACAGAAAGCAATAGCATTTGCCAGATAAGGGGATCCTTTCTCCAGGCTTACTCAAGGTAGTTCCATCTCTGGGAGGCAGCGCCCAACCCTGGGAGCAGATAAACCGTGGTCCAGAACACCTCCCTGGTGGCCTCCTGCCCCTCACTTGCTGCTCTGGGGAGCGCCGGCTTCCCATTAAGATCCCAGTGATCTTTGAAGTGCTGCATCATTTAGGCTTCCTGGATAACTAAATGAGGTTTCGGCTCCCTGTAGCCCCGGCCATGTTCTGTGCAGAGCAGATACTGGGCCCCGGCTCAGGGAGGAACATGGCCATAAATCATTCAGTGTCAGAGCCTTTTCAAGTCAAATCCCTCAGCTCTCAAGCCCATCACTCACAGAAGGTTCCAGGAGCGTCAGTTATGGAAATGCCTTCCAGTTAAGATTAGAGGTACATTTGGTTATTCATTTACTTTCCATTCCCAAATTGCAGTGACTATTTCAGGAATCATTTTTGCGTATCCTGTTTGGTACAATTTTCTAATATAAAGAGATTTCTAAAAATAAACATAAGCTATATATGTAGATTTTTGTGGTATTTGACCCACAAATGGAGCACTTGAAAACAATTCTTAATACTGATGACAAAACTGGAAAGTAACCTGGTTTCAAGTAGAATTCCTGCTGCACAGGCTGGAGAGACACCCGAGAAAGGAACCCACTCATAGCATTTTGTCAGCGTAGTCAAAAGTAGATTCCTAGCTTTTAAATCCATGCATCCTAATCCTTGCAACTTCTGGTGTGCCTCATAAACCCACCCTATAATGAGCATTTTATTTAAGCCAGTTTTAGAGATTAGAACGGAGTTCATTTCCTTCTACTTTTCATTCACGTTACTTTTAATCCCTTCATTCTATAAACTTAATTGCTATTTTGCTAGTCCCCAAGCAGCTAACCTAAGCCTTCTTTAAGCATTTCTTAGTAATTTTCCTTTAGTTATTTACTACATTTTCTCTTTAGTCAGCTAAATGAAACTTTCAGGATATTTCTTGGGTGAATAAAACTTTTCAGATGAAGCACTTGCTTTTTTGTTACAACTAAACAAATTTTATTTTGCACTTCTCCCTCTTGTAGGGGAGCATCAAAGAGATGACAGAATAATTAACGTCAGTCATTAGTACTGATGTTTTATCTTGGGCAAAACACTCAACATTACATTTGATACAAAAATAAATGAGCGTCTGATGCAATTACTACCATTTTCCTCCATCTTGACAAATTGGGACTTTCCTTGGGTGTGTTGGATGTTGCAGCATTCTCTATAGTTTGGAGGCCACACTAAGACAGTTATCCACTTAATCTGCTTGTCTAACTGCGATTTTACTATTTCACAAACACACCTGTTATGGCAGTAGCAGTGGCATTATAAAATAAATAAAAAAGCCTGAAAGAATCCACGGAGGCTTTGCACTATCTAGGTAATAACATTTCATCCAAGGAAAATACTTCCAAGAACAATTCAACTATTTATCTATTTATCCTGTTGGTTAAAATAGCGGCAAACATGACAAGTGGTTCAGAATTTGTCCTAAGACCCCAGCAATATGAACATATCGATAAATAGTGATATCCATTGAATCAGTTGCCATGGTAAATGTGTGTGGGTGTATTTGTTTATAAGATATATTTATTTAACTATATTTATAAGAATATAAAGCTTTGCATTCAGTGTTTCACAAAAGGGAGAAAAGGGATTTGGCCAGTGTATTAGTCTGTTTTCAAACTGCTGATAAAGACATACCCAAGGCTGGGCAATTTACAAAGGAAAGAAGTTTAATGGACTTACAGTTCCACATGGCTGGGGAGACCTCACAATCATGGTGGAAGGCAAGGAGGAGCAAGTCACGTCTTACATGGATGGCAGCAGGCAAAAAGAGTTTGTGCAGGGAAACTCCCCCTTATGGAACCATCAGATCCCGTGAGACTTATTCACTATCATGAGAACAGCAAAGACCTGCCCCCATGATTCAGTTACCTCCCACTGGGTCCCTCCCACAACACATGAGAATTCAAGATGAGATTTGGGTGGGGACACAGCCAAACCATATTGGCCAGGTAACAGGAGGGCTGGATTAGTAACAGTCACATGAGTCAAATGTAAATAAAGGTAATGAAAGCAATGTGTTTGTCATATCAGATCATTAGGGAGCTCACTTCATTTCCCTGTTTGCATCTCTTGTTGATATATTTCTTACCTTCAGCCCTGGCGTGGCCTTAGCAATAGCAATTAACACTTCTTTCAGGTGCCCTACTTTACAGAAGGATTTCACATGTGTTTTCTCATTTGATCCTGTCACCTATGACCACAAAGGTTTTCATAACTAGGACAATTATTATTGTCCTATTTCACAGAGAAGAAAACTGACTACTACAGAGGTCAGGTGACCTATCCAGTGCCTCAAAGCTAACACAGGATATGAAAACTTAAATATCCCTCTTCCAATTCTAATGTTCCTTCAACAGCCCTGTTGCTACCTCCCACAACAAGTATTTCTGGGTCTTGATTTTAAACGAAAACTAAAATGTATGTATTTTTTATTATTCCCATCTAGATCAAAGGTTGAGTTGACTGTCACCTGTTCTGATGTACTAGTGGATTGCAAGGATTTGAGTAAGTAAACTAGGCATTGAAACCAATCCTGTGAAGCTCGTATACTTTCTACTCATCATCATTAGTCCTTGAGAATATTGAGCAGGAAAGAGACGCAGCTTGTCCATCGGGGGTTGGCCATTCAGATTAACCACTTGTCCTTATTCCATATGCAGCTAACTTGAATGTGAGTAATTATATGTGGTAATGAGAATTCAAAGTCTAAATGAAGTCCATCAATGCCTCTGTAACAAACTGAAATGGAAATTACTAACCTTGATATAACTACAAAATAACACGGGGTAAATACCAACTGTTTGCTTTATTATTATTATTATTATTATTATTATTATTATTATTATTTAATTTGAGATGGAGTTTCACTCTTGTTGCCCAGGCTGGAGTGCAGTGGCATGATCTCGACTCACTGCAACCTCTGCCTTGCAAGTTCAAGCGTTTCTCCTGCCTCAGCCTTCCAAGTAGCTGGAATGACAGGTGCCTGCCACCATGCCTGGCTAATTTTTTGTATTTTTAGTAGAGACAGGGTTTCATCATGTTGACCAGGCTGGTCTCGAATGCCTGACCTCAGGTGATCCGCCCACCTCAGGCTCCCAAAGTGCTGGGATTACAGGTGTGAGCCACCGCACCTGGCCTGTTTGCTTATTTTTTAAGTGGAAGTGTAAACATCAGCTACAAAGAATCTCCTCAAGCACACCTGCCTCAACAACCTCACTGGAGTCTTGTAAGTTTCCCAATCAAAATAAGATAATGATGCCTGTGGATGTGCTTGGTAAACGATAGAGGTTCACAGAAATGTGAATGGCATTTACAACTTTCACCATCATTATTATTATAGTATCCTGCAGATAGAATAGAAAAGCTTAGCATAACTGTAGTATAAGGTAGTATATTCAATACCGGCAACTTCCCAGAGTAGTACTCAAGCTTCCAGTGTAAAAGAAATCTATAATAAAATCTAAGCCGTCAATACATGGAGATGGGATGTCACCCCAATATAATACAGACAAAGGCAGAGGTGTACATTATTTACGGGCCTTATCAGCCAAACCCTCCTTCTTCCCCCTAGCTCTGCACATCAGAGTTTGGCTGAGATGGGAAGAAAAACAGGGATTGGGTGTGGGGAAGAGGAACCCAAGGTTAAGGAACAATGAAGACCCTCATCTACATATCCCCTGGTCCTTAATCCCCTTATCCTCATCCCCACAGCAACTGAACTCTGTATTTCAGAATGTGGCATTCTTCCTATTCATGTGACATTCATTTTCTCCTTGAAATACAAAACAGAAAATGTTAGTGATTTACCGGAAGGCACAAGCAAACAGCAAAGTTAAGTGTATGAGATTTGTGTGGTTCTTCAAGACAATGTTATAAAAAGCAGGCTCTACATTTCCAGAAAATGTGGAGCCATAGCCTAGTATTTTGGACTTTGTCTCTGAATATATGGGGGTATTTACTTCAATAAATGCACATCTTTACAGGAACTGTAATTGTGTTGTTGCTACTGTTAATAATAATAAATAAATAAGAAAATATACCTAATACTAACCTCAAAGACAAGAAAAGTAAGGCCCAAGTTAGGCATATTCAGAACAGTCCATTCTAGATCAGAGCCTGGAGTCAGGTCCTCCAAGCACCAGCTGATCAGAGGTCCCAGTAAAATGTGGTCTTTCTTAAAGGAAGTAATGATGGCAAGAGGACTGTCAGTTCCGATTTAATATTTTTATACATGTCCTACCTTGCACATTCTTTAAAAATCTATTTATATTCAATGTAGACATAAAAATCAACGTTTCAGCCCAGGGTCTATTCACACCTCAGTACAGTTTATAATGGACAAGGCAGCAGTGAAATTAAAAATGTTGTTAACTTCCAAACGGGGCTTTTTGTTGTTTTACGTTTGACATAACTGACCAAATGGGACGTGTTCACTTTTAATGTGGCTTTATTTATTTTTCTTACACTATTTCTTTAGCACTTCTTCTTCTCACATGACATATTAATACATAATTCAGAGCATTTATGTCTCCCTGCACTGTCGGCGTGATTTCTTGTGCTATTGAACTGCTCTATTTATGACCAAATGGCCAAAATGTTCTTATTATTCATTTTGGGGAGCAATTTTTAAAAGCTACTGGTAATTTTAATACCCTTCAGCACCAAATTGCTTTTCTGCGTTCCAACAACTTGTCTAAATTCTGGTCCTGGCCAGTAATAATCTAGGAGGTCTGACCCTGCCGGGGGTATCTGAACACCCCCACATACGCTGTGTGGAGGGATGAGCTCTGTTATGGGGAACAGAACCCAAATGGTCCTCACTCCCGTCATCTGTGGGGCTTCCATTTCCAATTCTTCAAGGCCACTTTCTTAGTTTTGGCTACCTCAGCCCCTTAGCATACAATATAGGTTTTTGTTCGCCTGATTTTTTTGCTAACTTGCATTATTTGGGGGAGCAGCATTTCATTGCCTGGGCTGTCTAGAAGGTCCTTTGCAGCCTCAGGGAGGCTGAAGCTGGGGGCTTAGCAACCTGCCTGTCATCCGCAGCTGCTGGGGATGGTGAAGCGCCTTCAGGGGAAGGGTAAAATTGCATGGCATAATTATGGAGCATAGGGGCTGCAAGGGTCCTTGGAGATGATCAACATTTTTGTCTCGGGTGAGAAAACTGAGAAATCATGTTACTTGCAAAGGCCACAAAAAGAGCATTAGTCTTGAACCCGAGTCCCTCGCTTTCTAGAATGTACTCTTTCTACCCCGCCTCCAAGGAAGTTTCTCAAAGACATGCACATATGTAAATTTCTGCTAGTTCCTGTCTGTGCTTTACCTCTACCTGCCCAATTTGCCCTAGGGCCTTGGCCACCTGGCCTCAATTCACCATGTGCCTGAATAGAGACTCAAACCCATGCAGATGGGCACATAAATCACCAGGCCTGACTAGCACCCAGCTTCACTCTTCTGACTGCTGTTTTCTTCTGCACCAAGCGTTCTACAATTAGAAAAAGTCCAAGAGAAGCACAAGGAAAGAGGAATGAAAGGATGCTGATGGAAACAGCAAAGAACCTTTTCGTTCTCCATTTTTTTTTTTTCTGTCTTAGCTAATTAATTTTCTACATTGTATATTCTCACATCTATCAGCTGGAGTCAGGCAGTCTTCCTTCTCAAAAAGATCTGGGTGGAGCCAGTCTCAGCACAGCCCAGGGGGCATACAAAAATGGGTATCAAAGTAGAAAATAATTAAGTGGGTGACATACATGATAAGTGAGGCAAGTGTAAGCCCATGACAGCCAGGTTCCAGAGTGGCAAATTCTAAGACAGTTGTGTTCCTCCCTCCCTTCCTCCTTTCCCCCTCCTCCTTTTCTCCCTTCTTCCCTTCTTTCCTTTCTTCTTGCCTTCCTTCTTTCTTCCTTGTTTCTTCCTTTCTTCTTTTCTTTCTTTTTCTTTTTTGTCTTTCTGCCTTCTTTCTTTTCTTACTTTTCCTTTTTGAGAGAAAAGAGACTACAGACAAACCTTTGTATCTCACCAATCTTTAAAAGAAAGGCGCTATTCAACCACCATTCACTCACCATATATTCATTCAACAAACATTTATTGACACTCTCTCTGCTTTCCTAGGCATTGAGATGGTCACCCAGACTGCAGAGATTAATGGAACCCAGCTTCTGCCCCCAAACTGGTGCATGAATTTTTTACTTCCAGCTGTCTTAGACCAGCCAGCCTTGTTCTGCCAAAACTGAAATTGCAGATCTGGACTGGGACAAGCCAAACATGAAACTCACCTCCTCGTCATGTTCAGCAGACATCCTTGGTTAGAAGAGTGAAAACTGATAGGCAGAGAATTGCACACTCAGCTATCAAGGTGTGGAGCAGCTCCACTGGCCTCCACTTCCCTGAGGGTCCCAGGGGTGTTAAGGCTCAGGCTGCAGAATATAAGGGACTAACTTGGACCTCTGTCTGCCAAGACAGTGCTGAGTAAAACCACACGAAATTATCGCTCTTTCCAAAGTTTGGGCACTATCAATATGGATAATAGTTTTTTTTTATAGAGCCATGATTTTCTAATAATAAAAACAGCTAACAATTATTAAACACTTATCCTCTACAAGGCACTGTTTCAAGCATTTCTTAAGTATTAACCATGTAAACGTCACATCAATTCTATGAATTAAATATTTGATTACCCCGTTATGGACTGAATTTGGTCTTCACAAAGTTCGTATGAAGCCCTCACTCCCAATGTAACTATATTTAGAGATGGGGTCTTTAGGGAGGGAATGAAGGTTAACTGAGGTCATAGGGTGAAGCTCTAATTGGATAGGATTGGTGTCCTTACAGGAAGAGAAAGACCAGAGATCTCTCTCCCACACACTCACAGAACAGAGGTCATGTGAGAACACAGCAAGGAGCTGGTCATCTATCTGCCAGAAAGAGAGGAACCACCAACACCAACCCTCATATCATCTTGATCTGGGATTTCTAGCCTCCAAAACAGTGAGGAAATAAACTTCTGCTATTCAAGCTACCCAGTTTCTGGACAAGATGCCAGCATGGTTGGGTTCCAGCGAAGACTTCCTTCGTGGCTTGTGAAGACACAGACTGCCTTCTCACTGTGTCCTCAGATGGCAGAAAGAGAGAGACAGCTCTGGTCTCTCTTCCTCTTCCTATAGGGACAGTATAAGGCCATCATGGGAGACCCACCCTCATGACATCATCTTAACCTAATTACTCTCCAAAGGCCTCATCTCCAGTTACCATCACACTGGGGGTAGGGCTTCAACACATGATATTGGGGTGGACACATTCAATTGCAAATATCCATATTTATTATTGTTTTTTAAATTTATTTATTTATTTATTTATTTATTTATTTATTTATTTATTTTGAGACGGAGTCTCGCTCTGTCGCCCAGGATGGAGTGCAGTGGCCAGATCTCGGCTCACTGCAAGCTCCACCTCCTGGGTTCACACCATTCTCCTGCCTCAGCCTCCCGAGTAGCTGGGACTACAGGCGCCCGCCACCTCGCCCGGCTAGTTTTTTGTATTTTTTAGTAGAGACGGGGTTTCACTGTGTTAGCCAGGATGGTCTCGATCTCCTGACCTCGTGATCCGCCCGTCTTGGCCTCCCAAAGTGCTGGGATTACAGGCTTGAGCCACCGCGCCCGGCTATTTTATTTTATTTTTTTACTTTTTTAAAATTACACTTTAAGTTCTAGAGCACGTGTGCACAATGTGCAGGTTTGTTACATATGTATACATGTGCCATGTTGGTGTGCTGCACCCATTAACTCGTCATTTACATTAGGTATTTCTCCTAATGCTATCCCTCCCCCATCCCCCCAACCCACGACAGGCCCTGGTGTGTGATGTTCCCTGCCCTGTGTCCAAGTTTTTCTCATTGTTCAATTCCCACTCATGAGGGAGAACATGTGGTACTGGATTTTAAAACGGAGTGTTGCCACTTAAAAATTTCCAAACTCTGCTCTGTGACATGTTCTTTTAATAATTAAGAAATTGTTGGTAATGTTAGTAAAATGGCAGCATGGGAGGATCCAGCCCTTATGGCCCTACAGAAGCACTGATTTCAGCAACCATCCATGGACAAGAATGCCTTTGGAAAGTCCCAGTACCTAGCTCAGAGGCTCCAGCACCCCAGTGGAGAAAAAGTTTGAGATAAGTGAAAGGATTAAAAAGGGTAAGAAGAGTAGTTTCACTTTACCCCTATCACTCAGCATGGCCTGGTGCTGAAAGAGACTTCCTCAGCCCACAATATCTCCCGCAGCGGAAAATGAGGGCGAAGTGAGCAGCTGACTTCCCAAATCTTGCAGGATGCACCCAGCATGCTCGTTTCTGTCTCATTCTACCCAGAACACTGAGGGGACTGACATGGCTGAATCGTCTGGGGGCAACTAGAAACAAGGTGGCAGGGAGCAGCAAACAGCAACTGGCACATTTCTCAACAGCTGGCCACAGCTCATGGACAACAGCTGCTAACCAGCTCGTGGACTCCACAAAGTGGCAGTCCCCTGCGCACAGCACTCCACGTGTTCTGTGAACACCCCATGTAAGCTCCCACAGACAGCACGCTGGGTATCAACAGAGGTGTGGCTCTTAGCAGCCAGCTCAAATCTGCTGGTTTGGGAGAAGGAACTCAGTTTTGTTCCTTGAAGAACACTTTAGCGTACTGCCCTAGAGAAAATAAATAGCAGACTCACAACTTTGTGAGGCCTGGCTTTGTGGGAATGAGAGAAGGAACACAATCTTAACATTCCCCCATAAGAATGAACAAGAAAAGTGGAATAGGCTCATATACAGAAAAGCTTTAGAGACCCCCAGAATCAGTAGCTAGGCCCACTGGTGAAGATCTTTCTCTCATGAAGCCAGTCAGTAAAGACTGGAGAAGGTGACTGCTTCTTCAAATGCAAAGATAGCAGTATAAGTCTTCAGAGAATCAAGAAAATATGTCACCACCAAGGGAGCAAAATAGAGCTCCAATGGCTAATACTAAAGAAATGGATATCTGTGAAATTCCTGACAAATAATTCAAAATCATCATTTTAAAGAAGCTTAGTGAGATACAAAAGAACACATAGAAAACTAAATGAATTCAGGAAAACAGTACATGAACAGAAATTCTATAGCTAAAGAATATAATGTCTGAACTAAACAATGCAGTAAAGAATTTGAACAGCAGTCTCAATCAATCAGAAGAAAGATTCAATGAACTCAAAGACAGATCATTCAAAATTATCCAGTCAGAAAAACAAAAAGAAAACAAAAAAGAAAACCTATGGGATACATGGGACACAACTGACCAAACCAATATACAAATTATGGGAGTTCCAGAAGGAGACATGAGTAAGAAAAGTATAGAAAGCTTATTTATAGAAATAATGGCAGAGAATTTCCCAAATGTAGAAAATGAATATCCAGATCCATGAAGCACAGAGAACTTCAAATAGGTTGAGCATGAAAGGTCTTCAGTTAGACATGCTATATAATCAAATTGCCAAAAGTCAAATGCAGAAGGAATTTTGAAAGTAGCAAGAGAAAAACAAATTGGCACATACAAGGGAACCTCCATGAGACTATCAGTACATTTTCTCAGCAGAAACGTTGCAGATTAGTTGGATAATACAGTTGGCCTTCAAACAACAAGGGGGTTAGGAGCACTAACCCCCTGCACAGTCAAAAATTCATGCATAACTGTTGATTCCCCCAAAACTTCATTACTAGTAGCCTACTATTGACCTAAAGTGTTAACCAATGACATTACAGTCATTTAATACATATTACATATATCATACGCATTATACACTGTTTTCTTATGATAAACTAGTGCAAAGAAAATGTTATTAAGAAAATCATAACAAAGAGAAAATATATTTACTATTTATTAAGTAGAAGTGGATCATTATAAAAGCATTCATCCCTGTCATCTTTATGCTGAGTATCCTGAGGAGGAAGAAACAAAAAGGTTGGTCTTGCTATCTCAGGGATGAAAGAGGTAGAAGGAAATCTGCATATAAGGGAACCCACATAGTTCAAACCCATGTTGTTCAAAGTCAACATGTACATTCAAAGTGCTGAATGAAAAAACTGCTAACCAAGAATACTATGTCCAGAAAACCTGTTCTTCAAAAATGAAGGAGAGGTCATGCAAAGTGGCTCACACCTGTAATCCCAACACTTTGGGAGGCTAAGGCAGAATAAGAGCTTCATCCCAGAAGTTTGAGACCAACCTGGGCAATATAGCAAGACCTCATCTCTACAATTTTTAAAAATTTGTCAGACATTGTAGTGCCTGCCTGTAGTCCCAGCTACTTGGGAGGCTGAGATGGGAGAATTATGTGAGGCTGGAATGTTGAGGCTGCAGTGAGCCATGATAGCGCCACTGCACTCCACCCTGCATGACAGAGTAAGACTCTGTCTCAAAAAAAAAAAAAAAAAAAAAAAAAAAAAAAGGAGAAGAAATAAAGACCTCAGAAAAACAAAAGCTGTAGGAGTTCATCACTAAGCCTACCTTGCAAAAAACACTAACAGGAGTTTTTCAAATTGAAACAAAAAGACACCAATTAGTAACATGAAAACATATGAAGGAACAAAACTCACTGATAAAGGTGAGTATATACACAAATTCAAAATATTCTAATACTATAATGGTGGTGTATAAATAACTTTTAGCAGTAGTATAAAAGTTATAAGACAAAGGTATTAAAATAACTATACCTACAATAATTTTTAACAGATACATAATATAAAAAGATGTAAATTGTGATGGTAATAACATAAAATGTGTGCAAGGGAGGAGTAAAAGTGTAGAATTTTCATATGCAATTAAAATTAAATTGTTATCTGTTTAAAATAGACTGGTATAGATATAATGCTTTCTGTTAAGCTTCATGTTAATGACATATCAAAAACCTATAACAGATACAGAAAAAATAAATAAAACATACTACTTCAAAAATCTAGTCAAATCACAAAGGAAGAGAAGAAACAAAAGATTTATAAAACAACTAGAAAACAATCAACAAAAATGGCACTAGTCAGTTCTTATCTATCAATATTACTTTAAATATAAATAGATTAAATTCTCAAATCAAATGATACAGAGAAATTGAGTGGATTTTTTTTAAAGAGGCAACTATATGTCGCCTACAATAGGCTCACTTTAGATTTAAAGACACCCATAGGCAGAAACTGAAAGATGGAAAAAGATATTACACACAAATTGTAACCCAAAGAGAACATAAGTGGGTATACTTACCTCAAAAAAAGAAAAAAAAACTTTAAGTCAAAATTGTCACACAAGACAAATAAATTCATAATATAATGATAAAGGGACAAATTCATCAAAAGGATATAACAATTATAAACATATACACACCCAACATTAGAGCACCTAAATACAGAAAGCAAATACTAACAGAACTGAATGAAAAAATCAATAGCAATACAGTAACAGTAAGGAACTTTAGTATTCACTTTCAATAATGAATAGATCATCTAGACAGAAAATCAAGTTAAGAAACAGCTTTTTAATAAGCAATGACTCAAACAATGCTATAGACCAAATGGACCTTATAGACATACACAGAACATTCCCTCCAACAGCAGCAGAATACACATTCTTCTCAAACACATATGGAGCATTATCCAGAATAAATCACATGTTAAGCAACAAAACAAATCTTAACCATTTTAAGAGTATTGAAATCATATCAGACCTTTTTTTACCACAATGGTATAAAAGTAGAAATCAATCACAGAAGAAAAATTGGAAAGTTTATAACTAGGTAGAAATTAAGCAATACACTCCTGAATAACCAATGAGTCAAAAAAAGAAATTAAAAGGGAAATCAGAAAAGTATCTCGAAACAAACAAAAATGGAAACAAAACATCAAAACTTATGGGATGCAACAAAAGCAGGTATAAAAAGGAAGTTTGTAGCAATAAATGCCTACATTAAGAAAAAAGAAAGATTTCAGAGAAACAATCAAATTTTATGTCTGAAGGAACTAGAAAAAGAGAAACAAACAAAGCCCAAATTTAACAGAGGAAAATAATAAAGATCAGAGCATACAGAAGTAAAATAGAGACTAGAAAACCAATAGGAAAATCACAAACTAAGAGTTGGTTTTTTGAGAAGATAAAATTGGCAAATCTTTAGTTGGACTAAGGAAAAAGAGAGACGACTCAAATAAATAAAATCAGACATGAAAGAAGCGAGATTACAACTGATACCACAGAAGTACAAAGGATTTTAAGAGACTACTATGAACAATTAGACAGCAACAAATTAAATAACTCAGAAGAAATGGATAAATTCCGAGAAATATACAATCTACCAAGACTAAACCATGAAGAAATAGAAAATCTGAACAAAAAAATAGTGAGTAAGGCAACTGAATCAGTAATCAAAAGTCTCCCAAGCAAGAAAAGTCCAGGACCAGATGGCTTCACTGGTAAATTCTACCAACATTTCAATAAGAATTAACACCAGTGCCTCTCAAATTCCTCCAAAAATTTGAAAAGGGAACGCTTCCAAACTCATTCTACAAGGGTAGGATTACCCTGATGCAAAAGCCAGGCAAGCACACTATAAGAAAAAACGACCAATATCGTTTATGAACATAGATGCAAAAATCCTCAACAAAATACTAGCAAACAGAATTCCACAGTACATTTAAAAGATCATTCACCATGACCAGGGAGAGCCTGTCTTTGAGATGCAAGGATGGTTCAACATATACAAATAAATAAATGTGACAGATCACACAGATCACACTAATACAATGAGGGATAAAAATTATATAGTCGTCTCAATAGATGCAGAAAAGCATTTAACAAAATGTAACATCCTCTCATAATAAAAAACTCTCACAAATTAGGTATAGAATGAATATATCCCAACACAATAAAGGCCATGTATGACAAGCCCATAGGTAACATCATACTCAAGAATGAAAAGTTGAAAGCTTTTTCTCTAAAATCAAGAACAAGACAATGATGTCCATCCTCACCGCTTATATTCAACCTAGTCCTAGAAGTCCCAGTACAAGAACAACTAGGTAAGTGAAAGCAATGAAAGTCATTCAAGTCAGAAAGGAAGGAGTTAAATTGTCTCTGTTTGCAGACATAATATTATACATAGAAAGGCCTAAAGACTCCACACACACACACACACACACACACACACACACACACAAACTGTTAAAACTAATAAATGACTCCAGTAAAGTTTCAGGATACAAAATCAACAGGCAAAATCAATTTCATTTCTATACACCAAAAATGAACTATCAAATAAAGAAATTAAGAAAACAATTCCATTTAAAATAGCATCAAAAGGAATAAAATATTTGAGAATAAATTTAACCAAAGAGGTGAAAGATTCGTACACTGAAAATGTAACACATTTATAAAAGAAAGGTATCTGCACATAAATAAAAAGGTATCCCATGTTTATGGAATGAAAGAATCAATGTTGTTAAAATATTCATACTATCTGAAGTGATCTACTAATTCAATGCGATCCCTATTTAAAATTCCAGTGACATTTTTCACAGAAGTTAGAAAACACAATTCCAAGATTCACATGGAACCACAAAATATTTCAAATAGCCAAGGCCATCTTGAACATGACTAAGAAAGCTGGAGGAATTTGACTTACTGATTTTAAATTATATCACGAGGTAATCAAAGTAATATGACACTGACGTAAAGACACACACTTAGACCAATGGAACAAAATTGACAGCCCAGAAATAAATCCATACATATATGGTCAACTAATTTTCAACAAGAGCTCCAAGAAGATGCAATGGGCAAAGGATAGTCTTTTCAAATGGTATTAGGAAAACTGGATA
Source organism: Mandrillus leucophaeus (assembly GCF_000951045.1). Lineage (NCBI taxonomy): Eukaryota > Metazoa > Chordata > Mammalia > Primates > Cercopithecidae > Mandrillus > Mandrillus leucophaeus. The sequence goes on from NW_012106474.1 coordinate 8,209,128, forward strand.
ACCACATGCAAAAGAATAAAATTGCACCCTTATGCCATATACAAAAGTCAACTCAAAATAGATTAAAGCCTTCAACCTAAGAGCTGAAACCATAAAACTCCTAGAAGAAAATACAGAGGAAATAGCTCCTTAGTATTGGTATTGGCAATAAGTTTTCAGATATGACACTGAAAGCACATACCAAGAAAAAGCCAAAATAAGCAAGTCGAACTACATCAAACTAAGAAGCTTCTGCAGAGCAAGGGAAACAATCAACAAAACGAAAAGGTAGCTCACAAAATGGGAGAATACATCCATGAACCGTTTATCTGATAAGGGTTAATATCCAAAACATAGAAATAATTCATTAAAGTGAATGGCAAAAAGCCAAATAACCCAATTGAAAAACTGAGCAAAGGACCATAATAGGCATTTCTCAAAAGAAGACATACAAATGGCAACAGATATATGAAAAGATGCTCAATATCACTGATCATGAAATGCAAATTTAAACCACAATGAGATATTACCTTACATCTGTTAGAATGACTATTAAAAAAAAGATAACAAGTGTTGCCAAGAATGTGGGGAAAAGGGAACCCTTGCACACAGCATGTGGGAATGTAAACTGGAACAGCCATTATAAAAAGCAATATGGTGGCCAGGTACGGTGCCTGTAGACCAATGGACTTAGTTGACCATAAATGTATAGATTTATTTCTGGGCTCTCAATTTTGTTGCACTCTCATGCCTTACATGTGCATTACATGCACACGCATGCCTGTAATCCCGGATCACCTGAGGTTAGGAGTTCGAGACCAGACTGACCAAGATGGTGAAACCCCTTCTCTACTAAAATTACCAACATTAGCCAGGCGTGGTGGCACATGCCTGTAATCCCAGCTTGGGAGGTTAAAGCAGGAGAATCACTTGAACCCAGGAGGTGGAGGTTGCAGTGAGACAAGATCACGCCATTGCACTCCAGCGTGGTCAACAAGAGCGAAACCTCGTCTAAAAAAAAAAAACAAACAAAACACCAATGGAAATTCCTTTAAAAACGAAAAATACAGCCACCATATGATCCAGCAATTCCACTTCTGTGTATATATCGAAAGGAAATAAAATCATTATCTACTCCCATGTTCACTGCAGCATTAATCACAATAGCCTATATGAAAGCAAACTAAATGCCTGCAAACTAAGAATGGATAAAGGAAATGTGATATATACAAATAATGAAATAATAGTCAGCCTTATAAGAGAAGAAAATTCTTCCATTTGCTACAACATGGATGGACCTTTAGGGCACTATATTAAGTAAACTAAGCCAGACACAGAAAGACAAATGCTATACAATCTCAATTGTGTGTGGAATCTAACTAACTCACAGAAGCAGAGAGTACAAGGGTAACTAACACCAGCTTCAGGAGCGGGAAGAAATGGGGAATGAATGGTTAAAGGGTACAAAGTTTTAGTGACGTAAGATGAATAAGCTCTGGTGATCTACTATGGTGTCTATAGCTAATAACACTGTATTGTATACTTAGAATGTCTTAAGAGGATAGATCTTAGGTTAAGTTTTCTTACAACAAAAAACAACAGAAAAGCCTCAGAAAACAATAATCATAATAAAGGGAACAGGAGGAAAATTTGGGAGGCGATGGATGTCTAGGACCTTGATGGGTGATGGTTTCACAGGCGTGTATCCATCTTCAAACCCATAGATATAGATATTAAATATGTGCAGCTTTCCATATGGCAATGAGACCTCAAAAAGGTGGTTTAAAAATGGTTTCTCTTTAGTTTTAAGATAGAATTGACAGATTGCTTATCAATGTCTAGTTACCTTTAGGTAAATGTTCACATCACCACTGGGGGGAAAAAAAACTTTTGATTTCTATTTATTTTCTGTAGAGGAAATTATTATAATAATACATTAAAAAGTCTCTAATTAGGGTACCTTTGAACCTCACTAACTTTTGAGCAGCATAAAACACAATTCAGGTGAAAGGAATTGTGGACTCACTGCTCTACATCTCAATGGCAGAGCTCCCGGGCTGAATGAACAGGTACTTCCACTCCGAGTGTACATGTGACAACATACACACATATCAGGAGGGAACAACTTCTTTACCATGGGGAAAAAGTTTTCTGTAGTGGTACATAAAGGAAATAAAATATAGGTACACAAATATTCCTTCACAACCTCCCTAATATACCAAATGGAAACTTTTATTAAGCAAGATTTAATTTTTACAATTTGTTCTGAATTTACATGGATCTCTCTTCAGTGCAGAACTAGGCAGCAATAAGCAGAAGAGCAAAGGCTGTGCTGCAGGCCAAGGAGCTCAAGCCCCAGCCTCTCATGCGGCCTTCAGGACCCACCCTGTTGAATCTAGTTAGTCAGCACCTCCTGCCCTTCTCACCTTCAAAGTCCAAGGGGAAAGGATCAGTCACTAGCAAAACGATGAAGTCTGAGATCTCCAGCAGCATTTTAAAACATAAAGTAAAATGAAACATAGAGTGAAAAATAAAATAAAATTACAAATTCTAGCCATGATTGCACGCTTACAGAATAATGTTGCCTTTGACGCCTCTTTAAGGGCTTGAAAACCCTGAGAATTTATAAAATTACAGCACCCCGGTTTGGTTTTGTACATAAAGAGTTGCCATTCAGAGACTCCTCTTTCCATCTCTACAGGGACAAAAACAATCCTCACTTAATTCTAAGGCTGCCAGCCAAAAGGGCTTCCCTACCTTTTGTCTTATTCAGCACTAAGTGTACAGCTCCGCCGAGAATAGGACGCAGCCCATGGAGTTAAAGCCAAAAGAGTAATTCACTTATGCCTTTCAGTGTTTCAAAAATACAATTTCCATTTGTTATGGAATGTATGTTGCATATCCAGTCACATACCTGCATTTCAGCTGTGTCTAACGTGGTCCTAGATAATGTGCCTCCATATGCACTGCGATGTTTTCCCCTCACTTTGTTCCCACCCTACAAAACCTTAAGAACCCCCTTGTTCCTTGATAATTAAGGTTTCGGAAACATCTCTGTTAAAGGTACCCACTTCCCACGGCTTTATAACCATGGCATAAAACTTCACCTGGAATCAAAGGAAACAAGAACCATTTTCTACAAAGCATCATTATTTTATTTTTATTTATTTATTTATTTTTTAGATGGAGTTTCGCTCTTTCACCCAGGCTGGAGTGAAGTGGCGCGATCTCCGCTCACTGCAACCTCCACTCACTGCAACCTCTGCCTCCTGGGTTCAAGGGATTCTCCTGCCTCAGTCTCCCGAGTAGCTGAGATTACACGTGCATACCACCATCCCCACCTAATTTTTGTATTTTTACTAGAGAAGGGGTTTCACCGTGTTGGCCAGGCTGGTCTCAAACTCCCGACCGCAGGTGACGCACCGTGATTTTAAAACAGTGTGAAAGAATTTATCCAATGGCTTGTATGCTGCATGAGACTGATTATACCAGCCCAACTCTGTAACTTGCTGATCAGGATCCAAGGCAGAAGAAATCCCTGTGGACTTACTCTGAGAGATGATTTATGCAATTGACTTAGTGGGGGCAGGTTATACTTTTCTGTGCCCTGCAGGAAAGGGGGACAACGTATGCGGAAGTTCCAAACCAAGAAACAGATAGATCTCAAACAGAACACAGAACACTTTCCTAACAGCCATATGAAAAAGAGCCTCAGTACCTGAAATAAGTCACCAAATAAACTTTATTCCAATTTAATCTCTGATTTTCTTGTGCCACTTAACTTAGACAGCTTGCTGGAGAACATAGCTTTCAAGCAAAATCCTGAAATGTAAATATGTATGAGGTGACAGACACAAAGAAAATGAGAGAGAATCACAACAGAAGCACAACCTCTTCAGTTAGGCAGTGCCATGGAAGCACATTCCTCACAGCTGATTAAAATACACACTTTTCTTCCAAGCAACTTGGTTCCTATTTTAGAGAAGGTTTTGAATAGTCTGTTTGATATATAAAGCGAGACCAAAGAAGAGAAGGATGAACTCACCGCCAAAAGATCCTGTGAAAACTCAGTATCTACACACAAGGTCATTGCAGAAAACCACACATAGCCTTTTCCCTTTTCATTAATTTAATCGGCTGCTATAGTGCTTTTCCACACACGAAAAGTCAGGGCATCCTTCCATCCAGAGAACTCAGCATTCCAACTCTCTAACCAAGTTAAATCAGTGTCACAGTGGCATTTAGTCTCTTGGCTCCAAAAGTTGATGTATTTAAGTGTAGGGTACTTTCTGGGCAAGCATGTGGAGGAAATGATATAATAAAGGGTGGAACGAATGAATCCAGTTAGTAAACATTATTGAACACCCACACTGCACAGAACACTATTTCCAGCTCTAAGAGAGGAAGGGAGGGTGGGAAAAGGGTAAAGAGAGGAAAGGAGGCAGAGAAGGAGAAAGAAGACAATGAACAAAAGGAAAAAGAGGAAAATAACTGGAAAAGACTGAAACCATGATAAAGTCTCCATAAGTGGAATTTACAAGAAAGCATAGAAGAGAATTAGTAGATAGAAAGATATCCCTAGCCATTCCATGAAAACTTACTTTGTGAGGAACTGAAAAAATGAAAACAAGATTGGAGTTAACCAAGTACGTCAGCCACAACTGGCAACAAAAGGGAGTCACTAATCAAGCTGTTTCATGTTCTGAGGTGGTGAGAACAACCAGCTCCCAATCATTAATGCTAACTGTTTTTGTGTGGAGCTTGAAGTCTCTTCAGTTTTTCCTTTGCTGAGAACTTTCAGGTCACTTTTAAAGTTCTCATTACCTCCTTTGGTGGGCAAAAGTAGCAAGAGAAAAAAAGAAAACCCATTTTCTTGCTGGCAAATAGCCCTCACTTAATGTTTGGTTAGAAACAAATGGGAGTATGAACCAACAACACTAATGCAGGGGTGGATGTAGGCTGACTGATGGCCCAGCCAGTGGCATTTGTGGAGGGAGCACCCACTGCACTGAACATGAGGGGAGTTGGATACCGGCCAAACAGCCATCACACCAGCCAGGGTCATCACACCAGCCAGAGTCATCAAACAGGCCAGAATGATCACACCTGCCAGAATCATAACACTAGCCAGGGTCACCACACCTGCCAGGCTCATCACACCAGCCAGAGTCATCACACCTGCCAGGGTCATCACACCTGCCAGGGTCATCACACCACCCAGGGTCATCACACCTGCCAGAGTCATCACAACAGCCAGGATAATTACACCAGCCAGAGTCATCACACCCTCCAGGGTCATCACACCTGCTAGAGTCATCATGCCTGCCAGAATCATCACACCAGCTGGGGTCATCCCACCCTCCAGAGTCATCACATGTGCTAAAGTCATCACACCTGCCAGTGTGCCAGAGTCATCACATCATCTGGGGTCATTACACCAGCTAGAGTCATCTCACCAGCTGGGGTCATTACACCAGCCAGAGTCATCACACCAACTGGGGTCATCACACCCTCCAGGGTCATCACACCTGCCAGAGTTATCACACAAGTCAGAGTCATCACACCTGCCAGAGGGCAGCAGGAGGGGCTCAGGGAAGGGAAGATGATTCATCAGGTACAGGCCAAAAGTAATGAAAATAAAAATAAGTAAATAAGGAAGAACTGGAGGGATGTGAAAATGGCATATTATTTTTATTGTAAGTGACATCAGCGAAGGCAGGTATTTCAGGGTAGCCAACTTGGCTCAGGACTGAGAGTTTTCCTGGACTTTCAGTGCTAAAACTATCCTTCTAGACTAACCAGAACAGGCAGCACCCTAGGTGTTCAACAGAAAACCTAGAAGGAAAATGTGTACCTTTGAATTTTTCAATTTGCTCTTGGGTTTGTGAAATGTTAACCTCTTACAGCTGCCTAATGTTTTTTAGGTCTAGGTTTAATTCTCCTGACAACAGTACTACCTACATAGCAGAATGCAGGAAGAGTTCACTCTGGATACAAAGTAAACAACATGGAAAGAACAGAATTAAGTACAGACTAAGGATGGCTTGTCTGGATTGGGGGAAAATCTGCATTTTATATTTTTGAGATAAACCAATGTATTATTTTCTGATACTTCAAAGATGCCAACCTTGACAACTCAGATTTGATTTTTTTTTAAAAATACAGTGTCTCGCAACACTGCCCAGGCTGGAGTGCACTGGCTATTTACAGGCATGATCGCACTACTGATCAACACGTATGTTTTCACCTGCTTCATTTCCAGCCTGGGCTGGCTCACTTCCTTCTTAGGCACCCTGGTGGTCCCCTACTCCCAAGAAGTCACCGTATTGATGGTGAACTTAGTGTGAACACCCAATCAGCATAGCTCCCAGAACTCCTGGACTCACGCCATCCTCCTGCCTTAGCCTCCCGAGCAGCTGGGACTACAGGTATATGGCACTACACCTGGCAGATTTCTGAAGTGAACTGCTTCAGTGAATAGATTAAAATGATACGTTATTGGCAATTCTATTGTTTCTAAGCAAATGTATCCTTCTTAAATACTTGGGGGAGATTGAAAACAGTTTGGCTGAATCTTTAGTCACGGAGGATAACTTCTCTTTATAGTGTTTCTGCTCATCAGCAGAGGATGGAAGTCATGCAAGAGAGGACTGAAGAAAAGGCCTTGTGCAAAAGACTGTGATTGATGTCAAAGCGATGCCCCCAGGAACGAACCCATTATACCTGGGCATCCAGGACCCTTCTGCTTTTTCACTATGGGACAGCCCGAAGGTGGCTTCAAGACATTGAGGCTGCCAAGGCTACCCTGTGCTCTAAAAGTAGATCACAGTGGATGCTGGAGACACACAATGGCAATAACCCCAAAGATATGTGGCATGATGATGGCTTGGAGAAGAATATGGTCTTGCTCAGGTGTGAAACATTTTTTCTAATGAAATAATTCAACCCATGAACAGTGTTATAAGTCTGGACTAGCTACAAGTCATTAGAGGCCCACCAAGGTCATCAGTCTTGATAGCCCCTTTTGAGGGTTGGTTTTTTCAAAGGAAGCCCCAGCTTTAGACTGAGTTCCCCCAATGCATCTAGAAGGCATCCCCACCTTGCCAAGCCCTACCCAACACCAGACTCAGATCCACACTCAGGCTGTGGAGAGGCACCTCTGTGTTTATTTGCAATATTAGAAACTGAGTCATGTTCTGCGTGAAGAGCTTTACGGTGGGCATCAAGAAACAGCTCTTCCCTGTTTAACACCTAAAAGTAGACAGACAATAAATAAGATCTGACTCTATTAAAATTTTTAAAAAGCAAAATGGATATGGCCATCTTGAATAATCTGTGCTCACGTTGATGCACAATGAGGTACTGTGAAATCGTGGCTAAACCCCCTTCCAATTGCCTTCTGGTCAGCGCCCAAACTGCAACTGGGGGCTAAAAGAAAACAGTGTCTGAAAAACTGGTCCTGTGAAATGAAACCTCCAAGGTGACCACATGCCAAGGGTGCCAAGGGTTTGTTGTCCAGCAACAAGGGTTGTGGACTAGCAACCATGAGCCATGGCGTTGCTGGAGAGCTTGTTAGACATGCAGACCTTCAGGCCCCCAACCAGAGGCATTAAACTAGACCTTGTCTGCTGCTGGTTCGCAAGCACGTTCAGGTTGAAGAAGCACTGGACAGGAAAGTAGACTGATCGCAGGACTATGGGCCATGACTCACTCTGCAGTATATTTGCTTAATTCAAATCTTAAGGGCAGGAAATAATTTTATTTGATCCAGGGATGTCAAAGGTGAAACAAAAAGGCACGGTCTGTTCTTATTGGTGCCGCTGAAACCCAAGCTAAGTAATCACTGCTTAATTCTAAAAGCAACAATAAATACAACATTTGACAATGTCTTTTCCTTGGCAAAGCACTTTTAATGTACATTATCTGTATTGACTGGTGACCACACCACTATTAGAAAATGACACACAATTACTATTTTAATCTTTATCAGTTACTGGATTTTCTGTCTCCAATTGACATTGTTTCTCAGTTCCCCAAACTGTGTCCTTATCCTAAATGTCTTCCCAGTCCTCTGCTGTTCATTCAGCCTGGTGTTCCCTAGATAAGGGTGTGCCCCGACACTTAGGAGGAAGATAAACTACAAATTCTTCGGACCGTATTTATTTACATTTCTTGTCATTTAGACAGTGAAAATTCAAACATCTATTTGCCTTTGTGACGTTTAACTTTGAGAAGAAATGATTTCAACAGAGAAAAAATATATATTATCCAGAGTCCTGATGATTTTTTTCTCTCATTAAGAAGAGTTACTTTCAGCAGTTCATCATAACTCTGTCTTCTGACTGTGAGTATCATATTATTGTCCTTGCCTTTTCTGTAAATGGCAAAATTCAGTGGGCAATTTTCCTGAATGAAAATAAGCAAAATTTCTGTAGGATTTATATCTTTCTCTTGTATCTATTTATATACCCATGTATATAGTTTAGTGTTTCCTTTAAAAGAAAAAAACAAAAGGCTGAGGAGCACAGACAAGTCTACCGTAAATATCTATTTCAGCTGAAGTGTAAGGCTGGGATATTCTGTCTTTTTCTCCACTACATGGAGGCTACATTAGCCTTTCGGAAAAAATAAAGAGGGGGAGCTCCACATATTCGAGACAAATTTTGCTGTACTCTGAATGATATGTGTGCTTTTTATGTTTATGAAACCACCATCCAGCAAAAAATAGCAGCCTAATATTTTGACATGAAGGTCATTTGAAAGTTTTACTGCCTGCAAGCATGATCCATTTTGTTGACAAAAAGCTCTCTAGGGCTCACTAAGACGCCCCAGCCGGCTCAACTTTCTCAGAGCCTGGCATTTCCGCCCCCTCCCTTTTCACCTCCTCCCACCAGACTAATTATCAGCTCATTAAGGCTGTCCTAATGAATTATGTTACAGCATTAGGAAAGGGTTTGGGCCAAATGTGGATGTCAGTGCAGGGGGATGGGAAAGGGAGAGGGAGCAGAGGGTCACAGACGCTGGTTTGACCTCACTGGGCTCCCTGCACACGCCCGAAACCGTAAAGATTTCAGCTGCATGGAAGCTCACGTTGCTCCAACCATGCTCTTGGGAGGAGCTGGCTTCCTCATGTTCCTCAGCGTCACAGACACAGACATTCTCCTGATAGTGAGGGTTGCACACGCATGTCTGGTCAGGTATCCGAGCGTGATTGGACAGGGCAGAAAGGGACTCCGGCATTCTGCGGGGGACCCAGGCTGGCCAAAGCTGGAAGGATGTGGATTTTCTGGAGAGGCAGCCAAACATTAACAGAGGAGGGGGGGAAAGTATCCATGCAGTCTGTCTCTGTCTCTTTAAAAAACCCTCACGTATAATTGTGTTCCTACTACTTGCTTATTTTATTCTTTTTGATGTTCCAGCCAACAAAATAAGAATATCCCTGTTTTTCTCCAACCTTAAGGACATAGAAATCATTGCTGCCCTGAGAACAAAGATGGCCTTTAACGCTTCGCTTGTCCCTGGCATAGCATTAACCATAACAAAATGATACAGACAGCAGCTCCAAACTAAATCAGATCCCACAACCGAGTTGAAAAACGGCATTGCCGAAGAGCAAAGTGCAGAGATACAGTTAAAATGGCAAATGGATTGTAAAGGGCTTGGTTTTTATTTTTCTCCTGCATTCAGGATTGTGTCAGTGGTATCGACCATAAGGGTATTATTTTCTTATTTCAATAATAGCCCACATCTCAAGCCTTCCATTTACCAAGTCTCAAGAACAGGCACACCAACCTTATAAAATCACATGACAAGCATCTGACTCTGACAGTTGTTTTGTTCTCCTTTTTTCTGGCTTATAATTATACTGATGTTGTTTTTCTTTATATAGCCTCCCAAAGCAGCATCCAACTGAGCTACTGAACAACCACACACAGGGGCCACTTCAGCCTCTAATGAGAGACAATCACCCTGGAGTTGGAAGTACAGAGCTAATTAATTAGCATATTTGGCAAAGAATCCTCTGTAGCTAAACAGATAATAGAGATGATGAATATCACTCCATCTATGGACTTCTACAACTATTAGAGGTAAGGGTGGTTAAATGATGCTTTTCTGAGACAACACCATGGCGAAAATTCACATTAGGGAAACACTGGTTAATTTCACCAGAAATGTACCTCTTAATGGATTCACTGCCTCTAAGCTAA